>NC_054549.1:32144762-32479762 GCF_017654505.1 Polyodon spathula | reverse complement strand
TAAATACAATACTTTTCACAATGTATCTGAGCATCTTGTTGGCCTTTTTTATAGCTTCCCCACATTGTCTAGATGAAGACATTTCTGAGTCAAAAACTCCTAGGTCTTTTTCAAAGATTCCTTCTTTAATTTCAGTATCTCCCATATGATAGTTAAAATGCACATCTTTATTTCCTGCGTGCAGTACTTTACACTTTTCTCTATTAAATGTCACTTGCCATGTGTCTGCCCAGTTCTGAATCTCGTGATATCAATCAACCATGTCTGTTCAAAGTCTTATGGTGACTTTTCTTGCTGTTGTTAAAGAGTAAATCAACTTTTAGTCAATTTAAATTTAATAGATCTACATTATAGAGATCTGTGGTGTTGTCAACCCGTTAAGTAATAATACAGTACACTTCATTATTTTTTTATAGTGGTATAAAGGCTTCCCTTGACAGAACCTGGTTGGCACTTGGAGTAAAGTCAATTGTTAAAAAATTGATTGGCCCAAGAAAGAGTGCCCCTATCAGACCATAAACAGCTGGTAGAGCTATTGCACTAAATCTAATTAAAAAACAGATTAAGGGACATAGTTACAAAACTTTAGCTCTAGTAAAATGTGTGTTTGTGAAATAAAAATCTGTTTATTTCTAGTTTTGAATTTTTTATTTTGTATTCCACTTTAGATGGGAGCAAAACAAAAAACAAAATATTGCAAACACAATGGAGAGTAGTGCTTAGTGAAAGGTAGTGCAGTCTAAACTGTATCTGGGAAGCCAACATTATTTGCACACTGTCCATCTAAAATAATAATCAGTTTCTTGAGTTTCTGTATTTGTTTTTAAACATGCCAAAGGTGTTAACTATTGGATAATACTGAATGTTTGAACAGGAATGAAATAAGCTCAGAACTAGAACACTTGTACTGTATTTGGAGTGGGTGTGATGTTTACCATCAAGAATAACATCTTGCTAATGCAGTACCAAATGGCATTTAAACAAACCCGTATCTTAACTAAATATTTTAATTCTGCTCAGACGTGTCCTGCAAAGTAGGGATAACATTTACAGTGTGTTGCAGAACCAATATTTTATTCTGATTTATTTTAGGCACACTTATCTGTGGTGTTTATGTAATGGATTTAATTGCCAAATTTGTTATTTGATAAATGGCAAGCTTGTACAGAATGTTTCTTTGGCTTTTTCGAAATGTATTTGTAAGTATCTCGTAGTTCCATTTAAAATGTACCAGCTGTGCTACATTGAACTCTCCTATTAACATACTTGCGGTATCGCCTGGCAGAATTTAACAAACTGGGATTTAGTAGATGGGCTGGACGATGATCTGAATCTTAATGATCACAACTGAGGCAGATCTTAATGCACTTACATTTATAAACCTCATTTCACTGTATTTTTACTGTGATGCTAATAACTGGCTCAATAAATCAGGCCAGGAGAGTTGGTAAGGAGCAGTTGTACTGTATTTAGATCTCACTGTTCAGCTTGGATTAAAATAGACCCTTCTTACTTGCTAAAGAGTGTTGTAATGCGTATTCAATATTTCCAATAAACTTTATTGTTGGATTACCTCAAAATGAACTGGCTATATGTTTGTGTCCAGAATATAAAGATACAGTAACCCGTCGCATAGCCGACTGCAGCGGGACCAGAGTCAGGGTGGATATGTAAGAAGTCGGATGAATGAATCCTGTTTTAAATACCATTATACACGGCTGTAACAATTACTATATTCACACAATTACTGTTTTTAGATTCAGCTTTTATTAGTGAGCTCCCCTAAATCCCTTGTTTAGAAAGATACAGGGTATTACTGCTTGTGACAGAGTAGCCGTCTGCCGTGTGGGTGCGTGCATTCGCTGCTGAGTGACAGGCAGGAGATTGAGACGGAGGTTGACGTTGATACGCCCCCCGCAGGCGAACGGGATTTATTTACATATTAACACACTGAACAGCTCACGTGACACTACCAGCAATGGCAGCGCACGAAACCTTTGGTAAGATCTACAATCTCTGAACTGAACTAATCTACTCTGCTCAATAATAAAGTAACTTTGCTTTGTTCTTCAGCGATGTAAAGTTGTTATTCTACTACTTGGTTATGATTCTCACCATTATCTGTGACTCCCATTGCAGGGTGAACTAAATTGCATTAATGTTTTTAAACACCAGAGGGCACAATTTACCTATGCATTATTTTATTTCATGCCTTTCTCTCAAGTCTTGTAATAATGTAGTTTAACATTTTTCAGCAGTTGCAGGTGATATTGACAGGTTGTTGATTTACTGCTGTCATTCTTAAACCTATTTAAGCAAGTTTTATATCTGCTGTACAATCTTCTCTGATCCTGTGTAGTATTAACCAAATATTGTGTAATAATGGTCTCATATTGTAATTTTTAGGGAATTTTTTTTACATGTAATATATAGTATAGCTGACTGATATTTTAGACTACCATACTATACTACTATAGAGTACCTTTGTAAAGAGACCACAAGATTGTTGTTTGTTTTTATAGCTGATTTGAGAAAAGGAAAGAAAATCAATCAATACAGACATTTCATAGAGATGTTATTGATGCATCATTTCCATTTGAAGGTATCTAAAAAATTGGATAAGAATATCCAATAAAAATTAGGGAGGCTTTTGGATTCATGGCAAAACAGATTAAAGGTTAATGGGATCTGATGTTGCCACATTCTGATTGTTCCTGATAGATTGTTAAGGTATAGATGTTATCTGTGAATAGACAAACTTCTTGTGTAACATGTCTCAATGAATTAGACCAGTTGGAAAGTAAAAGAAACGGGTGGATGGATAGAGAGAGATCCTAAGAAATAACAATTAAACAATTAATTCTAGAGTGCCTGCATACAAGCTGCATTTAACAATAGTGTGTGTGTGTTTTTTTTTTTTTTCTTTTTTTTTTTTTTTTTTTTTTAGTGGCTTACTTAATTATTGCATTGTGTACACTGCTGGTTGCAAGCAATTAGCATGGGTATGTGTAACTTGCGATGAAGTGAGGCTTTGGGTAGTCTAAGCCATCAGCATTTTCATTTATCACGGAGAGAGGATCAGGGGGCCTCTGTGATATCTGTGACAACATTGGCAGCCTGTGTCAGTCATTATAAGACAGGAAATTTGTATTTAAATGTTGAAACAAGACACTTAAGCCCACAGTGCCCTCTCACTCATCGTTAAATACAAGTGGACATGTAGCATTCCAAAATCTAATGTATCATTTGCCTTCTAAATTAATGAGGAGGTTGGGAACATCTTGCTCATTTTAGATATTTTGTAGCCACCTGTTAGAAGAGAGACATGCATATACAGGCTGTGGTGGCTGATTGGAAATACTGTGCATCCGAACAGTCCCCTGACAGCTTGGTAATAAGAACTCTGTTTACTGCCTCAGGCTCTTCAACTGTAACTCATTTACAGCTAACAGTGCTGCTAAACATTATGACATTGAAACTGATCAGCAAATACATAATATTTATTATTATTTTTTTTTATTTTTTGTGCTTGCTCAAATTGTTTTAAATCAGAAAGAAGTACAGGTTTTCTTAAATTGGTAGAAACTACAGGTATATCTCTGCACGTTCACTTTTAAATACTTTTTTGCCATTAAAGGTAAATAGTTTTAAATCCACGCTAGAAACCATAATACTGTACAGAAATATAGTCTCTTCCAGCTGTTGCTCATTTGAATTAAACATAAGTCATAGTATTCACAATTTATATACACTTTGCAGTTCGGAGAACCATCTGTCTCCACCATGCTGACAGACAGTTACCATGTTTTTTTTTATGTTTCCTGATAGTTGGAGCAGTCGGTCTCTGCCAATTTCAGCAGGTGGGAGAACAGTTTGCTGACGGGTAACCTACTTAAACAATTCTTTACCCCTACCCTACCCCCCACCCCCTCCCTGCAATACAATCCACTTTTCTGATCATGGATTTTGAGTATGTTCAATTCAGTTTACTATTTTACACACCACTGAACTTGTAGCTAAATGTTTAAGCTAAGCTGTTGCCATAAACACTGACTAGGTTAAGTCATAAGCCCAGAGTCTTTTATATTTAATGATGTTGTTTTGATAGTTATTGTGAATAGTGAGTGGTCCCAGCGATTTATCATCAGAGAAATATTCACACACTCTTGATATTGAAGCAAACATGGAACACACATTTTTTCAATATGCAGCAGCTGTTGGATAATAGATCTCTGTTTATATCCTGGAGATGTTTACTGTAATCCTGACTGCATTTTGTTTACATCCCTTCATCAATCATGGTCTTACGTTGAAGTATGTGTATATTTTGCAATGGAAAAACAAAGGATGATTTACACCAAAAGTGTGGTTAAATATTTATCCTTTGTATTCACACCATGCAGGTTTAGTTTAAGCTGTAAAGATGCCAAAAGACTTTAACCCTACAGTAGAAGTGAAACACAAGTTGCCCAGAATATTGATTGTAATTGTCCTACAAATACTGTAATGCTTTTGCTGATACTTTAAACTGTTACAGAAAGTGGGTCTTTGTTGGTCTTTTTTTTTATTTTTCTGTGGAATATAAGTTCCTTCTGTTCTCTCTTTTAACTGTTTCTAGGTTTTTGTTTACACTTCTGATGCCTGAAAAATTTTAAATTTACAAAAAAAAGGAAAAACTACTTCTATTTTCAAGTCCAAGTAACCTTAATATCTTCAAATGTAACCTTAAGTGTTAGTATATTGGAACATTGTAATCCTTAATAATGCATGCTGTGCTGCAGTTCATTTGTTTAAATTAATAGGCATAATAAGATAAACGGTAAGGGGTGCCTTATTTCTTCATGGTTTTCCAGTCTGCTTATTACTGTAATTTGGTGGTCATCAGACACCAGCATTTTCTTTCCCTGGGGGAGACAGAAGATTTTAATTGTTCTTCAAACTAAATACAGCTTTGGGCAGGGACCAATAAACACAGATGGGTTTTGTAGGGTTTTTTTGCAGCTGTTTTACTGTAGTTGCCCATAATTTTGACCCATACACTTATACAAAAATAATGCTGTTTATTACAAAGATCACTAGCTTCCGAATCTCAGACCTGAGATCCATGTGAAAGGCAGTGAAGAGCTTCTTGTTCTGAGGCGCCTGACTTTCATTCGATTGGCGCCTTGCCAGGCTATCAAAACCCACCATGGAGCGGGCAGTTTGTCACTGGTATTTCTAACGTCTCTCATCTGATTTCTGACCCATCAGCACAGACACGTAACGATATAAAAGTTAGCTTAAAAAACAGCCCCCAAAAAACATGAAGCTGTGCTAACTATCAGGAAAATAACAAGTGCCAGCTTTAATCAAGTGCTGTGTAAGCTGATATTGAGGCTGGCATTTGGATTAGAGACGCAGTGCTAAAGCTGTACAGCTGCCCCTTAGCCTCTCGGGACATTAATAGTCTTTTTGCGTGCTTTTACCCCTCCTTTTTTTCTTTTGCCCTTTTAACTATTGCCGCTTTTGAGAACCTTTGTTTATTAATGACTCCTACTGAGCTGGTAAGCTGCTGTTTCCAACAGCCAGGCCCCTGCTGATATTCTTTGGTTCGTGCTGTACTGTATTTCTAGGTTGTTCATAGTGAAGAATACATTTTTCTCAGTTGGGTCTTGGTCAAAAATCTGTTCTGTGATCCCAGGCACACAACTTTACAGACATATTCACATTAGCAAAGTGCCGACTCACCTTTTCTGTATGTTTAAGACCACTAAAATATTACTGTGAATAAAACTTGCCAGATTTTATTTTACCTGTGTTTTATATGGATAAAACAAGGGCTTCTCAGAGTGGGGTAATATAAGACATTTTCTGTCGATACCTGCAGCTGTTTTGAGTGGTAACATAGAACTGTATCAAATGTCGTTTAGTCGCAGTTAACAAAACAACACAGAAAATAAATTACGTGCAGTGATGTCATGAAGTTTTGAGGTTTTTTGGTTTTTTTTTGCGTCGGTAGTTTTATAGCAACTGTGGAAATCGTGAAACTGCACTGTGCTATTATAACTTTCAGGGGAAAGGAGCACAGATTACTGTGCTGCAAGTCGAGGTCATAGAAATTATTTCAAGAAAGAAAGTAGCAGCACAAGCCTGTTTGTCTGTGGAGGCAGGAGTTCAAATCTGGCAAATGTTACAAGTTTGTGGTCTCAGATTGAACCCAGTTGGACAGCAGTCCACATTACAAATTGGCCACAATGCCTGGACCGTTGATAGGTGCTGTGCAGAATAGGCCCAAAATGGAATCCCAACAATGGCCTGCTGCTGAGTGATGTTAATTGGCTATATGTAATTCAAAGGTAAAGCTATTAAAACTATGTGAAGTAGACAGACATTACGTCATATGCTTTCTTCAGTGTAAAATTAAATTCTACAACTGATGATTTTTTCATCTGTTTTGCATGTTTTAAATTTAAATTTGGCCAACGTAAAGCCCTGAAAGTACCGTGTTAATTGTTAATGTTTATCAGAATTTAGTCATCTGTTTACAGCAAGTTTAACTTGCATCAGTGTAGTGTTCTGTTGACACAGCTGAATTTCCCTTGAAGAAATGGGGTCAGCTTGCCTAGACACCAGTGTGCTGTATAGAGAATACATGTTTCTGCAACATGTGGCAGGATCACTTAAATGTTCTAGCAGAATATTAAATAACGTTTTTTTATTTTTATTATTATATCTGACATATGCCCCTATGTCCGTCAAAAAAGTGCTTGCGTTGAATCATTTATATTGTCTCAGTGTGAAGGGGCTTGGGCTCATGTAGGTTGCGTAATGCTACTGGCAGGAGGGTGTTTGTTACACCGCATGGGGTTTAGTTTGGCGGCGGCTCTTTTGAACTCTGCATTAAATTCTTGAAAAACTGGTGACCCTGATACATTTAGAAAAGCATTTTTTCTTTTCAAATTCTCTCTATTTTAATGAACTTAAGTTAAATCCAACACACAGTTACATAAGAACATGTGGCAGTTCCACATGACCTCTAACACAGTTTGACTGTAAATATTTAGATCTTCACAAGGTTCAAAAGTGATAATAGCATTTTATCATGTGGACCTGCAGTATACCGCTATTCCATGACAGGTGTAAAATGTACCATAGCAATCACAGGAACGCTTCATTCTGTTTTAGAATTTTTACATTGCTTTGAAATGTTTTGGGTTTGGTTGTGTTGGTACACTTTACAGTTGCTAATCAATTATTTTTTATATCATTTTGTTGGACCAGCTTAAAATTCCAATAAAGACAACCGTCCAGGTTCTTGCTTTGTAAAAGCAGTTATTTGTTTTGCCATGTATTTTTTTATAGATGCACGTACAGAAGAATGGCTGTGCATTCCGTCCCAGTGGTGTTCAAGAATTCAGTTTTGCAATGTTTTGTTATCCTGTGTAGATGTGTATAACATTGCTGTATGCTGTTTTTAAAAACTACAATTTCATCGTAAGCCTTTATTGAAATAAAGAAAAAAGTAAATGACAACGAATGATACTGTGAATGCATGCATTGCTTGTGCATGGATACAGATGCTTGATGGAGTGGTCTTACATTCACCTGCCAGTAGAATTTTGGTGTTAATGCTTCAGAAAACATTGTACACATGGATGAGGTTGCATTGGTCCCCAAATGTTAGTTTCACCAAGTCTTTGGGCTGTATTTGATTTCCACAATTTTCTACATGTTTGTCTCAACCCAACCATAAAATGATCTCAGCTAACATGTGTTTCCAATAAGTCTCGCCAGTAGGCTAGTAAAGGAATGCCCAGTATAAGAGGATCACAGGGGTTTCCACTGATCAACTAGTATGTAAACAGAAGAGTGAAGATTTTAGGAAAACAAGAACTAAACGTGTACTAATTTAATCAGTCCAATACCTGCAGTGTAGAGTGCTCGTTATTTTTTTTTTTAAATAAAGCATTCTGTAGTTTGGATGGAACATGTCTGAAAAGTTTGTTTGCTCTTGATAGCATACAGTAACGAGCAAGATGAATGTGTGGCAGTGATATAATGCACTGACATAATGATATAGTACACTGTTTCAGTTTATTGTAAAATTGTGCTCAGTATTACACACTGTAGTTGTTTGTTATTAAGTCATGGCACGTTCCATGTTTTTAAGCTTTAAAAGCAATGTTGAAAGAATGTTCAGGGAACATTTTATTTGTTGGAAGAAATGTTTGGTGCATCAGAAGAGTGAAAAAACGTAAAAGGGATTCGGGAATGTAAAAATGGCCACTCAGGCATTTGAGTGCCTCAGATAGTCTCTACCTTTCCATTTAAGGATTTTTTCTTCTGCGGTGCAGTTATCTTTACTGGGTAAGGTTTAAAAAAAAAAAAAAACAAACAACACATTTGGGTCAGACTAATGTTTTTATAAAATGGGTATGTTACCACACTTACTTAATTATAGATAGATATAATATATATATTATGATATATTTATGGGTTATATATATAGATAATTATATTATATATATATATAGAGATATATATATATTCTGGTATATACTAAGAAAATAAAAAAAAAAAAAATATATATATATATTATATAATATATATATATAGATGCTAATATATATTATAAAATATATTTTTTAAAAAAAAAAAGTAAACCAGAATAAAATGCAGCTTTTTGAATCATAGACTGTCAATGTTTTATGTCACATTCAGCCTTATAAACATCCCAGGACTAGACATTATACTGAGGTTAACCTCTAGTTACAGCCTTTACTTGCGTTCTTGACAGCAGAGAGATTTATTACAGCAGAAAGTTCATTGGTGTCATTTTTACTGCTCGGCATCATAATCTGTAAGAACAACAAACAGTTCCTTTCCGTGTTCCAGTGGTTGAGCAGTCCGAGGAAGTTTCTTCTAAAAGAAACACTCAAGTTGTTTGCCCAGTCATGGTCAAGCAGATGCCTGCCAAGTGTGCATTATGTAACAGAGGTGAACAAAAAGCTTTGTGGGTGAATGTCATTGTTTTTTTTTTTGTTTGTTTTTTTTAGATACATATTCTATTAAGTATACAGTATATACTGTAAACAACAACAAAAAGCTATCCGCATTTATTAGATGAAAGTTTGGTGCATTGTATAGTTAAAAATTGAGTCCACCCACTGTGTAGTTTTGGGTTATACTCAGACTGCTGCTTTTATTTTTAGCATTTTGTTTTGAACTGGAAACTTTAAGAATTCCTAGAAATCGCCTGATAATCTTCAGTTACTTATGTTTTATAGTGATTGCCAAGGATACTAATAAAATACAGAAACTTTACATTCTTAGGAGCAATGGCAGATTTTTTTTCTATATGAGAAGTATCTGTGAAAGTATTTCTGTTTAGGAGAACTGCACTAAGCTGTGTTAAATGAGGGTTGTGAGTCATTCCACAGTGTTTATTCTGTTTATTTGTTCAGTGTCTGTACTAAAAGCTTGAGGAGACTTGTTGTCTTTGAATTGGTGCTGGGGGTGTAGTAGGAAGTCAAACCAGAGAAAGTGGAATTTAAACACTTCACAATAAATTAGAATAATAAGAACACTACCTACCAATGACTCGGTCCCCAGTAAGACAATCTTACACAGTGAACAGCTTAATTGCTCTTCCTGCTGTGATTTAAGGCAGGGTTTCCCAATCCTGGTCCTGAGGGACACCTGTGTCTGCTGGTTTTCATTCCAACTGAGATCTCAATTACTTAATTGAACCCTTAATTGAACTATCCATTGGCTTAATTTGACCTTTTTAAAATTGTTTTCAGCTTTTAAAGAATTGGAGATTTCAAGTTAAATATACAATTTTATGAGTAACTTGAAATAGGCAGCTTTTTAGGAGCTGAGAGTAATTAAAAAGGTCTAATTAAGCACATTATTAGTTTTATTAAGAGTTTGATTATGTAATTGAGAATGAAATGAAAACCAGCAGACAAAGGGGCCCCCCAAAACCAGGACTGAGAAACCCTGATTTAGAGGACAGATCTTAAACCCCAGGGCACTACAGCAGCCATTTTGAAAAGGGCTTTGACACAGACTTTAAAGTTATAAATGTAAAAAGTTGTCAGGACGTTAATAATGAAAAAAGAAATTATAAGTACATTATTTAAACAGTTGTAGCAACACGTGGGGATGTATAGCGCTATATTTTTCTGAACCCAGCTACTTACTCTTTAATCTCTCTGACTGGATTATGACGAATACGAAATTAATTCGCTTTTATCAGCTACGTTACATTAAATAAATGATCTGCTTCAGGTACTTTTTAGCATGATCTGTTTTATATGTTGTTCAAAAGGATCATCTTTTAAAGCTTGTTAAATTCTGCAGCAAATGCACCTGCTGAAGAAGTTGATATATAATTGAATTGACACTAATATTTATTTTAGCTCAAGTAACAGCTGCTGTGGACTAGGAACATCTGCGAGAGGCTTACGGCAATGTTAAACCATGACGTAACTGCTAAATGTCAAAACAGCCATGTGCACAGCAACTGGAGTTTTGCTTTGTAAAGCTGTATCTAAGAAGATGTCAAGATATCACCCCTGCTTTCTGTTTCCTGTGCCTCATCAAAGTCTGAAGTGTTTTCTTT
Organism: Polyodon spathula; assembly: GCF_017654505.1. Taxonomy (NCBI): domain Eukaryota; kingdom Metazoa; phylum Chordata; class Actinopteri; order Acipenseriformes; family Polyodontidae; genus Polyodon; species Polyodon spathula. The sequence continues at coordinate 32,469,156 of NC_054549.1, read as the reverse complement.
TCAATAAACCTCCTACATCCTTCTGAGATTTAAAAAAAATAAAATAAACAGTCTGTTACTGTACAGACTTTTACCGCAGACCCTTGCATAGTCGGGCAGATTTTACTGACGAGAGTTTTTGCTGGCATTGCTTTTCGTCTGGTGTAAATTCTACCACTACATCTGGGTCATACTTTAGTTTGCTTGACCCTGTAAAGCACCACTATATGAAAAGGTGATGCTGTTTGCACACATTACCATCAAAAAAGATGGACCTTTAGGGGTCTGTAAAGTTTCTTGAGTGTTGGCATCACCAGCAGTGATTTAATAATAATAATAATAATAATAATCTTTTGTATAGTGCCTTTCAGAGTGGACCACCATCACAGAGCGCTTTACGAGATAAGAGACTAGGGTGTGGGAACTATGCATCAGTTGCTGAGTCACTTACAACAACGTCTCACCGAAAGACAGAGCACAAGAAGGTTAAGTGACTTGCTCAGGGTCACACAGTGAGTCAGTGGCTGAGATGGGATTTGTACCAGGGTTATAAGCCTGTTTCTTTAACCACTGGACCACACAGTTGTATGTTTATTATTAGAATTTTTTTTTTGAACACCAAGTCAGCTGTATTTTTTTTTGCCAGCTTGGAATTGTCTGCTGCTTTTGTTAAACTGTAAACAGTGATCTGATTTATACATTATTTATTTATTTATTTATTTATTTATTTTTACTAAGAAACCCTCCCTTTCACAGAAGTGGTGCAAATTGCAAGCTACTGTTGCTCATTTTCGTTTACTAAAATTGCAGTCAGTGGCAATGTGCGGAATACAACTGACCTTAGGAAACAACTATGCAGTTGGACTAGTAAATTAATTTATGCTCATTCGAGAAGAGACGATATTACTTAATACTGTCATGGTCCACCATAAAGATTATATAATGATACAATATGGCTGTAGATTAACTTCTCAGTTATTTTCCTTCAGCAAAACTAAAAAGCTAATGTATTGAACTATTTCCTGCTTCCCTCTAGTATTTCATGAGCAATCCAGGTAAATTCACCCCTGTGTGCCTGTGAAAATGAAATATATAAATTTTAATGGCTGGCCCCAGTCCATTATAATCCATATAGTTAATATTAGTTTATACTAAGAACATAATAAATATGCAGGTGTTGGACAAAGACAAATGAATCTATTGCAGGTTGAAAAGCGTTCTTGGCCTCTGCATTCTTTTTTTTTAATCTTTGTCCATATTTCTCCTCAGAACTGCAATATATCAGAAGAAAACTGGCATCGTCATACCGGGGGACACTTAATTTTTATTTATTTATTTTTTTAAGCCAATTAGTTATCACCTGACATTATTAGGAGTGTAAGAATTTCTGAAACACTTTTTGGTATCTTTAGACAACCTGCAATCTCCTTAAACACCGCTTCACAATAAAAGGTCATATGTAGTACAGTTAAGTGCGTTAACATCATCGGATTGCACTAACATCATTGTAGTTTGAACTTGTGGACAAGTAAACTATTTTGATTATTAAATCTATAAAGGTAAAGGTTAATTTTTAAATGGTGTCATAAGGTCAAAGTATATTTAACACGAAATTAACCAACATCCATATATATATATATATATATATATATCTATCATATATATATATATATATATATATATATATATATATACTCTGTGTGTAACACATGTATATATAATAGAGTTATTTGTATCCATTATAGCTGAACAATATTTTCCACACAGAGTGTGATTGCTGTTTGTATTGCTTTCCAGATTGTGGGTGTGTGTTACTATTGGATGGCTTTACTGCCTTCCCAGCACAGATCAGACTAATCTGGCTGGTCTGACCCGACACTTCACTGGAATCCAGAACTAATGTTGGTCCGATTTTACTCTTACAGTTTAAAAGTAGACCTCCCAAAAGCAACACAAGTGCTAATTACACATGCTGATAAACCACATCACAGTGTAAATATTATTTTAAATTGCTGGGAATTATGATCTTGTAAATTACTAGTTCTACTTATTTATTGCCCTTTACATTTTATCCCCAGGCCAGTTCGAATAAAGCACAGAGCAGCAAGGATTTGATGTTTTGACATGCAAGGCAACAACTCTGGTTTAGCTTGTGTAAACACTGTGTATGAAGTTGCATTTTGAGCTGTCAGGTGGAATTTTTCAGCAAGTGCATTCATATTAGTGTGTTGCTTTGTAGGATTTCAATTAATTTCATTTTTCCCTTATTATACCGTGTCTTGTGTTATAAAAAAATAATTTCAACTACAGTCATGTAGTTGAAATTTGAGTATGTTCTAATGGACTATTGTTTTCTGCAATTTCAGTTTTTGATTGTGGCAGCAGTTCTAGGTAGAGAAAGATTTATTTGTGCAGATAAGTGTGTGGTAAATGGATCTAAATACCAATAGTAATCTAAACATAATGTCGTTATCCCCATGGGGCTAGTGTGTTGTGTAAATATAGAAATTGGAAGGTGTTTCACCATAATGTATTAGTTGTATTTTTCAACTGCCATCAGAAAAAAAAAGTATAAAACACAGCTTGTGGTGCTGATGACCACATATAGCACAGCCACATCCCAGTGTTCTGGAATGTGTAACTAGCTGAAACCAGGCCTCTAAACACTTTCGATCGCTGTCAAGGGGCTTGTTATGATACAAAGCAGATCTTTCATGCAACAGTTACGAAGTGCAAATGAAAGCAAATGTGGTAGATTAGCAAGAGAACTGTTTGTCCATTTTTAAATGCCACCTTGTAAATGCCAATAATTAATGACAATAAAATATACACTTATTTGCAAAATGTAATACCTTATGTGTTTGAACCTTCATTTTTCTAACTCTAAAACTTTTTGTCTTAAAACAGCAGTTTCTTTTAATTGCTTTTAACTTCTGGGTAACTCATTACGTGCAATGCAGTATTACAAAAATTCGATCTGTGTTAATCCATTTATAGGTGGTTTTGGTAAAAGTATTACCTGTTAGGACCAATAGAATTTGAAACTAAAACAGTTTTGTTCAACTTTGACACACATGGCTATAACCAATTCAGTTAGGTGTGTTATATTAATTTCCCAGCAGGTGGTGGTGGTGTATATACTTATGCTCTTTGGTGTTTGCAGCCAGAGGATCTTGGGTTAAAATCCACTCTGCAGCATTTTTGAATAGGGTTTGGGTAACATGAAAATTGGTGGAAGATTCATATAAACAATAAAACAATTGTATTTATCTTGGTTAACTACTTCAGTATCCATATCTTTACTGCATTGAGTAATGCAATCTCAATTCTCAGTGAATTGTTTCATTTCTAAGCCTAGGCATGTGGCATCCTTTTCTCAATGGGAATTGGAACCTGATACATAGTCAAGAAGCCTCTTTCTTTTCAAGAGCAGGGAAATTAAAATCAATATTAAGTTAGAAGGTTTGAATGTGTGGCTTAACACTTAAGACTTTTGTATTCCACACTAACTTATTTGGTTTTCATGGTCTTTTTTTTTGTGAGGGGAAACAAGCATCTTAATGGTCACTAAACTTAACATGTGCAAGATTTGAAGACATTACCTGGTAATAAATTGGAGATTAGCCTCGGCTTGTGTATTTCCTGGTCAGTTCACATTTTCAGATGGCTCATTGTTATTCCATTTCCTTTAAAGATGGGACACGCTAATGATTTTGCCATCTGACACATCTGTTTCCTGGTGCACAATATCTTCATTCTTCTAGAGCTGCTGCACTCGGTGCTTATCTTTTCTATCTTTGTCTTAGAAACTTAAGACAATGCATAAATGTCTAGATATTTATTAACTTGTTAGTTATGTCCTCTGGGATTGTTGTGTATTGTTATTGATTTTTTGCACTTGCAGTATGATCATTTTATGTATGCTTTTTCATTTCTTGTTTTTCGTATGTTCACATTGCTTCTGATTGCATCGATGACTGACTAACAGGCGATTCTTTACATTCTAATCTGAAATACAAGCTACTGTGCATGTTCTAACATTCTTGATCTGTAATGCATTTTATATAATATGGATCAGGGTGCCTGGTACAAGCTAGAATATTACCCTACAGTATTACAGTAATAACCATGAGGAAGACATAGCTTCCTGGCCTTGTTATACCAGCTTGTATAGTAGAGCACCTTATTTTATGTGCTCCTTAGTAGTAGCTTTGTGAAGTCTGTAAAAAAAAAAAAAAACACATGGAACAGAGTGTAGCTGTGTACTTTGTGTACCGCTTACTATACAGCACAAAGTATTTTTGTATGTCACCTGATGTGCAACCCAGTGATTCAGCTGCACAGTGGAAACATTCCCATACCAGAATTCCCGGAGGGTCAATCGTGGGGACAGATGGACTGTCACAACAGTGAAACACATACCTGTAACAAGTCAGGCAAGGGGTTATTTCAATCCTTGTTAACCTTTTATTGTCTTCTTAAAACCTCTTTTCCTTGAACTCTTAAGGCACAGATTGACTGCGCATTTGCTCCAGTTCCAAGTTTGCACCTTTTTTGTTCTACAAGGAAAAATGAGAAGAAAAAAGAAATGCTTCGTTTAAAATCCAAAGTCATGACGAGTTTACTTTGTGAATTGGGTCTGCTAGATTGCACTGGAACAAAAGCATAACACATTTGTTGCAAATGCATTAAGATAGCTCAGAGTGTTTTTTTTTTAAAAAAAAAGGAATAAACTCATTATAGATAGGGGAGATTTTGATTTAGCAAAACAATGTCAGCTTTCAAATTCTAACCACAAGTCCTAAATAGTTTTGTTTTTTAAATAGTTAAATACATAACTATTATAAATCATAATGGTTTGTGTACATTTGTATGTAATAACTATTTTGTAACTAGGAATAAGCTGAACTTTTAATGATATCCTGTCTATCTTTTGGCCTGGGAAAACTAAGGTTCATTTAATTATTTTCAATTTCGCTGTAGTGTCTAGTTCAGGTGTTGGTTTACCCTCATTCTATATTGCATACTTTGGTTTGCAGCTGTTTCCTGCACAATTTCACATTGACATGAGCCAGCTCATTCATAATATTTTTTCCCTTTTACTCCCTGGACAGCAGTAAAACATGTCAAGTTTGACAACCCATCGTTCTGTCTACTGTAGTAGGTACACGTTGCCTTGTTATGTTTCTTATTGTGGCTTCTTAGTCTGGATTGCTGAAGGCCACTTTAGCTGTTGAGCTGTTAGATTTCAGTACAATATGCTTATAGTTGGTCTGTTATCCGGGGGGGGTGACAATAAGTTTTACATAAAAACAAACCAGTTGTTTATTTAGCTTTTAGTTTTAAGTGTAATTTAAAATAAATACATAAATAAACAGTATACTATAAAGAATACCATTTCCCCAGTTCCTCACTCACATCCTGTTACAGTTGTTACGAGTGTTATACAAGGGGTGTGTCCTTTGCAGGGTGTGTGCTATTTACAAATGATTTGTCACATTCCTCTGATAGAAGCTGTAAAATTAAGCTTTAAGTTTAAATATGTTTATTTGTACATCTGTTTTCCAGGGTTGGCTGATTTTAAATCAAGTCGATTTAAATTACTTGATTTCAAAAATGAAAAAATAAAAAATAAACATTGATTTAAGTAATTTTTCATTTACTACCTGTTTTATATAGTTTCTCAAGGAAAAGACGTGAAGTATGTTTTAAAAACCTTTTATTAACACAAACATCTTAAGCTCGTACTGTCTATAAATTAAAACTTTTAGGGCTGTATTCTGACCACAGCACAAATGCAAGTGCAAGTGTGAACATCACTATCCCCAGATTCTGTGGCGCATAAATGGAGCGAAGAGTGTGTTAACAGTTGAACACACTATAAAAAGTAAAGTAGTCCTAAGTAACAACTGCGTATGGTTGGACTGACACAGAAAGAGGAAATCAAAGAAAGAAAAGTAAAGTAAAAGAATGGCTGGGATGAGTGAGGGGGATTTTTCTCTGGCGTACTCCATCGCTAAGTTCTTGTAGTTCACATTTAGATGAGACCACAATGATAAATAATTTGCTATATTTATGTATTCATTTAAGATTGAGTAATTTAGTTTGCTATGCAACTATTCACAAACCACCATTTCCAATGTCTTTAAATGTACTGTACAGCTACAACTACGGTACTACAAGTAAAGTGCCATAATTTTAAAAATAAATAAAAAATGTAAGAATTCGATTTAAATAAAAGAAAAAAAAATCTGATTTAAATCAAATAAATCCGATTTATTTATTTATTTATTTATTTTTTAAATATAAAAAAAAAATCGCCAACCCTGCTATTTTCCTGATGGTGAACTATGTTTAAGGGCTTGTGACACTAAAATATTTGTATTCTGGTGCAAAATTAACTGAATAACTTTTGAAAAATGGAGAGACAAACCAAACTGATACGCCAGAATATGATAAACTAACTACCTGACACCACAATTTCAACGATTTTGTGCAGATTGCATGAAACATCTGTTGTGTGTATTCCTGTCACATAACTCTCAATGTTTTTACTGATTGATCAGAAACAGTACACTGAAAGTAGGAAACAAGATGAAAAGCAGAAAAATGATATGAAAGTGCTGTAATACACTCCATGGTTTATTAACTACTGGTTAAAGTTTTTGTATTGATTATGGACAGTATATTAATATAGCAGTTGGATTAAGTACACTGTAGTATTTCTCATTTTGTGGAAGAAATTCGGTTTTACATCAGATTGATGTCAAATGGCCCAATGCAGATTGGCACTGTACAGGTATACTTCACTGCCTGATGATACTGTTATAGTATTTCTGACACTCATTGCCAAGCCCATGACTGTAGGTCTACAAATGAGGTCTGTCCTACAGTGTGAGGTATATGAAGCATTTGGCTATGGGAAAGCTGAGCTCTGGGTGAGAGCAGCCTCTCTCGCAACTCTTAATTGTTTTATTTACTTATGCATTTATTCAACTATATTTACAAAGATGCTTTTTTTTGTAATGATGGTAATTATTTTTTTTCTTTGCACAAACAAGAGTGATATTCTGCTTCACCCCTTCTCCGCCACTACACAGAAAGGGGTATTTTTATTGTATTTCAATGCCTAGTTGAATTGTGTGTTTCAGACAGGTGTAGATATAATCAGACTGTACTGTACTAGTCTGGATTGGATGCAGATATATTTGGTAATGTGCCGTTAAAGCCGTGGTCTGTTTCTTTTGGCCAGTACATGTACAACTGCTGTGCCTTGAAGTAGATGACATTTGGCTCCTGTGTTGTGATGCCATTGTGTTTGTTACAGGTCATGAGTCTTAAATAAACTGTTCATTACAACACAATTTAACGGAAGTTAAAAAAAGCTTTCAGTAAAAGGTTGTGCTTGTTACATTTACTTCTCTCTCTATTGCTTTTTATTTGTAATTTAAGCAAAATCGTAATGTTTTCACATTGTTAATTTAAGTTTAATTTATGCAAGGGCGGCTCATTTACTGTTTTCTTTTTTGTGTGTGTTTTAGGCTAAAAGTGTGACTTAATTTGTCCACATCGTTTCAATATTTAAAAAAATATAAATTATTTAACATTTGTGAAGGAGAATAATACCATACCCCTTATAAAAGTGTACCATAGGAAAGCCTATGGTAAGTATTGTAAAGCCCAGAGAGGTAGGGTATGATAAAGCATATTAAAAACATGGCAAACCATGGTGAACTATGGTAAATGCATGGCATGACCATGGGACAGTTTACTTCGCTTAACTTATATAAGGGACTTTTACAAGAAATACATTGCAGAAACATATTTTTACTGATTGTGGAACACAATTTAGATTATTTCCTTTTAATTGTGATAAGTAATTGCTTTCAACCTTCTAATTTATAATGAAGATTTCATAAGGCAGTTATATTACCCCATCCTGCTGACTTCAGCATAAATGCTTATGTGTAGAAAGATAAAAAAAAAAATATCAGAATCCCATGAGGTCATGCTTATCTTTCTGTAAGAATAGATGTGTTCTAATACAAAAAGGGATGCATTTATTATAATGCAATCATCTTTAACCAGGTCACAATGATTCTAGATGCATACCACAGTTTGTAGAATTTATATTTTGATATGGACTGCTAATTCCATCACACTGATGGCTTTCTGTAGTACATTTTCTGATTTCTGTAAAAAGAAGGTTAAGTATGGGTGAAATGTAATTTTCCTTTTATTTTTTTTAAACATTTTAAAATATACTGGAAAGGAAGATGGAAAATGGTATTTTGTTATTATAGTTGACTCTACTGCCAAGCCTATAAATGTTAAGAATATTCCTAAAAATAATTTGTGGAAAATCTGTACATTTGGCTGTTAATGCCATGCAAATGTCTTCTCAAAACTGGGTTAAATAAAGCTGTTTTTATTATTTTTACATGAACATTATACTCGCTCATCAAAAAAAGCCATGCATAAAATGCAAGGATCTATTTTGCTGTTTTGCCCTTACATGGTCAGTGCCACATGTACTAAACAAAATGTACCTCTGTGAAGGGTGCAGTTAAAGGTTTGTTAGACACATTGGCAGCCAATGTAAATACAGTACTTTTACAGGATAAACAATATTCAAGATGTTATTACTATTTACCTTAGCCAGAGAATGTACAGTACGGCATGTGTGGGGATCAAGCAGCATTGGAGACTGCTGAGTGTTTGTTGGGGGCAGCATAATTTGCATATTGTTTTGCTTTCCTTAACCCATTTGACTGTGCTACTGTCCCTTTCCAATATGTTCAGTCTGTGTATCGGGGACAGTGACTGTTTCCATTTTAAACCACTTTAACTAATAAAACATACTATTGTGGCATTCATTTTTACAAAACTATGTGTGATCCTGTAGTTTGAATATTGTTTTTGCTTTAGTTGTGGACAGGTTGTGCTATGTACTGTATATTTGCTCAAGATATTAAGAACAGCGATTTGATCATAACCGTGACAAAAAAGACCAGTATAAAATATAGTACTTGAAGAGCCTTTGCCCAATGGGGTGTCTGTGGAAGTCTCACCTTTGTATTACGTCATTCCTTTCTGCAATAACAATGTGAAATCTTTCAGTCCTCACTAAATGAGTATTGAGCTGGAAAGCTGTCTCAATTGTGCGTGGTATCTTTGAGTCAGAGCATAACCCTGCTGAGGGTATGCACTTTTAAAAGCATTGGCAGGAAATCTGCTGCATGTGTGGAACAGATTTGCACTTTGCCTGCTTCGATTACAAATTTTACAGTCTAGCCTAGAGCGACACCATTCTGTCAGTGAATATTTCATCTGGGGATGGTAAAGACCTTTCCATTTCTCTTGCTCTTGATCCATTTTTAAAAAAGAAATAATAATGCATTGTTACCCAGTTCTGTCACGACTGCAAGAAATAGGGTGATAAAGTGGAACTGTATGTTTTGATTCAATGCAACCGTCAGTGTATGATGTGATGATGGTGATATTAATGTTTAAATCCACACTATTTAAAAAGTTTAAATCCAGTCATTATCAGTATCTAAATATTGAATGTAAAAAGCTTGGGCAGATTGAGTATTTATACAGTATACACGTTTATGAAATGCAGGTATAGTTTTGTATATATTTCTAACAATTTAATTAATATTAAATTGGGCCCTGCGCTGCATACTGTAGTCTAAAATATGCTTTTTCTTTAATGTTATCTTTTTTTTTGTTTGTTTTAATCATTTAAGTTGTTTTCTTTTGTTCATCAGAATGAACATATGCAGTTATTAATATACACTCATCCATACAAGTGTTATGTCTTTTTTTTTTAAATCAACGGATACACCCTTACATAAAGCAACTCTTAACCCATAAAAAAGAGAACATTCTTGTAAATCAACATTTTTAAATGTGTTAATACCATTCTTGTAATATGAATTCACTCAAAAAGCTTACATGGTGAGATGCAATGTGGCAATACAATGGCAGCTCTAAGAAAAAAGAGCATACCTTCACTCATTTTGATTGATTGCACAGTTATTCAAGGATGAACTTCTAACCCTTCCAGGACCAAACGTTTTTCAGTGGGATGTTTTTTTTGGCTGTATTGGACTCTCTTCCTATACAGATTCACAAAAAATCAGTTTTTTACAGTAGCATCTTGGAAATTGTGTCCTTTTTTCCAGAACACTCTGGGGAACATTCTAAAGTACTTCAGAAACCATACAAACTTTTTTAACACAGTAGTTGTATTTATTTTTTTAAATGTAAAGTGTTTTATTTGTATAAAAAACATGTTATTCTATTACCCGAGGGACCTTCCGATACTTCCTAAAAAGTTTTGTTGAAAAATATTGATGTTTGGGCAAATTACAAGACAGTGTTTCACCTGAGTGATTGCAATGACATAATACACATTTATTCTCAGGGTCTTTATAAGCAATAATGGACTACTCTCGATTTATTTTCTCAAAATAAATATGTATAAATAGAATAATAGTTATTCATTCCATTATCAGTAATAAGGGAAAAAGAAACATACCTGATAACTTTAGTTCATGAAATAATATCTGCTTATATCCACTCATTTCTTGATATTTAGAAAAGTGTGTGTGTGTGTTTTTTAATGTTGTTGTTTTGTTTTAGTTTTTTTAATCAATACGCGATCTCAGTCCTAGAACCCCACTTCAGTATGGTCTTGTTAACACGATCCCGGTCCTTAAAGGGTTAATGATACCCACTGTATTATCAGCTGTTTCACATTCCAGTCTTTTCTCAAATATTGGCCTTGGCTGTGATGCACAAATAAAAAGGCTTGGATTAGAGAACAGATCAGCATTATATGTTGGAAATGCTGGAGGTCAGTGGTATTCAACACCAGTTCTTGTGAAGCTCCAGCTGTCCAGGTTTTTATTAGAACTGAAACCAGGAACAATGTATTGATTTCAAATCTACATTTACTGTCCAGCTTAGAATCCCTGTGATTTGTCCAGCTCATTGTTCTTAATACAATTTGCGTTTATAATATATATATATATATATATATATATATATATATATATATATATATATATATATATATATATATATATATATATAGAGTCCAGGTTGGAACATTAACCTGGAACAATTTGAGTTGCTGAAGAGCAGGAATGAAAACCACAGACACAGATCATTATAAAGATTAGTGTGCAACTAAAAGCAATGGTGTTGACAGGTTTGCAGTCTTCAGAATCTTTTCATATTGTGCACCACCATCTCAGAAGAGAAACATTGTCACAGCAGAGGTCCATTAAATACTTCTAGAGTACAGCTGGTTGTATTTTTAAACTTCCACTTGTAATCTCAGAAATATCCACAAGGTTAAATAAATGTTAAAGATTGAAAGGTGCATTAGGGAAGAAAGTGGGGAGTGGTGGTACTGTACACTACTTTGCCTATTGGACAAATGCAAATTGTTATTGTGTTGCAATCGAATAAAATCTAAAGTAAATACATAGCATATGAACACTGTGGCTGAAGCAGCAAGACTTAATGTTGGCCATGTTTGACCTTTCTGTGGGACTTGAGTATCTCAAGAGAGGGTCCATTTTTGCTGGAGATGACAAACTTCCTCTGAGATTTCAGCTTGTCAGCTCATTGTACAACAGTGACATTGATTTCTTCTTGTTGATGCTTCCTGCCTGGGCAGATAACAAATTTGCTGTGGCAGGTGCCTGTCAAGTTCTGTTTTACACAGGAGTCTAAACTGGGGACTTCTCATTTATTAATCATTACTCATGAGCCTTGTGGGAGTACAGGAAGATAACTATTCATTAACTTGGTACATTTCTCAACTGAAAGATCTCAATGAGGTAGCTAGATGTTCTCTTGAAATGTAATGCACTGTCAACTTATTTGAATGGTATAACATTGTCTCCCAAATGTGTTAGGTGATGGGTTCTCTTGATCAAGAAAGTAATAGTAGCTACATAAGAGACTGCACATAGGTTCGTTGTTTTGATTGGACTTGATATTCTGAAGAAAGTTATGATGTTACTGTATTCAGAGCAAATCAGTGACTACACCTGGGTAATCCATTACAAAAATCAGTGGCAAAACCGTTACCTGGTCAGCCAGCAAATGTGTACTGTTTCTTTTTTTTCTTACTGACATGACTTCTGTTTGGTTTCAGATTCCCTTCTCTCTTGTGCAGTTTCCCCTGTGGGAGTTTTTAAAGGTAGGTCAATGTTTAGCCAACTTGAAACCTTAGAATATGACTTTCCGTTTTGGTGGTTGAATAATATTCATTGTTAGAATTTAACTTACAAAAACAACTACGCATGTATTTTCTGAGATATAAAAGATGGAAATAAGACTCCTATTGCATAGGAGGTTGATCCATTACTGGCTTTACTATGAGTTTAATAAACGCGACAACCGATATATGATACCGGTTAGTACGAGCATCATTTTGGACCTTGCTCACTTTAAAGATATGTTCTCAGAATAAAGGTAGGGACAAAGTCCCTTTTATTTTCCCTGTTTGGGAAAATAAAAGTGCAAGTGCATGGGGCACACCACATTGCAGTGTGTGTTTTTGTGTGTTGTTATGTTTGTATAAATATATTATATATATTATATATATATATATATATATATATATATATATATATATATATATATATATATATTAGATATTGAATATTTTGCATTTTCATATATCTATCGCTCAGGACTGATTACTAATTTATCACTTTCACCATAAAGGAGAACAGCACATGTGTCTCAGTTGTCTGCATCTGCATCATAAAAGTGATTTTTAATGCAGCATTTTAAGGCATGGTGTCATAGCTAACCAATGAGAACAGCAAATTCATCAGATTGGCATAACAGCCTAATTTTTATTAAAAGGACTTCATCAGGCAGCTGTGAGGGAAATAGAGATCACTTTCTCAGTGAATTAATAACTGTCATTCACAGGATTTTTTCACACTTTGAAAGGCATTCTTTCTTGCCATCTGTTTCTGCTTCGTAAGTCATTTTGTGTGGAGCAGAGGAATTCAGATCTATAGTCACGATCATAATAGTGTCCAAAATGGTACAATTGAAAATGGTAGCCAGACAAATTACAAGATTTCATTAAATTACTGTAATAAAATGTATTTGCTGAAACTGGAGGCAACTACTTTGACATTTTATTTATTGAAAATTCCACCATCCCAAAAAAACTACTAGGATTTTCTTTCTGATGTGGAAAAAGTCAGTCTTCCGCATTTTGTTTGTGTTGGACAAAATCAGATATAATATTGTTATCTTTGGTTCAATTAGTCATAGATCTTGTTAAGCCTGAAGGCCATTGTACACTGGATCCATTCCGTCATTTATCATCCATCATCAGAAGAAGTCGTGCATCAATCCATTGCAAACTAGATGTGTTAATATCATACTTCAGAGTGCTGATGTGCAGTTGAGGCCTTGTAGTAAATATACCTGGTTTCAGTATTTTAATAACAAATAAATACAATTATGTTGCACATAACACAAAAAATTAAATATAATGTAAACTTAAAGATCAGCAAATGCTGATGGAAGTTAAAAAGTTAAAACGTTTGCCAATTATTGCCTTTCTTGGGAAGCTAGCAATGAGCTTCCGAGAATACTTTACAACAATGACCTTCTACTACTCTCTTTCATGTACTGCCTCTCTTTTCTGACTGTTGGGCCCTGACCGCTCTTGCCCTGTCACACTTCTTTCTCTGATATATGGTTCTTCAGGTTAGGCCATTGTTTCTTTACTTCCTTGACTACAATTAAAATATCATTCATGCACAAGTCCACAGCAATGTCTTTGCGTAAGTTTTCTTTTGTTTCCCCCCCAGTCTTTGTAATGATTGTTGGATTTATCATAAAGTCATTTTTGTTTGTCAACACACCACAATTAGATTTTCCATTTTGTGCAAGTAACTGCAAGAATCCACATGTCTTCCCAGTCGTTTTTCATTGGTTAATGTCATTTTTAACGCACGTCAACGACAGTTACAGACTCAGAGTGCAAGGTGCAGTAGCGAATGCAAATTTTTTTCTGTTTAGACGCACGTTAAAGTTGGATGCGTTATCGGATCCAGTGTGCAATGACCTAAAAGGGGATTTTCTATATCCCTTGCTTTTAGTTTGTACCAGACCCAGCTCATACAGATTCCTTGAATACACCACCTTGAAGGCTTGCATTTATATAGCCGATACAGGACTAGAGATTGTCTAAGCAGGTCACTCCTTGGTCCATATCTATCCATATGTCCAGAAGAACACCATTAAATTCCTGCAGATAAGATTTTGATGTTTAGAAACTCACTTTTTAACATACTGAGTTAATGCTAAGAGTTCCCTGGTCTTCCGACCTAAGTCGGGTTTTAAAAAGAATGTAAGTAACTAAATGTAATTCTTTAAACAAGGAAAAGAGTACCATACTTTTAAGGTGGTAAAGCAAGTTGTGTGAAGCTTGTGAAGGATGGCAAATAGTGCAGTGCAGTGTAGTGTCAGTCCAGAAAAGTTAAAAGGGGGTCAGAGAGCATGGAAGTTGAACAGAGCTCCATCTGTGTGAGTTTCCATGCACCACAGCCACCAGATTTAATTCCAATTTGTTATTCATAAGGGAAGAGCGAGAGACTGGGATGGCTCTCTGCAATGGCATCCCTTTGAAGTGAAAAAACAAAGTCTCCCATTCAATCTGCAACTTAATGGAATACACATGACACATCTTGGCACTTACAGTAATGCAGCCCCTGGACTACACACTCCAGTGAAGGAGGGTGTGGGATGGGCGGGATAGTGCTCTTAAAAAAAAAAAAGTTCTACCGGTAATTATTTCATGCTGTTCATCAAATTGCATTCCTTAAACCAATCAAGTAGTCATTATTTGGGGCAGCTGAGCGATTGTAAAGCTTTTTAAAACAGGATTGCTAATTATGACCATTAAGTCCTAGGATTTAAATGCTCTACTTTATTAGGTAATATAGGCATCTTTATTCTACATGGATCCCATTTACAAGTAATGGTTTACATTGCAAAGGCATCAGATTTAAAATGTGTGTTAAACACGCAATCGGCACAATATTGTAGCACAGAACATGCAAGAGATTGATCTTCACATCATTTATTAGGACTTCTAGGATTCATTTGGCATTGTTTTTTTTACTTAGAAATTTCAAGTTATATTGCTCTAATAATAAGATGTGCATTCTTTTTTCTCTGTTGCTCAAATTTGCTGTCTTTGTGTTTTAATCTGTTGACTTCACCTCTTTCATGGCACATATTGTACAAACAAGGTGGAGTCAACAGGTCAATTGAAATGGTCACAATATGACATAAGGGAGGTGTGAAATAAATCTAATAAACAAATCTGTAACAATGTGTTCAGTTAATTGGAAACTCTTACAGTCATACAGCACATTGCACAACAGCAGCTATTTAACTTGACAATTTAAAAAAGACAGCACATTAAAAAGCGGTATTTATAATCAGCAATTCATATAAGTAATTTTTAGAAATGTTCTGTTAAAATATCCACAACAGTATAGCTTTTTTGCTTGTATGTAGTGGTCTGGTTGAGTAAGGAAAGGCCTATCTATCGAGGTGGGGCCGCATGTAGATAACTTTTTTATTATTATTATAATGCACACAATATCATTTATCTAAAATGTGCTTATGACATCTATCAAAAGTGATATCAACACTACAAATAAGTACAGTATTTAATTATCACAGAAAATTGTGTTTATTGATTCGATCACATTTTATTGTTTATTTGTCTTTAGTTAAGGACTTAATTTTTTCTATAGGATGAGTTTTGGCTTGCTGTCTTGTTTAGGTAGGAGGCTATATCAAATCAACAGCAGTGCAGTCTTTCTAGAACAATTTCTAATACTTTGACAAACCAAAATGTTTAGAGTCTTTTAAAATGAGTTTCATTTCATTCAATGGCCAAGAGATGTGTGAAAAATTGTGTTATTTTTATAATTGTGTACGAAGAGATACACAGCCTGGATACATAGTATCTCTTCAGTCTGACTTCTAGAACATTAAAAAAGAGGGGTAAACATTGACCACAGTAATCTGCCAAAGAGGCTGTTGTGTCTCTGAAGTTTATTCTGCAAGTGAACAAGCATAATTCGAGGGTGGAGGGCTAGGTGAGCACCACAGTGAGCGTTGCCTGTCAAGGGTATGGATAAAAAAAAAGCTCCTCTGCTGGAGGTTGAGATATTTTTCCTGGATTAATATATTTTATGCACGCCTGTATAGCTGTACAATTTCCTTCAGATGGTTATTTAACAAATCAACATGCAAGTCCCTTGTAAGTTATACTAACCTAAACATGAGAAATAGTTTGGAAATGCTTATAGTTTGACACTGGAGAAATAATTAAAGCCATATTAAAAAAAGGTCAAGGACAATCTTCTGTACATTTATCTATTATTGTAAGCCTTTGTTTTTGCTGAGCTCTATACTGTAATTGTAACCCCCTGCTCTATTCCAGCTGCTTCTTTTGGTGGCCAGTTGAGTTTCTTGGGAATTTCTTGTATTACATCACTAAACAAGAGGACACAAAAATAGATGCACACTTGAGTTTCCACCCTCAGCGCTAACCCAGTGGGGTTTCAGATGGTTTTAACTGCATCTAATATCTTCATTTCCCCCCTTTTTTTTTCCCACCGCAGGGCCTTTGGTCATGGAAGCAGGGTCATGTGCTGTATTCTTGGCAGTCAGCAGTGTGTGGAGCTTTTGCAGGTGCAAAGGATTATATGCTATACTGGGAAATGTGGAAGGAGGGGAGAAAAGACAAGAAAAAAATATTTATATATATTTTGGTTTTGATGTAAAGGGCAAGTCCTGGTAAACCAAATATAAATTAAACATTTTAAATAAAATTCACTGCATCCTACCACTGGACAATTTTGAAAATGGTCTGTGAGAAGAGGCCTGCTCTGGGTGCTAGGCCACGCAGCTGTCTGACCCACATAGCTCTTCAGGGGTTTTAAGTGATTTCAACAAGAGGACATAATTCACAGCTCATGTGACAGGAATGACAGAGAAAACAGATGAATTGTAGTCGGGAGGGTTGAGGATACTGACAGAACACCCGGAGGGCCTAAAGCCGGCCATTTTCTGTCTTAGCAAAGCTTCTGGCCACAACCACCTGGTATATATAATCCCAGTTTGGAGAGGAGAAAGAGAAAATGAGGTTGCACTTATAATTTAGTTTTTAATGCTTTTTACTCCTTTTTAAAGGCTTTGTACAGCATGATTTTATAAACTGATGGCAAATTAATTTTCAGGCTTGACGTTTTGCTTGCTTGCAGCTGTGGGTAGACATCATTTTAATGCTGTTGTTGGCTTATTTTTAAAGCAATGACTGCAGATCAGTTTGAATGGTTTGTGGGCATATTTTTACATTGTACTCAATTATACATCATTTCTAATATAGAATTTGAAAAATAAATAGTTCAAGGGGATCTATATTTTTAAGGTGGATTAAAAAAAATAAAAAATAACGCCATGTCAAACTTTAGCACTAAGTGGCAAAGCAGTCAATTTTGTTGACAATTTAAGTTAGTAAGTGTCATGGTATACCGTATTAATTTGATCTGAACTGTGTAGTAAGAGTATTTCTAGCTGAAAAAACACCAGGAAGGGTCCTATATTAATGAATTAAATAACTGCAGTACTTGGGTCCATCGCTGTTTAGATGAATTAAATAGTCTCATTGTGTAATAAAAACTACTTCATACAACTATTAAACTATATCTACATACACTGCATATATAATCTAAGGTTATGGCTTGCTTTCTGCTTATACTTCTTTGCCGTAAGACATGTTCTTGGCAGACAGCCCAGTGAGCTCCAGCTTAGATGCCTTGTACTGTACTGGTGGTACTGGCTAGCTTGGATTAGCAAGGGTCTTCAAACAGCAGGTGGTTGAGAGCGAACAGTCCTGTGACATCAGATCAGTACCCATACCCTCCACTTGTTGCACTGAAGCTTGATTTTAGTTTATTCAGAATGCAAAATAATACATTTATTATTATTATTATTATTATTATAATAATAATAATAATACACGGCGACACAAAAAAAGGAATGACAGGCCTTGTCTTAAAAGCTGTGTTTCTTGGCAATTTTTTTTTCTTCTTACTAAAAAAAGAGTTTCCTTTTCTAATTACTGCAGTACTGTTTGTGAATTAAGCAAATCTTAAACAATATATATATATATATATATATAATTGTTTAAGATTTGCTTAATTCACAAAGTCTGGCACAGTCTGGCAGTGTGCTTGTTTGGTTTGCTCGTTTCACTCACAATGAAGAGGCTTGGCCCATTGCTGGGAAAACATGTATAAATATAGTTACTTTTTATAATGGCTTTGCCAGCTAAGGACCATTATTGTTATTACTGAAATGGTTGAAATGACAACAATTGCACGTCACTGTCCTGGGTTTAAACTTGTTTGTAATTTTTAGTTTTTTTTTGTTTGTTTTTTAATAGCTCCTGCTAGTTAAATAATTGGTTCTGGTTAAATAATGTATCATCATTTATATGTTCCTTCTATTTTGTTTGTGGGTGTTGATGGGTGTGGTATATTCCCTGGATGTACTGGTGGTGTAGCAGTGTGTGTGCGCTCATGCGCAGGCAGGCCGTTGAAAAGCACTAAAAAGTCTGCCGATCATGTAATGGCTGTCTGGTATCTCTGTCGCATTAGCTGTAGTCTGTCATCCAAAACTGTCACTGCAGCCACTTAACCAAGTTAGATTCCTGCTACTGTAGATGCATGTGACCCACAGAAACACCTTTCTGGCAGAACAGCTTTAATCAGATTACATCAGAGAGCTGTGTGTGCTCCCTCAAAGCACCCTTCAGTGACTTTTATTTGAAATGAGTTGAAAGCAAATGCAGTTAGTCTTTCTTTCTCTTTTTTTAATGGGTTATGTTGTTTGCTTTGTATAAAATATGTTTATGTTTGTAGGAGTTTTTTTTTTTATTTATTTATTTTTTCAATTCCAGAATTGTTTCTGTGTGCATTTTTTAAAAATTTTTTAAAGTAAGTTATTCCCAGGGTTAACAGTAAGTATATACTGTCCATGAATATAACCTGCTTTAAAACCAAAACTCGCTGTGACAGCTGCATTTGTGTGGTCCTGGCAGAACAAATTTGGTTGTGGTTTGTAGCCGCAGTGTAAGCTGTTTTGTGATATTTAAGCAGATACTTTATATAAGAACACTTGTGTGTTTCAAATTTATTGAGAAAAAAATAACCTGTGATTTTCACAGTTACAATTTTGCTTAGAATACACATTGTTGACCAATGCAGGATAGTTATACTTTTTGTTTCCCTTTTATATGTATGTGCTCACTCAGGTGGATTTGCAGCTGCAGTCACGACTCCCCTGGATGTAGCAAAGACCAGAATTATGTTGGCAAAGGTAAGCATAAGCAAAAGCATAATATTGCAAAGGACAGCTGGGAGGTGTTATAGAGCCAAAATACACATCACAGGGAATTGGACTGAAATTGAGCTGCAGTGTGACCAGCCACGTCAAGACTGGAAATGTTGTGTTTCAATAAAAACGTGTTTAACCTTAGCTGAATAACACGCACGCACGCACACACACACAAAAACAACTGAATGTTAAAGTAACCAAAGTATTTAAATTATAGAACACCTAACAATGTCATTTTTCAGTATGTTTTTTTTTTTTTTTCTTAACTGGATTATTATAACTTTTATTTTTCATATCACAGTAATTAATACCCTACACAAAAATGCAGTACAGATGTGTTTGTAATCCTTTGCCAGCACAGTGGGTGTTTTATAAAAGCTGTCTTTCACGAACACATCCAATATCATGCAAAGTTTTTTATTTAGAAAACTGCAATAAACAAAAATAGCGTTGTTCTACTGGTATGGTGGACTCATTAAAACTTCCTGATACTTATGGAAATAGTTAATAGGATGCCCTTGACATTAAAGCGTTGTTACCCAAAGAATAACACAGTTAACCAAAACAGTTGGCTATGTGGTGATAATGAATAAAGCTATTGAAATGCTAAACAGCCCGACAAGTTAGAACAAAGATCATGCTGTATTTCAACATGTGCTGAAGTGTACAGGCAAGCACAATCTGGATGGGTGGACTTTGTATTTAATTTCATCATGACCTCTATCCTCATGGTAGTCTGCATAGTTATCTCGTCAGGTTTAGCTGAGGAAGCTTGGTCACTTCATCGAAAGCTGCCCTGAAGGCCTGCATCAGTGGATGTGTGTTTTGTTTGGAATCTTCAGACATGGAATTGCATTTTTACTAAAGAATGAAAGGCTGCCCTTTCAGACATGCGTCTTATATGTCTTAACCTAAAACCTAATCAACAGCCAAAAGAAAAGGTCATTTTTTCATTGAAATGTTGACATAGGATTCTGTAATCAATGTCCAAATGTGAAAAATTATAACATGAATCCATCCATTTTTTTTTTAATTGATCGCATGTAGATTAAAATCAATTAATCTACCTTTTCCTAATTTAAAAAAAAAATAAACCCTCTATAATGAATACACAATCCAGTTACTTGAAAAGATAACCATGATTTAGTGAGCCTAATACTGTGTAATTTCATAGGGTAGACACCTAAGGTGTGGGTTATTATGAGTGCACTGGCAGGAAGTGGATGCTTTGCATTTTTTCTTGAAAGAAGAAAAATGCAGATAGACTAAACAAAGCATTGCTTCTATTACTGTGGAACATCGAAGGAAGTTAAAAAGACGGGTCATAAATCACTGTTTTCTTTCTGCTTATTTTATTTTTGATCTGCCTTCTACTTTGTGCTGATGTAGGCAGGTACCACCACGGCTAGAGGAAACATTCCCTTTGTGTTGCAAGAGGTCTGGAACGCAAAAGGAGTCTCTGGGTAAGCATTTTCAGCAACAATCTTATCATATATTACCTACGCTGAGGGATTCATATCTGACAACAAGGTATGCCACAGTTTTAGCTATGTCTTGAGAACCTCAGATCATATTGTAAGCATTTACCACTGCTATGCATTATGAGAGGCTGTGGATGTAGATCACACAGCTTTTCATGATACAGATGGCTTCAAAGTGCTATTTTTATCCTTGGCGTGGGATAATAATGGTACTAACATTGTTTTAGGTGGCTTCTTTTTTTACAAATTGAGTTAATATGAGGAACATGTAGACTGGGTTCTGCCCACACACTTTTCTTCCATTCTCTAGTTGCAGCGCACCGGATAGGTATTTTAGTTATTGAGAACCAGAAAGGTTGTCCTGATATCAATATTTAATTAATCTCTCTCTCTCTCTCTCTCCTCTCTCTCGTGCTGTGAAAAAGTATTTGCCCCCAGTCTGATTTTTCACATTGAATTTGGTCAGATCTTTTTGTGGGTTGTAGTAGTATATAGAGGGAGTCTGAGAGAAAAAAAAATTACACCAAAGTTTGGTTCTTCTTTCATTTGTTTGGTGTGAAAGGTAATCAAACATGCTATCTTTAGGTGTGAAAAAGTTATTGCCCCCCTCCCCCCAGTTAACTCGACCCAATTAAAGGGATAATTTGGGTCAGCTGTTTTAATACTTTGGTTAACAATCAGGCCTGACTAACTTTGGCCCTTCACCATCAGAGTGAAGTTGTCAGCACACAGGTTCTAGAGGCACATCATGCCACGATCAAAAGAAATTCCTGAAGACCTCCAGAAAAAAGTTGTTGATGCCTATCAGTCTGGAAAGGGTTACAAAGCCATTTCTAAGGCTCTGGGGCTCCACCAAACCACAGTCCCATATTGTCCAAATCGAGAAAGTTTGAGACAGTAGTGAATCTTCGTAGGAGTGGCTGTCCTGCCAAAATCTCTCCAAGAGCAAGGCGTAAAATCATTTAGGAAGTTACAAAGAACTCTAGAACAACATCCAGGGATCTGCAGATCTCTCTCGCCTTGCCTAAGGTTAGTGTTCATGGCAGAGTAGCAAGGCGGAAACCACTGCTCACTAAGAAGAACATGAATGCTCATCTCAAGTTTGCCAAAAAGCACCTGGATGATCCTCAAGACTTCTGGAACAATGTTCTATGGACAGACTAGTCAAAAGTGGAACTTTTTGGCCAACATGGGTGCTGTTATGTCTGGCAAAAACCAAACACTGCATTCCACAGTAAGAACCTCATACCAACAGTCAGGCATGGTGGTAGTAGTGTCATGATTTGGGGATGCTTTGCTGCATCAGGACCTGGACGACTTGCCATCATTGAAGGAACCATGAATTCTGCTCTGTATCAGATAATTCTACAGGAGAATGTCAGGCCATCTGTCCTTGAGCTGAAGCTGAAGAGCAGCTAGGTCATGCAACAAGACAATGATCCGAAACACACAAGCAAGTCTACATCAGAATGGTTGAAGAACAATAAATTTAAAGTTTTTGAATGGCCTAGTCAAAGTCCAGACCTAAACCCCATCAAGATGTTGTGGCAGGACCTGAAACAAGCAGTTTATGCTCAACCCACAAATGTCACTGAGTTGAAGCAGTTCTGAAGGAGTGGGCCAAAATTCCTCCACATGTGTGGTTGCAGTTATTGCTGCTAAAGGTGGCGTAACCAGTTATTGAGTCTAAGGGGGCGATTACTTTTTCACACGGGGGCATTGGGTGTTGCATAACTTTCTTTAATAAATAAATGAAATAAGTATCAAATTGTGTGTTATTTGTTCTTCAGGGCCCCTTTTTTATCTAATATTAGATTTTGGTTGAAGATCTGATAACATTCAGGGTCATAAATATGCAAAAATGCAGAAAATCATATGGGGCAAATACTATTTCACGGTACTGTGTGTGTGTATGTATGTATGTATGTATATTTATTTAATGACTCATTTGGAGACCTGATATAAAAAGCATTGTTTGGAGACCTGGATTACAACAGTAAAACAAAATGTCTGTAACCCGCCACAGAACATTAACTCGTATTTCAAAGGAGATTTATTGTAGTATTTTTTTTTGCGTTAACCAAATGCACATGGTTAATGATGCATAACTTTTAGAAGATGTTAGTTTGGCAACAAAAAAAAGGAATGAGAGGTCTTGTCTTGAAAGCTGTGTTTCTTGGCAATTTAGATAACTACATGCCCTCTTGTAATTGTATATATTTTACAAAAATGGCACAGATAGCATTGTTTTTATAAAAAGTGTTTCAGATTCTGGGTAATTATTTCAGAACAAGTTATTTACTGTTTGACAATCCACAGCACATACCCTTCATACTCTTACACAAGGAAGTCAGCTTCATTTAAACATATTTTTTATGAGCAGTCATAAAGCCAAAAGATCACCTTGGCACTAAAAATATTAAAGGATGCAAGCTGTAGAACTTGTATGTTTTAATTAGTTTAAAAAAAAAAAAAAAGCTTGGAATATTTTTTCAACAGTCTTAAGCATCCCTCTTCAATTAACCACACTAATGTTTCACAGCTGATTTTTTTTTTCTTCTTACTATGATTCACCTTTTCTAATTACAGCAGTACTGTTTGTGAACTAAACAAATCTTTAAAAAAAATATATAAGAAAACAATGGGTAAACCCTGAACAGGTCCGCCGGTACGTACCTCGTACAAATTGCTCTGCTTTTATGCTATAATTATGGTAATAAGCTCAATTGCTGTCTAGTGAAGCCATAAACTGCTTCCATCTGTCAGATTGCCCGAAGCTCTGAGCAGTGTTCATTACTACAAAAACCAAAAGAACTGCAATTAGAGGTTCATGCTAAACCACATTTATGATAGGATCTTCGTAAGTACCAGCAGATATATTCTGGAGAGTAAAAAATTACAACATATATTGGGCCACAATGATTTCATTTGGCGCTGGCTCTTTTTTTCTTTCTTTTTTTTTTTTATCACTCGTAAGTTGATGTGATGTGCCCCCTTTTAAAAAAATAAATAAATAAATAAAATGGCATAGGGATTACTTCTAATTGCGCATTTGGATTGTTTATGCTTAGCAAAATAAGATTGTGTACATTTATATTTCTGAATTTCAAGCTTTAATGTTGGGTACAAAGTACTCCGTTTTGAATTTGGCATCATTTATTTTATTACTTGGAACCTAACATCACCCGCAATCCCACACATAGTTAAAGTCTGGTGCTTTTTGTCAGTGCGTAAGGTCTGTGTGTTTATAGAAAATGGGGATCTGCAGCTGATTTTAAAACTGCACTGGATTTAATGAGGACTTATCCATCTATGCATTAGCATGTGGGAATAGTCGCTCATTATTAATACTGTTTTAGTCAAAACAGTAGATTTGAGATTGAAAGATGAATAATGTACGACAGCTCTGATGCAGTGATTAAATGATGATGTGGCCAGACTGTTGATGACACGGTCACTCAGTATGCTCTGGGGCGATGTTGGAAATGGAGAACCCCAAATGTTTGTCCCTGGTGGGGTTACTCATACTTTCATGTTTTGAGCCAGGGAATAACTGCCCATTCGCTTATGATTCATCTGATCTAAAACATGAACGCGTGAGATATTTATTCCAGGGAAAGGTGATAATGAGTAGTGCATACTGTATTTATCCAGAGTACGTACACGGTTGGGGGCAGTGCCAGGGAGCAAGCCACAGTTTTTTTTTTTTTTGTTTGTTTGTTTGTGTTTGTTTTTGTTTTATATATGCTGAAAATATAGAAAGGTACATAGATGAAACAGTGCAAAAACAAACCCATGACACTGTCCAATGTACACATTGAGGTTTATTTTAATACAGTCACCATTTAACTCAAACTGTGCTTGTGTTTTTACCCAGGAAAGGTTTATTAACTAATTTATTAACAACCCTGAATACAAAAAAATATAAAAAATTAGGACCATATTGCAGTGAACTTAAAATTTAAAAAATATCAGCATATAGACACTCCTCTGTTAAGATATATACCCCGTTATATTCAAGAACCCTGTATTTTCTGTCATAATAACTGTACTAACTTTGTATAACAGCTAAGGTGATAGAATAGCAATGAGCGATGTGGCATTTCAATATTTTATGTCAATACTTTTTTTTTTTTTTTAAATATAAATAAGTGTAAAGCAGTAACATTATAGTAATAGTTTGTTGTGAAATAAAAAAAAAAAAAAAAAAAAAGTCTTTACCCAGTGCTGTAACCCATAAATCTATAGGACGATTGAGTCCCTGACCTTATGTAGACTATTTATTTTTTTATCCAGTATATAAAAGCTTACAGCACAGGAAATGTATTCCTCCAAACATTTGATCTGGGTTGGATATTTTAAACCCTGGGATCTGTGAATTGCTGGAATTGTTGAAAGGTCTTTACTATGTTTGGCACCTTGTCGGGCTGTGCAGTTGACAAAATTGATGTGTTAAGGGACATGCAGATCATGATTTTGGGCTAGATCTAGTACAGTAAATTATGCACATGTGTTTCATGCACTGCTGGGCAATAATGGCTGCTGTAAGCATTTTGATTAGTTAATAAAATTAATTTTTAAAAAAAGAGAGAAAGATGAGGTATAGATAGATGTGCCCCTTTTTCTAAGCATGATTATTATCCTTTGGTCAAAATCTATCCTACATGAGAACTGTGTACAAAATATAACCCCATTTCCCAGTTGAGGGATTAAAATGTCTCGATCAACCTTTTTTTTTTTATTTTTTTAACCCTTTTCTCAGGAATCAAAGACATAAAGCACTATGTGTATTTATATATAAAAACTGTGTTTATTAATGTGCATTTGCTTGCTAAGGAAATCAAGATAGACCAGTTGTTTACTTAAATAACAACCCAGAGCATATTGTGCTGTTTTAGTTGAGTTCTAGCAGCAAGAGAAGGTTTGTTTAGTATGTTTCTTTTTACAGTAAATAGAAGCTTGGTGACCAACTGTGCATGACTGTAACTTGTTTGTGTGTCATTTTTCTTTATGGTTTAAATGCCAGCGGGGATTATTATTATTTTTTTTTTTTTTTTTTTTTTTTTTTTTTTGCTGTTCTTATTTTCTTGCAACACAAAGTATTTACCAATTTAAAAACACATCTGAGAAAAGTTGAAACCTTATCAATTTTAATTGCATTAAATAAAAACCTTGCTGTACAAATGTTTCTTTTTCAGATTGTTTGCTGGCATTGTCCCCAGAGTGGCCTGGATCAGCCTTGGTGGTTTCATTTTCTTAGGGGTCTATGAGAAAGCTCGCAGCTTGCTGTTGTAGCGGAGATGAACACCTGGCTGTTGATGCAAGTGGCAGTGGAGGAGAATGAAAGAGAAACAGCAGCAAATATCCCCCAAGAGCCTCCTTGCCGGTACCTGACATTCACACTGTGCATTTTATATGGACCATCACGTAAGCGCCTAGAGGAGAATTGTCTGGCTTTCCACTTGTCATTTCTTCTGGCGGGAGTCTAATTTGAGAGCCACACTGAAGTCTTGGGACACATGGAGCAAAGTTAACAAAGATGTCTTATCCATAACCATTTCTCAGTAATTGGTAGTTGTTACTAAATTGTTTCTCCGATTTTAAGATGGAGAGAAAAAACTTTTCATTTGGCATAAAGCTGGTGTGCAGATAGATGATTTGTTGAAGTGGCTTGCATATTGTCAACTTTCTGTACAATAGCAAGAATTTCCTCAACAAACTGCGTGACATGAGAATGGTGTCCTTGTATCCAGAATACACATTAAACATAAGGATTTATTATATAACATTTACTTACAATGTTAAGTTTGAGTATGGAAGTAGTTTTCAATCATACAAGTTTTCCATTCAGTGAAAAATTCCCTTGAAATAATTGCAGTTTATTAGGGATGCACAGTAAGAAAATTGAGGTAAAAGTGGCTCCAATTTAAATTCACAGATGTAGCAGTTATATGGATTGGCCCCAGTTTGAATTAAATGAAAACACTTGACCTGTGAAAATGGCATTAGCAGGCAATTCCACATTTCCTGGAATGATAGACACAGTTATTAGACCTATGGAATACGCAGATAATTACAAACAGAAAAGCAGTAAAGTGAACACAGATGAGCTCTATACTAACGTTGTGTTGTTGCACTAATTAGAACGGAATGCTTACGGAAACCCTTATTACATGTAAATTGAAACTGCCAAATGGTGGAGTTAAAATAATCACTTTAGTTTTAGGACTATTATTAAAATAATATTATAAGTGTGAGCAATGATGCAAAGACACCATGTCATATTATAATTGGGTTTTTAATAAAGACACTTCAGTGTCATTTGTTAGACACTTGTTCTACTCAGTGTACAACCTTTTTACCAAAGTTTATATAAGTAAACAGTTTTGTACAGAAAAGCGACATTTTCTTTTTAACTCTCTCTTTGTCTCTCGGAAGCAGTACAAGCATACTAGCTGTGGCAGTAAAAAAAATAAATCTCTTAAAAATAATGCAACGTTGAGCTTTTCACCATTACGTTTGAGGCTATGTTGTGTTTTCAATAACAATTGGTTAGAGAGGGGGAAATAAATTCCTGCCAACAGCATGAACACAGATTCTTTTACATCGTTGTCCAGGTCTAACATCTTGCTTCCAATTTGCAAACAATTTGATAAATATAATTGCTGGTTTGGTTCTTTGAATCACAGCTGCACGTTTTATTCTGCAGGTATTTTCCTTAATATTACACATCGTTTCACTTGCCCACAGCATCAACAGTACATTGGCACTCATATACGCTACCTGTCAAAAAGTGCAATTCTGTCGAGAATCAAAAACAGACTAGAATGATCTAGACAAGTAGCTTGGAAAATAATGTGTTGCTGTCTCATGTTATTTATAAACCCAAATAAGATTCTCCTTTGTCCAAGTGGTCCATATTTGTTACTACCACTACAGTTTAACAAAACATGTAATATTAAAACTTTTTTTTTTTTTTTAAATATACACAAACTGATTATGTCCACAGTTAACCAACACCAGCTGCAGCAGCTTTTAAACATGTAAAATGATTTTATATGGAAGAGCTTGGATACCAGATAGTGTTGAGGTTAACAGCTCAAATTTATTCTATTTTCAAACATAACTACAGGATACATGAAAAGGAACTGCATCCTGAGCATTAAAGACATTTCTGCCGTACTTCATTTCTATATAATATACTAAATATGTGGTGACATGAGTGAAGATCCCCTATAGGGTCAATAGGAATCAGAGACATGTACTTTAAAATGTGGAGCAAATGACTAGAGAGATAATAGTCTCAAAGTCTTTGGGCTTTGAGATAAGCACTCTGTGAAAACCAGAAAGAACCTTTTATTAAAAACCCTTACACTAGACCATATTAAAATGTATTAATTGAATATTGATCTAAAAGTGATTTGGGCATTTAAAGGAAAATGTGGACGTTAATTACGAATTAATGCAAAGAACATATCTGAGATTTGTGAATGAAATGGTCTAAGAGGCTTTTAGTTTCATATAGCTTTATATAGTACAGCATTTAACAAAAGTTGGTGGTGCGCTTTTTTTTTTTTTTAATTTAGAGTGACCAATTATTATTATTTTGTAATAACAATTGACAGCATGTGAGCGTCCTCCGATCTCACTGAATGTATTTGGTGTCTGGCCAGTAGGGTGCGATGACGAGAAAGAGTCCCTGCAAACAGTACATTTATTTGAAGGTAATAATTACCTTTGTAAATGTTATTACATTGTGTAGGCCAAACATTTTGCAACCTGTTTTTCACCAACTTTTAAAATCCAAAATAAGGTTCAGCAGGTACAAGAATGGATGTGTGTGTCCCCAGACAAAGTGATTGAAAATAGGATGATCCTCTTTGTAGCCACACAAATGTATAGGGTTTACATTCATTTCCACACCAATGAAAAGTCGAACCAAAGCTCTTCCACTGTACAATTCAGTTAATGAGAAGTGTGTTTAAGGCCATAAATCACCAGCATTATAATTCTTTATAAAACTAAATCTAGAAGTGCAATTAAAAATTGAAGTGTGTGCTGGTGATCTTTCCAATATCCTTTTAAAATATATGTTTGTAATTGATCAAATGTTGTGAGAAGTGGATTCCTATGAGTGTACTTAGTGTTCATGCAGTAAGGCACCAGACAGTACTTTTTTCAGTTTAGAAATTGGAAAAAAGCCTAGTTTAAAAGAATCCACTCAGTTATTCATGCACTGAATAAAGATTAAAATATCCTTTGTAAAAGATATATGAAAACTCTTATGTACAAGCCATATTCAATAAAACTCTTTCTCTGTACAATATGCCCTACATCTGCATGCATCAAATGCACGTTATCTGTTGAACTACAAATGAGAACTCCGGGAAGATTACAATTATGTACAACGCAAAAACACTCAAACAGGATTCCTTCCTACCCACCCCCCCAGTGTCCTCAAACTTCTGATTCCTTGGAGAGCTTCTGGTTTCAAAGTTGAGGTAGTGTCTCAAAAACAATAAATAAGAGTTTTCAGTGCAAAGAGGAAAAACAGTTTTTATGGCCATCCTTTCAATCACTGGCTCTCCTCAATGGAGTACTCTCGCTAATAATGGAGTCACATAGCACGGGTAGGTGTCCACTAGGAGGCAGTGCCTGTCTGGCCTCACATTTATTGTCCAATGAGGTCTGAGGAAGACTGGTTAATTTAATTGGTTCGTGGAACGAACCTTCTAAAGATGGAGGGCAGGCAGTACTGAGTGGTCCTGAAATTTCTATAGGTTGTGAATGGGAACCTGGAACAAAAACAGAAGTGTTGAGATATATTAACATTTTAAAAATAAGTACATTTGGTGCACTTAGGGTGTCAAGACATACAGCACAGGTATTCTAGAACATTAATGACACTGTATAACATGTTTAATCCAGCCCCTGGAGATATTGGCATTCTACAGCTATGGACAAATGTTTTGCATCATCTAGAATTTTAAGATTGAAACAATTAAAAAAAGTATAAACTCTACTAAAATAAAGTCTACCTTAAGCCATAAAAGTAGTAGAGTATTTCAAGTTAGATTTTGAAATGTCTCATTTTTCAATTTGTGTCAGTTTTTCGTTAAGTATATGGAAAACTACAAAGTGGTATGTAATTCACAATGTTAACGTAACATCATTCAGCAGGTTTAATTTGAATTTATGAAGCAAAATGAGTTAATTATATAGGATGCTGCAAAGCTTTTGGCCATAGCTGTACATAAACCAAATATTATTGTCCCTATTAAAATGACTGTTCTGCACAAACCAGAAATTGTCATAGAATTTGTGATGCTGGAAGTGACTGATACAGGTTTCTTACCCTGCTGTGAAACAAACACTAAACAAGCTGCTGATGATAACAGTTGAAATGTTGGGAGAACATCTAAATAAAATCTTTTAAAACATTACCATTCATGTCAAAATGTTTCAGTCCTTTCTGTGTTTGTGCCATCATCCTGTCATGGTTGCTAGGATACATAGGGCCTTCTCTTTCCAAACTACTGACTGTCCCATTGTAGTGCTGGTGATTCTCAGGGCCTGAATCTTCCAGGTCAGCCCTGCATGATCCTGTGCTGCTAAGTGCTTGTTGATGTGAGTGATCCTCTGCTCTGAAGTTCTGAGAGTAACATTCTTGATTTTTGGAGTAAGTGTTGGTATTATTCAAACAATCGCTGCAGATCACTTGAACTCTGTACCCAGCTGAATTTAAAATGAGAAAAAATATAAAAATCAAAATGCTTTCCAAGAATTTCCAACTTTGTACAAAATAAGTTAACCCATGACCATCCCATGCCTCGGTATATTATTTTTTTTTTGGTATTATAATAATAATAATAATAATAGCAACATTTTCCTAACAGGCACAACCTGATTTTCTAACCTTTAATGCAAAATGTTTATTTCGTAAAAAAAACTGAAGAAAACCTGTTAATAAAACAAAGTAAACTGTTCTGACTTTTAGTTTGTTTTCAGGGGGAAAAAAAAGGTGGTTCAAATTTCATACTGAAGTCCAATCTGTACCTGTGTTTTCTGGCCTTGCTGTGTCGTCGTCTTTTCTTCTACAGGCCATTTGGGTTTCCATGTGTTCACATCCTCCTGCATCACTCTGGCAAATACCTGCATTTCAAAATTAAAACAACAAGAGGTTTAGTGATACATTAGTGACTATACTGTATAACACATGTTACTGGTGACTCTCACCTGCAGCTCATTGGCAAACCTGTAAGTTTATCACATTGTACAACTGGATAAAGTGGTTCTCTCAATGCAAGTACAGTAGATGCCACTTATTAACAACCTCTCGGTTCCCAGCAAAAATATGTCATTAACAGAAAGTTGCCAGTAAGCGAAAAGCCACCAGTTTAAGTGCCTTTATATGGAACGATATATACTATAGTTGTACAAATATGGCACTGAAATACATGTGTTTCAAATGTTAGTGTTAAAAAATTAACATGAGAAACACATAATACCCAAATATAGAACTGTTTACTTCACACTTGTGTAAAACAAAAAAAATGAAACGGAGGGAGTAGGCTTAAATAGAACTACACAATGATGTGCTGCAATTGTCCTTACAATGAGTAAAGCAAACATAAAAAATGTGTTGTACTTACAATCATTTCTAAATAACACAATCTAAATAGCAGCATCTACTGTATATCTCAAAATGTGAGACACATGCAAACACCCCTTGACTGTACATCCCAAATAATTAAATAATGATCTAACCAAGTTTCTTCACTATTGGATACATGGTTAGATATATGTAAAACTCCTTCCCACAGGGGAATAAACTGCTTACAAACATTTTTGACATAACCAGAAGTAAGCATAAAATGTTATCTGCGGTGTGCACATAACAAAAAATAGTGTATGTTTGTACCATTGCTCTCAATGTGTCCATTGGGTTGAGGACCTTGGCTGGCTTCCACACTGATGCACACTTCCTGTCGATCGGACAGAGTTCCTTGAGAAGACAGGTAACTTGGGACATCTGGAGGGACAATGGTTTCATCTGTTTAATAAAAAAAAAAAAAAAAAACAGTAGATTGTTAGAATACTTCATATATTGGTAGAATATTTAAATTTTTCAACAATTATTCTAATTTTTTTTTAACTTGACTTACTGGAAATATCAGGCAAAAAACAAAGACCCCCACCTGTATTCGTGACGCTGTATTCTTCACTCTTCTTCCTTGTCTGGTAGATAATGCAGACCCAGACCAGCGAGGTGATGACGATGCTGCAGACTACAGCGATGATGATGATGCCCACAGTCACGGTGCCATCCCTCCTGCTGACCACACAGCCGCTTGCCCGCTGAACAATGAGCTGGCTGTGAGCTCGCTCGGTCCCCAGGGTGTTGGACATCACGCAGGTGTACTTGCCAGAGTCTTCCTGCTCCGCATTGCGGATTATGAGCAGCTGGTTGCCAGGAGTAAAGTGGTGGCGATCTGTCAGTTGCAGAGGCTCGTCCCCTTTCAGCCAGCTGATCCGGGGGAGGGGGCTGCCCATCGCTTTGCACTGCATTGCTACCGTCTCCCCCACTGCCACAGTGTGATCTTCCAGCGCCTGAACCAAGTAAGGTGTCTCTGCAAACAGGATACCACATAAGGTACATG
This sequence comes from Polyodon spathula, assembly GCF_017654505.1. Classification (NCBI taxonomy): domain Eukaryota; kingdom Metazoa; phylum Chordata; class Actinopteri; order Acipenseriformes; family Polyodontidae; genus Polyodon; species Polyodon spathula. Next base: position 32,436,557 of record NC_054549.1, on the reverse strand, counting down.
TTAGGGATACAGCTTTTACACAGTCTATAAAAAGTTGATTTTTAAGGCTTGGGTGCAAGATCAGTGGTCTTTAGCTCTTGGGGTGCTTGGCGCAGGAACTAAAGACCATTGACAAATTTGCAGGTTAATTTTATTTGTCAATTCAATGTTTTAAATCTGTCATTGAATCTACTGTCAGCTCAACCGTATACTATCTTTAGTAATACCAAAAAAAAAAAAAATTAAGTTGAGGAAGTGTTTGTGAGGCTGCAGGTGGCAATTTAAATATTTTTCCTTACCCAGCACGGACAGAGTGGCATTGGCGGAGAGGGTACCAGCTATGTTCTGCGCTGTACAGCTGTAGACGCCCATATCCTCAATCTTCACGTTCATGATAAAGAAGACGTCGTCATCGGGCATCACATGCATACGCCGCTCCCGCGCGGCTGGGAAGTCTGTGCCCCCGTCTTTCTGCCAGGCAATGGTGGGAGAGGGGTGCCCCTCTGCAGCACATTCCAGCCGGGCCGTTGTGCCAGTGCGGATTGTGATATCTTGTGGCATCTTGATAAAGGAGGGAAGGACTGTACAAAGAGGTGGAAAAGAAAAGTGATGTAACCAGTGTCCTCTATGGTGGCATGAAGGAGCTACATTTCTCACATAAGCTTTTAATGTTACCGTACTTAGGCGCATGCTATTTTCATATCTTGGAAAGCCTGTTTATGTCTTATTTTTTAAATGTGGAGACAGTTAAATATATATTTGTTAATCTTTAAGTAGTGCATTCACAAATGAAACCAGTGTGTAGCAGTTTTGAAATCCATATGCCTAGAATGTGGAAAAAAAGCCTGTCTGCGGATGTTAAATGTTTGTTATGTTCTAGAGAGACTGGCTAGATGAGACTATGTATGTAATTTGGAAATTATCCAATTCATTATGTGGTTTAAATCAATTAGTTCCACAGAAATAAAAATAAATAAATAAATAATTTAGAAAAACAAATCAAATTGCCATCACAAATTTCACTTGTGACTAACATTTAGAAAAAGACATCGGCTGTAATAAGCTTTTGAGGCCTTGGACTTGATAATGGCTGATATTTCCAGTATGTTCTTATAAAGCCAATGACAAAGGCATTTCATTTTTTTTTTAATCATTACAGGAATACACTTAAATGACATTAGCATTCCCTCTCCTCGTTGCTAAGCTGTTGCAGAGCTAACATACCATTGACAGTGAGACGCGCCTTGTTCGAGTAGGTGGATCCAAAGTGGTTGGTGATGATACACTGGTAGCGGCCCTCGTGTGCGAAGGTTACGTGACGCAGGTGCAGGATGGTGGTGTACTCCATCACCTCGCCATCCTTGGCCCGCACATGAGCAAAGTTCTCCATGTCCGCGTCGCGCAGGAGATCCTGGTCTTTGCGCCAAGCAAAGCTCATTGGCGAGGTGCTGCTGCTGGCCGCCGTGCAGGTAAAACGGATGTCTTTCCCCAGCACTCCCATTGTGGTCTCAGGCTGGAGCGTGATCTGTGGCTTCGGGACATCATCTGAGGATAGGAGAACAAGTGTTTAGCCACGCTGGGACGGCAGCTACTGTAGATGACCTTACTAATCCAGAATGCCATTCTGTTGATTTAGCTGAAATTTCATCAAATCTCAAATGTCTTTGAACACAACACTGAAGGTGAAACAGCCATGCGCTAATTTGCTGTGGCACCCAAGTTTGCCATAAATTAATCTGGATAAATCAAAGTCTAGCATTGAGACACTTTTCAATGCATGAGTGTGTCTGCTTTTATTGAAGGGAAAAATGCTAGGAAACTATTGCATTTATATATATTTAAAAAAAAAAAAGTTCAATTAATTGTGTACGTTTAAGCAGAATAAAGCTATTGTCATGCGTTTGATGTGAAAGTAAAATCTCTGCAAAACAGGATGAAACACATCATGTTCTTTTACAGGCTTGTGCACGTTTAGTTTAATAAATTATTGATTCAGCAATAACTACAGCTCTCTCAAAATGAAATAACTATTAAACCACCTCAAGGCAAATCAAGTGGCAAAAAAAAAAAAAATCTTAATATAATTTCCCACAAGCATCCTGTCTGCGTGCAATAGCTGTGTTTGCTTGACTCCTCCAAAGCAAGTGCCTTTGTAGCATCCATGTGACCTGAGGAGCCTGTTGGTTTAAGCTGCATTCCAGGCTGTGCCGTTTCAAAGATTTATACATCCAGAGTAATTTAGCATTTAATTAATTAAAGGAGATCTACTGTACTCTGAACAGAAAGACCTGTACAAGAAATTGATTGGAATTTTAAAACACATAAAGATTTGTTGTTTGGGAAATACGTTGTTTCAAAATTCTGAGTCAGCTTCCGAGTGTCATTTTTACTGAAAGATGTATATTTAAGCATAACAGTACCACATTTTCAAAACCTAGCAAGTATTTTTTTTTTTTTACTTTGCAAAGTCAGTTTGTCAGGGTTAAATTACAGAACACTCTTACCACACACAAAGCTGTCTGCAGGGACATTGAAAATGCTTCTGCTTTGTAAGGACTCTGGGTGGGAACACGAGGCCACGACACTGGACTTAAATTTCTTCCCGCTGAGCCACTGGGGTAACCACTTCAGCTGGCAATCACAAAGGAAACTGTCACTGTTGAGGAGTCTGTTAAAAAAAAGGAAAATAAACTATTTTAAGATCTGGTACATAAGATAATGTTTTAATACTAATACACAAAAGGATAAGAAAGCCAATCAAATTCATTTACAGTTCCTTTAAGCTCTTCATTTTTGCAAAGGCATCAGGCTGGATGGAGCGGATTGCATTGTTCCCCAAATTCCTACAAAAAATGAAATTTATATTGTTTTAGTTACAAAAAAAAGAAAAAACCATACTATAATATGCATTACATTCTCTTTTCCTGGCATAGGATATTTCTTGCTGTACATCTAAGAACTTAACATAAGTTTATGTTCAGTTCAGTTGCATTTAAAAGAAAAAAAGGCAGTGAGTTTTTAGCAAGCATGTGAAACAACAGCTTCTAAAAATTCAATTTTTTTGTACAAAACTAGTCATATGCTCAATAACTTTGTTCCCTGCATCAGGAAAAAAAGGCCAGAGTTGAAGCTGACTATAACGAGGAAGCAGCTGGCCTCCACAAACAGCCCGTCTTCTCAGTTTACAAAGACACTATTAAATTGCTAGCAGCCCTCTCAAGCAGCCACTATTGGCAGTTCCACATGGAAAGCATGGCATGCTGGGATACTCACAGGTGCTCGAGGGCCTCTAAGCCTGAGAACGCTTTCTTGGCCACTGACTTGATCTTGTTTCCAAACAGAGTTCTGCAGTTTCCAAACACGTAAGTCCAGTTAAAAGATTTGGGAAGGAGGGAGGGAGGGAGAGAGAGGGAGAGAGAGAGAGAGAGAGTGCGCACAATTAGTTTGGCTGAATCTGATAAGAGACCACTTTGAAGTATTCGAAATTCGAACTGCGCAGAGATTAGGAGGGTGCAGTATTTTGGCCCTGTGCTGCTCTTCAAAGAAAGACTTTTTATCTTAATTAGAATTTTATAGTGATGACAGGGCAGAGCTGCGAGTAATGGGTGACATGAAAGGCAGGTTTCCACACAAAAGGACACAACAGCTTGTAAAGTAATACAAGTACCCCTGTCAACCTGGAGTGCAAGCGGAGAACGGACACTTTCCCTCTTTCTGGAGTCTAACCCAGGCCAATCTTCAAACATTACACTTTGTACAGGAAAGCGGGCGGCTGAATCTGTGCTGCCCGCTCTGCTTCAAACGATGGAGGCTGAATACTAACTACTCTGTCATTACAGCACTAATCTGAACTGGCCAAGACAGAGATGAAAGCGTCTGTATCCTAGAGTTTCCTGCAAAAGGATTTAATTCCCAGAGTCATAGCGAGCAGCTGGCCTCTGCATACGTGGGATATGATATCTACCTATTCCTGCACATCTGACCATTGGCATTGCAACTCTGCCAGCAAAAGATAGAAGTCTCTCTCACTCTTTGCCTGTAAATTAATCTAAAGTTTGACAAATTTATTTTCCAGAATTTTTTTTTTTTTTTTAAATTGTGTATATATATGGTGTTTTCAGAAGCCTAAATTTTCCCCCCAAGGGCAGCTACTGACAGGACTGTGCAATTGGCTGGACAATGTTTGCAATTGCTGAACAGCATGGTCATAATGTATGTACCTATACCAATTCAAAAAGGTATAGGACCAGTTGTATAGAGTGAATTGGGGGGACGACACGATACACACAAACTGACACAGTTTCCGTCCCTGCTGTTCAGTGCACAAAGGAACGTTTACCACCACATGTGTAAAGAATAAAACTGCAGTAGTTTTGATCCAGGAAAAACAGCCTCCAGTGCAAAGACATACCACGAATAGAACTATCATTAAAAAAAAAAAAAAAAACAAAAAACAACACACACTTTTGAGAGGGTGAGGTGTCTTTATACAAGTGTATTGTTAGTCATTTTTAAAGTCACAATACACAAATAAAAAGGAAATTACTGTGTAAGAAATATTTAGAAACCCTGGGACATAAGAATCAGCAGCCCATGTCATCTTCCCTAGTGGTAGTAGTAGCCCTCACAATGGTAAAATAGCTCTATCCAAATCACTCCACTACAGCGTCTCTAATCAGGAGGCCCATGCAAGCCGGATCCGTCTCAACCTGAGTGAGACATCCCACTAATTCATCCCTCCGGCAACTCAGCCCAGAGCTGGCCAGCAGCCAATTTCATGGTAACTTAATGTGTCGCATATTTAATAGGAAACAAATTACCATTCTTAAGGCCTTCTCTGTATTAAACGCCCAGCTACACAGCTATGACTATATCCTGAGTTTTCACTTACTGCTGCTACTGCTGCAGGTTCTATTCTGGGAAAGCTGCTTTCAGCTTTCAAAAGAAGATTAACTCCACATTTTTATTTGTTACCTGCTTGTTGTGTTTGACCCTTTCTGAGAATAATCAACAACTCTCACAGTAAGAAGTAACAACATAATACATGTTTTATCTAGCAAAAAAGGCAACTTCTGGACACTTCATACCATGTAAGGTCTTATGTTCAGACATTAGGAGTCTCTTATAAATGTCCACTCAATTCAATTGCCAGGAATGTCAAGCTTGAAGCATTAAATGTTAACAGAATTCTTTGTTTTGGACTGCTTTCATACATTCAGGCCGAGTAATTTAAAGTTCCATGTTTATCTTAATAAATATCTTGTGCCTATTAGAAACACACAGGCAGAAACTTAAATAATTGCAATAATAAGAATGTTTATTTAAAACAGTAAGTAAAATAAGAAACACTACATGCATTGAAATAAAAGTGTATTATTTCAGAGCAGCCACATAATGTTTTGCTTTATAAATGCATACTAAAGCCATGTATTTTTTTCAGTTGTCACGAATTTCTGGGAAATATACCCGTTGCAGTGTAATATGTAGTTCCCCATGGAAATTCACAATTCTGGAAGAGTGTAAATTTTTATCACTTAAAAATAAATACAGCAAACACTTGGCTTACTGACACACTACCTGTTACTGTATTTAGGAACCTGACAGCTGGTTTAGTTTGCTTCCAGTAAATGATTGAAGACACTGCATATAGCTGCATGATTTCTTTAAAATGTCCTCAACAAAAAAGACTCCAGCTGCACCAAAAATTGGAAATATCTCTGCTAAAGACCTCTCTCTCTCTCCAGTACAAGGGGACATTTAACATGTGTTGTTATTTTTACATTTATTTATGTTTGTATTTTGTTTTGTTAATTTACTGATGGTGAAAATGGAATGTCTTTAAAAAGGTGGACATAAAAAAGAAATAGTCTAGCTTGTTCCTTGAATATCTACTCCCCACCCAACCCCTCCCTTACAGCTCTTACTTTCTGAACTGATCCCTACATCCGAAGGCCCATAGGTATACAGTAGGATAACCTCACACCTCATAAAAGGATCCACACAATATATATATATATTGCTGATGTTCAGATAAGCTTCAATAAAACTACAATATACAGCTTTAAATGGGCCCCAAAGACCAAGTTGTTACTCATTCACAAACCCTGCACGGTTTTCTCTTATCCGGTGTTTAAATATGCTTCTATAGACAAAACCATGCCCGAGGGACTGTATTGGTCAAAAAATCTACACAATCTTAAACGTCTGTACTGTAATCTTCTATAGGTTTTTAAAAAAAGGTACAGTTTTTTTGTGTCTCTCAAACTTGGATGATTAACAATTCAGTTTTCCAAATAAATGAAGGCTATCACAAAAGAGAACCCCCCCCCCAATCTCTTATTCCAGACACTTGAAAGTTTCCCAGCATTCCTTAATGACTTTCATCATGCCTCAATTCTCCTGCCAGGGTAGCACATCAGTGGCGGCCTCACTTGTTCCTACACTTGGAAAGCAGCGAGACAGAATTCGAGGGCTTTTTGAACTGGCTGGTTTTATCTCTCTCCCCCTCCCTATTTAGCACCTTCTCTAACCTGAATAGCACTCTCATTGCCAGGTTCATGATTTGCTTTTCACTGGCTAATCCTCTGTAGATCAAAGAGACTCTTAAATCCTCTCATAGGCTGAGGTGATTATTCAGTCATTTTATAGGCCTGCTTCTTCAGAGTTATGACAAAAATGTGTGTGTGTGTTTTTTTTTTTTTTCCTAAACCCTCAATAACAAAAACTTTATGTAAAATCCAAAAACTTCTGCCATCAAAACGTTTACTTATGTCTAGTCATATGTATATTTCACTATGCTTTAAGTATACAAGGTTTAATTGAAAGTGGGTTGATTGGAAATTAATGGACTTAACAAAATGAACTAACTAAATGTTAAAAAATGTAAAACAAAAACTACATGCTGCCAACAAACGCCATTTAAAATGCCAGCCCTTAACTTAACTGAATTCTCATCAACAATTTCCTGTTATTATGCCTTGCTCTAAAATAAGATATCCCTTACTAAGTGTACTTTAAAAGACAGGCTCTCATTTTTTTACTGAAACCAAGTTGATACAAGTCAAACCTCAGCGTCATCCTCATTTGAGACACAATAGCTGGCTAAAAAGCGCCTGCTCGGCTCAAAGAGACTTCAAAACGCTGAAATACTCACAGCTTGTTCAGGCTGGCCAGACTTGAGAAGACCCCATTGGTGTCTTCTATTGTGCCAGAGATCTCGTTATGGTCCAGCTCCCTGGGGAGAAGAAGAAAGAGGATTCCAGTCCTGGAGGCTTCCTATAAAACTTCAGAATAAATGGGCTTGGGGTGTTGGGAACTTCTAGTAAAAAGTTTTTTTTTACCCCACCCATAACCTATTTAAGATATAATACAATTATTTAATTACCTTAAGAACTTTACTAAAATATAAACAAATTAAACAATTACAAAACTATTAATTATCAATACTTGAAATCATTGCATATATTTTTACTGTTGTAGAACTGGCTTTTCTGGACTTGTGTAAACAATCTGGTCTACAGCTGTAAGATTAGTTTATTGCCAAAAAATGAGTCCAAATCCTACAGATATGATGAACGTGTGAATTTAAAATTGTAAGGCATTGACCAGGTGCAGAATGTTTTCATGTTTCTCTTCCCTCACCCACAACCTGACCAAACAGGAAGAAATGCATGAGGAGAATTATTATGCTTTCTTAAATAGGCCAATTTATTCTCAAACACAGTTTTATAAAACTGGATGTGACACTATTTAAACAAAATAATTAAAAAAAATTAAAAAGCTACTGCCCGCTGCCATGTTTTCCTTTCTTTACCGTCTGTAGGAAAAATTATTTTAATATTTTTTAAAATCCTTTGATTTGTTTAAAGGGTTCTTTCTGACTTTTTGTCTGTATTCACTTCCCTCCTCTCCCAGGCTTTGATGCCAATTTCCTATTCTTTCTGGCTGGATGGACCTGAATGCCTGCTGCCTTGTTAATCATGGCTATGCCAGGGCCCCCCAAGGCCTGACCTCCATTTGAATAGCTCTGCATTTCAGCAGTTTCACACCCACTGAAGGCTCGTCAAATCCCTGGCAACAATAGGCCCTAATTAAAGCATGCCCGGGTCTCTTTCAGCAGGTGCAGGACCCTACAGTTTCCCTCATCATTAGATTAGAACAACTCTTTCTGAATGGGTGAAGGAAGGCTTCAGTGCTCAGTTAGAGGCCCTAAACCAAATACACAAAACAAGCTTCTCTTAAACCAAACCCCCTGCTTTCCTCCTCCCTGCTTTAGAAACGCAGTCAAAAAGAGGCCTAGGCCTTGGACTGCCTCGCCACTATGAGAAAACCTCATCCTGAAGGCAAGAGACACAGCTTTTTTGTTATGTTGGGGAAAAAGCTCTCGCCTAACATGCTTGAAGTAGCTACAGTACTCCCTCCTGTGAGGAGTTCAAGTGTGCAGTGGAATGTGAGGGAGCAATTTCCCATTATGCCTTTTCATTCTTCACTTTCTGCACTGAACCAAATTCTCTAGGGAATCCACCACCAGTATTTGTGGGAACCAAGAGTTGTATCATCTGCTGACAATGATCCTTTTAAAAATGTATTAGTTTAAGCCTAGCATAAAAATTAAAGTATATTCATTAGTAATATAAAAAAAAAAAAAAAACACATTAAAAACAAAAGTTTTAGCCCTGGGATTTACCAACGGCAGGTGTTAAGAGAGGGGACACTCAGGGATACTCACAGTGAGCGCAGGGCCTTGAGTCCCTGGAACGCTCCCTCGGAGAGGTGGCTGATAGAGTTGTGACTCAGTCGGAGGATGTGCAGCCCCCCCAGCCCAGCCAGGCTGCCCTCGTTCAGCCGCGTCAGGTTGTTGTAGGACAGAACCCTAAAGAAAAAGTAGTGGTTTTTAAAAGCTTTTTGCTCAAAATGGATTCATTAGTTGAGGATAATGAAGAAGCCAGACTCATACAGGCTGCTTTTCCTACTACATTTACAGTACCATACACCCAAGCAGTCACACACACACATAAGCAATCTTTAAATGTGTGTCTTTGTTTTTAAAAATAATTGTGTTTAGAAATTAAGGAGAGTGCACACGTTAACAGTAGTCAGAAATATTATATTATTGGTACTCAGTGGGACATCTGGATTGATATACTTTATGTGATCTTGAGCAAGGTATATACATACAAGAATAAATACTGTAAAGAACAGGAGACACAATTTCAAATCAAAGACCACTTGATGTAAGGGTTGGGAACTTTTTCACATTTTTTTCCAGTTTGTTACATCCTATTCAATGTTTTTAAGTTCATGTCTGTATTTTTCACTCCAGTGTGGCTGTTTGAAAGTAGAGCCCAGCATTCTGAGTGAACAGAAGAACACAATTAGCTAGGGATGTTGAGGATGTATATCAATTTACATGGTAGCTTTCATGCAAAGTGACTGCTGAGTGCTAAACATTAAACCAAAAAATCTTAGCAGTTGATTGGAAAATCTATTAATTCATTACTAAATCTGGAAGATATATAGTTTGTGCTTCTTGCTGGTCTCAGCAGAACAAGACTTCTAGTGATACCAAGTGACAACTGAAGAGACTAAGGAAAGTAAGAATGCACACAGTGTGTAACTGGAAACTAATTTACTTAAAGCAATTCTCCCAAAAAAAAAAAAAAAAGTACACCCTTGAGAAAGTGTCACTATTGAATCTTTCCTGGAGCTCTCATCCACACTTGCAGGCTCATGCCTGTTGCTTTCAAGCTCTTTCTTCATGTAGTCCATCAGCGCTGGAAAGCAGCTGGAAAGTTTCACACAGCAGTGGCACTTACAGGCTGAGCTCCTCTTGGAGAGCTCACAGCGCTCATCCGCTGGGCTCCAGCAGCTTTATTAAACATGGCAGCTCTCTGTGGAGGTTTACATTAGGAAGGGCCGGAAGTGAATTAAGCAGATGTGTTTAGGAAACAAGAATCCATCTCCCTGTTGGTGTAAAGCCTGTCTGTAGACATTACAGCAACGTTAAATGTTTAGCTCTTGTGTCAAAATATCTATGCCCACCCCCAATCATAATTAAAACAGAGACAGACAGACAAGTGGGCGGTAAGGGGAGGAAGTTGTTGGGAAAGACTGGTGTGTGATGTTGTTATTGCTATTGGAACCTGAGGATACTCACAAGACGCACCACATTTCCTGCTTATTTCAATCACAAAATATACAACAGGTAAAGCGTCTTGCTTTTTTTCACACTTACAGCTCATGCAGTTTTTGGCAGAACCTCCAGCCATTGATGCGCGATATGGAGTTGTTGCCTAGGTACAGCTGATGAAGAGAGGACAGCCCATACAGCGAGCCACTGTTCACTTCAGTCAGGCTGTTGTAGTCGAGATGGCTGCAGGAAACAATGAAAAAAGTGTCAGAAAGCAGCACACTGTGGTCTAGATACACCCAAACGGTTATGGAAAGGCTGTTGTACCCCTATATCTAAATAGAAAGGGAGACAGACTTACAGCACTTGCATTTTAGCCAGCCCCCAGAAGGCCCCGTCGGTCAGCTTGTTTATGTTGTTCCTCTGTAGCCTCAACACTTCCAAACGGTCCAGTCCTTGGAAAGTCAGGCCCTCAATCAAGCGGATTCTGTTCCGGTTCAAATCTCTGAAACACAAACACATTTATATACTGTCTTGAAAACAGAAGACACACCAAATAAAAAAGATTCTCTTGCCCTTCAAAATGACCACCTTATCTCATCGCCTATCTACACCTGGAGGAAGTGAGCAGGTTTGCTTTCAAAGGGCCTTTGAGCTTCCGAAGAATACACATCTCTGTGGTTCCTTTGTATGATATGCCTTGTTTTTACAATTGGTCAGTGATGTGATACCTGTTTGACCAAAAACAAAATCTGACCACCTGGGTAATGGGCTGTTTTAGTTACCGACAAAGATGAGATACCCACGTCACTGGTTTTACACAATTACAGGTACTCTTCTGTTCATTTTATACCAGTGTTGTACATGAGATGTGGCACATAATATATAACAGTATGGGATCAATTTTGTTTTGACTCTCAGTCCAACATACGTAGTGAAGCAAGTGTTTAAGTTAATATTTAATGTTGTTATATCATTCATTCATACATGCATACATGCATGCATGCATACATACATGCATACAAGAATTCAAATAGCAGAGAACCATTAAACCAAATTCAAACTAAAGCCATAAACATTAACAATGTGTACAGCCACTGCCACTCACAATTGTGTTAGCCAGGGTAACTTGAATGCTTTGACAGGAAGTTGGGCAATCCTGTTTCTGCTCAAACGAAGTACTTGCAGGGAACGTGACAGGCTATCGAAAGCACCGGGCTCCAGGAGACCTATTTTGTTACTGCCCAGACATCTGCAATAAAGATTTACAATTGTAAATTTATTGGACATGTCACACCATTAGATTCCCCCCACCACCACCAATCCCTTAATCAGGGAACTCTGATGCTAAATATACCAATTCCCTTAGAACTACGAAGGCCTCAAAATGGAACCACCTTTCTACTGTTATATTGTGTCCATCAGATTGTTCATAAAAGTACTTTATCTCTTGTCTCAATCTACTTATTAAAGTCATTACTAGAACACAGCTGAAGGCTCAAAAAGATTTGTTTGTTACTAAACAAACACAGTAATAATCTGCTTCCTAATGAGCATTTCTACATTTTTTTATATAGTTCAGAAGGTTCAATTTAATGTTTTTCAGTGACATTTTCTGCCTGGCTTCTTGGTTGTTTTTTTTATTATTATTTAATTAGTCAGTTGATGCAGAAAAGAGAAACATACATGTCTTTGAGTTGCAGTCCCGATGGAAAACAGGTGCTTCGTATTTCAGTAATCTCATTGGAAGTTAGATCCAAGGTTTCCAAGGAGACAAAAGGCTTTAGCTGGCTTGACTCTATACTGCGAATCCTATTGTGATGCCTGCAAAAGGGAATACAAGAGTGAATAATCAGTGCACCCTTCACAGAAAGGGTTTATTAGGCATGGAACACTGCAACTTAAAACAACATTGTCATTTCTGCCAATAAAATACCATGCTAGTGTATTTGTTCTGCATGATGAAATGATTTAAATCAGATTTACAATGTGCTATTTTTGTACATTGACAAACAGCACAAAACTGAAAAACACTCAAAGGGTTATGTTTCAGCCACTTAAACTTCTGATGAAGCACACAAGATAAAGCTACCTTCCCAGCCTACTGCAGCACATATTAGGACCACACTAGACCCTAATCAATCTCCAGGCTTGTTCTTTGCAATGAGGTAAAACAATGTCATCAGCCAATCAAAGCAGTGCATTCATGTAAACGTGCCAATAAGGCCTCTTGTTACAAAGTGGGCTCTTATGTCAATAAACACACTTGAGTGAAGAAGAGCTGCAACTCTGTTACAGCCATTTATCTGCAGAGATACTCAACACTTTCCTCCACTTGAAAGACTTGTTCGAGGCTTGGGTCTGGCCTAACTCCCTGCAAGCTCAGACTGTTAACAGAGATTCTTCAACTTTTCATTCACTGGGACCCCCTAGAACAAGCAGCAGTAAATTCATTTTTGAAAAATCAGATTTTAGAAATTAGGCCAGGAAGATGATGCTCTTGTAATGCTACTGTATTAAAGTTTAACTTTTTTTAAATTATTATTATTGTAAAAATAACCTACGTAAAATGTTACTTTTGGTCATTTTTCAAAAGCCGCAGCTTCTAACAGGGTGTTATTTTAAATGGTTGGAAGTTTAGACAGCATCCCTTTTTTACTCAACAGCTGCACTTCTGTCAACATGATGTTCCCACGCTGACTTTCCAAAAAAAATGGGATGAATCCTGACTTTGGGGACATTGCTACGCTCAAGGCAAAAGTTCAAGAATGACAGTTTAAACCCCCCCCCCACACACACACTTTTTTTTTTTTTTTTTTTAAACTGTTTTACTCGCTTTATAAAAAGGCATAATCCTACTGTCCACAGGAGTTTGCAGCGCAGTGAGAACTACAAGAACCTGGCAAAAGAAGTTTCCTATAATTTCCAGGTGGCCCATGTCAGTTTGACCATTTATTTTCCACGTAGCAGCTGCTAGTTTGACACAGTGCAGTATTTGACATCCAACGCTAATGCCCAACTTGTCTGCGATCTACCAAATAGTGACCGAGCCAAAAGTTGAGCACACTAGGCTTGCTTACATACTGCACAGCACCCTGCAAAATGTACATACCCAAAAAGATGAAAACAAGTCACTTTTTATTTGAGTGGGTATCTACACAAGTTGAGCAATATTGGAACACTATTTTTTTGTCTGTGCTCGTTTACAATTACACATTGGAAATCTGCTTACAGATCCCTGGCTAAAGTAAATAACAAGCTTTCAAACTGTCTTTATCCTCCTGGGAGTTGTTGACTTGTGGCTATTGTTGCTCGGCAGCAACTGCAAATCACTGCAAAACACCAGACAGTGTTTAGAAGCTGTTAGTTTATAACCATAACATTTACAACTAGAAATTAAAGTTCATAACTATGGTTACATATCAAAAAATAAAAACATTTTTTCTCCAGCAATTGCAAAATACAGTAAACCACAAAAGAAAAAGCTGTGATGCTCACAAATTTTATTTGAAAGGATATGCAGCCAATAATAACCCACCACTGTGGACAGATAGGAAACTAAAGGCATTTTGTCCACTTCCTTTAGTTTCTGTTTATTAAGTATCAGCAAAGACGGCAACGATTCATTGAGCCCCTTCTGGGCAAACCAAGCGCTAATCTTCTGACACCAGAAAGTTATAGTCGGCAGCTACTGAAGGACAAACAGGGCCTGGAGTCACTGAGGGAGGCCATGCCTGAGAGTTACTGGAACTCCCATCAAAGCCAGTGTTACCTGACATGGATCAAACATTCCTTAGCTAGCTGATCCCTGAGACACAAGGCAGAATTACAGCACCACCTCTCCTCCAAACTGACCCCAATTCCCAGCAGACGTTTGCAGTGGCTACGGCACGTCAATACGTGGTTATCTCCCCGTGCGCCACACAAAGCACTCATGGCACGCATCCCAACAGCCTTTTACTGCGATACTGTCAAATCCATTTAAGGGAACATCTTTCCACATGCTAGAAGGGCAGAAGTTTAGCTTCATCACACACCAGCACCCCTTTTACAAATTATGGACAAAAGTATGGAGATGCTAAGAGACAAAAATTAACAAATATTATCACTGTGAACTCCACCAGGAATCAAATTAGAGGAAGATTGACAGACAAATTACATTAACATAACCCAAGGTGGCACCGTCAGATATACACCATGTATTTTATAACCCTTATAAAGTAAAAAACAATCACTTTGACTAGCGAGGGTAGAGGCAGAAGTGTTAAAGGGACTAGGAGCTCTTAAAATAAACAAACACCAATCCACAAAAAGGAAGGCAAAACCGAATCAGGTAACTGCAGACCAATAAGCTTGACTTCTATTATATGTAAATTTAAAATAAGACCCAAAATGGAAAATTACCTGTATGGTAACAGTATCCTGGGAGACAGTCAGCATGGTTTTAGGAAAGGGAGATCTAACTAACCTGCTTGATTTTTTTGAGGATGCAGCATCGACAACGGTTAATTGCAAAGCATACAACAGGGATTCAAGGAAATGCATGCACATGGATTAGGGAGTGGTTAACATGTAGAAAACAAAGTACTGATTAGAGATAAAACCTCAAAATGGAGCGAGGTAACCAGTGGAGTACCACAGGGATCAGTATTAGGTCCTCTGCTATTCCTAATCTACATTAATGACTTTGATTCTGGTACAGTAAGCAAACTTTTTAAATTTGCAGACAACACAAAAATAGGAAGAATGGCAAACACCATTGCAGCAGCAAAGGTCATTCAAAATGATCTAGACAAGATTCAGAACTGGGCAGACACATGGCAAATTATATTTAATAGAGAAAAGTGTAAGGTACTGCACAGAGGCAATAACAATGTGCATTATAATTATCACATCATACTGAAATTGAAGAAATCAATAAAAAAGACCTAAGAATTTATATTGACTCAGAAATGTCTTCATCTAGGTAATGTGGGAAAGCTATAAAAAAGGCCAACAAGACAGCTTAAAAAACTGAATCTATTAGGTCTTGAACGAAGAAGACTGTGTGGCAATCTGATTCAAGCATTCAAAATTCTAACATGTATTGACAATGTCGACCCAAGGGACTTTGACTTGAAAAAATAAACAAGGACCAGGGGTAACAAATGGAGATTACATAAATGGGCATTCAGAACAGAAAATAGGAGGCTTTTTTTTTTTTTTTTTTACACACATAATTGTGAGGGTCTGGAACCAACTCCCCAGTAATGTTGTTGAATCTGACACCCTGGGACCCTTCAAGAAGCTGCTTGATGAGATTCTGGGATCAATAAGCTACTAACAACCAAATGAGCAAGATGGGCTGAATGGCGGCCTCTCGTTTGTAAGCTTTCTTATGTTCTTATATCCCAGTCCCAGCTAATTGAATTTGCTAAGGCTGGCACTTTTTTTTCAATTGGAGGCATTTGATTTTTTCAGTTGAGTGCATCCACCTGTGTAAACAGGACACGCAAATTGTATCTGCAGAGGTCCTGAGAATGTGCTCCAGCAGGTGGCCTGTGATGGAGGGTGCTTAGAGGGAAGGCATCTGAATAGACAAGTGAATTGTTGTGGTGGCCGTGAACAGTCCGCATCAAAAGGGAGGATGGAGAGAGTTTTAACAGCTGCTGACCTTCAGTTTAAAAGAATTTGACTGTCTGACTAAAGCAGTCTCTATTACAATTGGTATTAGTTACTTGTGATTCTATAGGAGAGCTGTGCAGTTAAAAACAACAGCACATAATTGTGCTTCACAGTTTTCTCTTCAAAGAACGGCAGTAGCCACTTTTATGTTACTAATTGCACTTTTTTTTGTTTTAGTCCCCTGTCGGGTTATGCACTGTACAACATGATTTAAAAAAAAAAAAAAAAAAAAATCAATATTCATTATGTGGATATATTGGCCCATGTAATCTCATATACATCAGTTCACAGCACTCCACTAACACCCCACAGCTACTAGCATGACCTCTCCTCAAGCAGACCAAGCCGCTTTTAAAAGGCTCTAATTACTCTCCGGCAGACTCAAAACAACAGGTTCGAGGCACCAGCACAATTTATTGGTGTACTTTATGAGTTTCAACCAGGAATTTCAGACAAGCAAGAGTCAACGGGTCAGGTAAGGTTACAGGAGTAAGACAACACTGAACCGTGTTCACTAAAACAGTTTGGAGCAAAAGAGAAACGCAGTTGTTGTGTTCAAAGCTTTTACACTACATCAAACTATAAAGATGTATGACAAAAGAAGCTTATCATTGTATGTCACTGTATTTATTTCAATATATATATATATATATATATATATATATATATATATATATATATATATATATATATACACACACACTGTATATATGTATATATATACACACACACACAGTACACATTTATTATTCTATTGAAACTCTACAAATATGGTGAAACCAAAATAATTGAAAACTGTTTGTCTGCTTGTCACTTTGTTTCACCACCCCCCACATGCATGGTTCCAGCCCAATTATGAACGACAGTTAGAAAGGAGCTTAGAAAATAATTTCACAGTATGGTTTTTTTTTTGGTCTCTGACAGCCACCCTAGTATCATGTGATCACTGTCACCTTCCTCGCTGTGAAAGTCTTAAGGTTTTAGCCCATAATTCTCATTAAGCAAGCTAAAGCCACGAATGTTGGAAGATTAGCAAATTTGCTGTTTTACACCAAGATCGGCTTATCTGCTCGGTGAACTGCAAAATAACTACATCAAATTGAGCTGGACTGTGCAAGAAAAGGGCAAACCCCAACAGATCACCCTGATTCACGTATTAAAGAGATATGCCAATTTAATAAAGCCGTGTGAGGATTACATCATTTCGACTACATTCGAAACTAATCTTAACCACAGTGTGTTTGTGCATGTTTAAAATTACAATACGTTTAGGTCACAGTAACCACATTTAGTGCCTGCCAAAAGGGCTTTTGCGAACAGAGCTGGGATTAGCCAGTGACCAATTAGGGCTAAGCATTTATTTTAAGTGAATAAATTAGTCTGTTAATCTTACAAACTGATTTGTCATTACTATCACAAATTACATCACTAACACTGAATGAATTCAGTATATTTTACTTACTGGAATGTATTTCTGAGATACTCATCAGTCCAAATTATAGAAAGATATACCATGAATATTTCCTCCAGTTTTCAAAAAAATAGTGTGATGCATTGCTTATATTTTATGGTTAAAAAAAAAAAAAAAAAAAAAACACAACAACAACTGCAGCCAAAGATCCTGTTGAAATGTTCAAGTCACTTTGATATGTGGGTGACTATGACTGACTAGTGGATCCTGACAAAACACAAAACAAGGCCTGTTTACACCCTTTTAAATTAATAAAATCACATCACAACTATTTAAATTAGGCGTACTGGTACTGCACTTGGACGACACCACTTTAGAAAATGAAGTGGATACAGTCCAGTATGCAACCGATACTGTTCAATTCACAATTTAACACAGGCACCTTATGCTTTGCCACGTCTCTCAACCCTGAGGTTTAGAACTCTCTTTCTCAGCCCCGCCTTTTGTTTGAAAGTCATCCAGCCGGTGAACGAACACTAAAAGAATTCTCTGTACAGAAACATCTGAGTTGATACTTGCAGCCACAAGTTCACAAGTGGAAACCGAGGAGTACAGTTTTGGCTCCAGACTGTTCCAACGATGATGTCATGCCCCCATCGCTTTACAGTAAGCCCTCTGATTGACAATGGAGGCTGTGGTGATGAGAGCCAAGTTAAAGTTCCCCACATTTCATTGCAACTTTACACAGTAACGCACCAAATGGGACCAAAATATAAAATCAGGAGTACCTCAGTTTTAATTGAACTTTTGTTCATTTGTGTCTGACACCAAGAAGTAAAATAGTTCAACCTATGTTTTGACATTTCCCCCCCCATGTTTTGGATGCACACAATGCAACATAAGGTTAAACAAAAAGTAGAAAAAAAAGAGTTGTGCTAAAAGGTTATAGGAATGCACAAAAACAGCAATTCAAGTAAATCAAGAAATACTAGGGAGCCAATCTGCAGTTGTTATTACAGTAAGTCTGCAACGGTTAGACTTCTGTGGTGGAAGCACCAGTTCAGAGTAACAGGATAATGACTTGTGGTATCCCATGATGGGTTGAGGAGTTATGAATCTGCAAGATCATGACAACCGCAGAATGACTAGGTATTGAGCTGGTTCAGCAGTCCAAATCATGCTTTTACATTTGTTCCAGGAAGGTTGTGCTTGGGATCCATGAATCACATCTGAGAAACATGCACATGTCTGCGGATTTTATTTCCCAAAAAGGGTAACACATTTATTCTCAGATGCCAGCATGCACACGCTCATTGGATGCCAGGCTTATAATTGTAACCAAATGCCCGATGTGTAACAAAACAGAACTGCAGGAGCACAGGCACAAAGAGTCGTTCAACGATCATGACACAAACTGCATACTAAAAAGATATTTTCAAGTTACTGCTTTTCACAAGGGGAGGTTGTGTTGGAGCTCTGTACATTATTTTAAAATGTATGTGTGTGTATAGACCAGTGCTGGGCAACAAATAAAACACTGAAGAAAACAAGATTCAATCTAAAAGTAATATTAAAACATGAAGAAGTTTGTAATAAAAACAGGTAAAACTCTAACAATACCATATGTTACGTTTCGGTTTGCAAAGTCTGTAGCTCAGCCTCGCTCTCCTCCAGTCAAACAAGGCCTGGGGGTGCAGTTGGGAAAGCAATTAGAAAGTTCAAAAGAGGCCAATCTGTCTTTTTTAGGTACAAGGCCTGCCATTCAAAATATTTAGATGTAAAAGCTACAGATGATTATTTGGTAATCATAACATTACTTGAAGCAGACAAACAATTAGGCATGAAGGAATACTTCAGACTAAATTGAGGACAGACACATTTCAGTATCGTCAGATTACAAAGAACTTACAGATGTGATTTTACTTTGTTTTTGTTCACTCGTTTTAAACTCTGCAGCACTGAGCTACATGTAAAAATAATAATAATAATAATAATTGAAGACGCTGAAAAAGACTTAGTTGAAACGTTTGCCTTGTAGTATTTCTTAATGTGTAAAAAAAGAAAAAAAAAGCCCAGTTATTAGTAGTGAATCTGAATTCTGGATTATCCTGTACACCACCTTACATTTCAGGAGGCCAGTCTGAATAGCTGGAACTCCTGTCTGTATTGCTGTACATACACACTGCATCTTATCACCTTGAGCTGCTTAATTAAGTCCTTTGTGTTTCCATATACTCCTATTACAGTTGATATTTACATAAAATGAGCTCTAAAGATCATTGATTTCTTTAAAGAGGTTTATGTTCAGTTTGCCATCAAAGCAATCTTATTGATTTGTTACATCCCTCCAATATATACAGCAGCTCTAATGTAACATTGTACTCAAACCATTTCCTTTTCACAGACACAGGTTCACAAGACCCCCTGATCCTGCCTGTTTTCACATTTCAGCAAGGTAGACAAATATAGTGTCAAATAGTGTGTTCATTTCAATTGCTCTCTTTGTGTAGACAGCATTGTATGAGATCTTAATTCTTTGTATGCCACACTCTTTAAAATGTTAACCAATAAGCAAACTCAAAGATCACAAAGAAAGGATTGCAGTTTACCCTGTGGCTGCGTGAGATACAATAGGCAGTGCCGTGTAAACACACAGGAACAATGTGTCCCAGGTGTGCCAATCTGAATACAGGTAGTAATATGTAGAATGTATATCAAAATGTATAAGGCCAATATTGTGCTCCATTACATCAGCTTTATACCCCATTTTAATTAGTGCTGGCAAAAATGTTCACCACAAATAGTTTAGCAGTCACAGTCCCTGCAGAAAAGAGAGTGTGCTGCCAAGATAAAACCTCAGACTTTCAATTATTACTGCAAGCCTTGTGCATAGCTACCTACTGTAAAAAAATCTCGGATGATTCACAAAAATGCACAAATCTAAGAAGCACTGCAACGTTTCAGTGAGCTTGTGGCAGCCCTGCTGGCCTGACAGCTGCAGACATGGCTGAGGCGGACTGCCTCTCACCGTGTCTACGTGGTATTCTGCCAAAACAATAAACGCACAGGATAAACCGCTCTTGCTCCCACATTCTCTCCTTATTTTCATATTTTTCTAAATATAGCCTGGTATAGCCGATATGGAAAATAAGGCAGATAAGATTGTTCCATGTGCAAGGATAAGGTTACACTCTGTTGGCCTGCTAAATGCTAGTGTATCTTACTGCTTTTACACTCTAGTAAAGACACATGTTCCTGCATACCCTTGCAGCCAGAGTGAATTACCAGTTTGTGACCTCAGAATTAGTAACTTACAGGAAAGGAACTGCACACATTATTATCCAATATTACCTCCCCTTTAATTTAGGTGGTGCACATACTATTATCACCCTTCAAATAGTTTTGGACTATATTTGACTATGCAGCAGAGGGTTAAACACAGGACATTACTTTTTTACTTTTACCAATGCAATACAGTAGCCATCAAGGAACTTGCTGACATTCAAGTTTTTTGTTTTTTTTCCTTCTCTGGCTATCCAAGATTTGAAAACCTTGGATGAGAAGTGAAATAAATTTGTGGTTTTGGGTAAGCTTTTTTAAAGACTTCATTTCGCGTGATGAGAAGGAATATTTGGCAGCCGTCTCTTCTGAGAGGATTGTTTTGCTTAGTTAAATTGGACGCGTTTTAAGAAAGTTACAGTCTCCCTCCAGATCAGGCTCCATCATTCCACTATGTCAATTGCTATACAGACAGGGACATTTACAATACTCTAATTATACTTCATTCACAAAAAAATGACATGGCAGCAGATATGAGTTTGCCTGATGTTTTCATTATTAACATTAGAAAGAAGGTTCACTGCTTTTTACCACCGTCTCCAGACGTATACATGTTTGTAAAGTAATTTGTAGTATTGTACTTACAGATGAAGAGAGACAATGTTCGAAGAACTGGCACCTACTGAAGGAATGGCTGTCAGCTCATTGTGACCAAGCCGCCTAAAAAAAAACAAGAAAGAATACAGAATAGGTGATGTTTAGCATTCATGGTTATTAGTACAATGTTTTAGATCTCCAAAACTATTAAGAAACAACATAAGAGTATGTACATGACCCTAAAATGTTTGGTGGTTTATTTGTTCACTTTTTGTCTTTTTGAAAATGCTAATGGAAATTTAAAAACTTGAGACCCTGTATGTATTTTAAAAGGTGACTGTGTGAGCAAAATAGGCAGCAAAGCTCTATTAAGTAAACTGAGTTCTGGTGGTATTGCAGCTTAGTCCTGAGTGGATAGTTGGCTCACAATACAAAACCACAAATTACAACTGGTGCTGGAATACAAATTATCACAAAAAAACATGTACAGCGCACAATGGAGCCTTACTGTATTTACTCTTCTTACTGTAATTACCTGGCCAAGGTAGACCATTTTCAAGGTAAAAATATTTTGCAGAGCACAACCTGGTGTTTCTCCCATATAATTTCACTCACAGTTCTAGTTTAGGATCACCGTTACCCCTAACTAAGCTTCTAGTTTTATTTCTGAAATTGCACTAGTTTTACCAAGCTCACTTGCTTTGTAATTAAACAAAATTGCTTCTCCGAAATGGTAACAGACAGACTGGAGTATAAAATATTTAAGGATTAAGGCCTGGATTCAGCCTGGTGTCAAGTTTTAATGGAGATTGCCTAAAATAGCAGGCCCCTTCCAATTAGACTCAACATCAGACAGGTATTATATTGTAAAGCATGTTTGACAGAATGGAATCTGAGACTGGAAAAAATACAAAATGCAATCATTTGTAATACAGTTGTCGGGTATGATTAAAATCATAGTAATCTGAAGTCTTAACATTAGATGTGTTAAATGGCTGTCATACAGTAAGAGCAGTGGATTTAATTGATTGCTTTAAAAAGTACAATTCACAATGCAAATGTTTAACTTAACAAAGCTTTGGTAGGCCCTGTCTTCCCCCATAAAAAATGCTTTCCACCGCGAATGCGCGGAAGGTGCTTAGTAGGGATACTTACAACTCCCGCAGGTTCGGCAGCTCAGAGAGGGCAGCCTGATCGATCGCTGTCAGCTTGTTGAAGCTCAGGTTTCTGTTAAAATAAAAAGACAGTGGAATCAGCACGCTGCAGGGCACACTGCTCACACACGCTGGTAATTACTCTCAATTGTGCCTGCGAAACGCTACACTGTTTTACAAGCTCATTCAGGAAATTTGAAAAACACTTTACCAGCACGCTCACAAATGTCTAGAGATGTAGGATGTGAGCTAGAGCCTCACAATCCTATTTTAGGTAATGTATTAATTCAATTTAGAATATATATGTTTTATAGTGGCAAGATGAAGCCATGTTCTAATACACACCACTTAACATCATTTAAAAGATGATACTGCAAAAACCATTTTATTCCACCAACCATCTACAACATGCAAGAAATTCTTTCAGTTAAAGTCACTGTATTATTCGTAGTGCACTATATGATGAATATTGCACAAAAATGTAGTGTTTGCTGTTAGTTACTTTTTCTACATAAAAAAAGATTCAGTGCTGCTACAGTAGATCCACAACACTATCAGAAGATAAAACCTAGACCTCTTTTTGACACTCCCGGCCAGTAAAAGTCCAGAATGGATTTCTAAAGCACTTGAGGGATTTTCAAATCGATATGCTGCCTTCAGCAGGTATCCATTTCACTCCCAACTCAAAGACATTTATCTGTATAAAAGTCAAACTGCAGTTTAGACTAACAGTGCATTTAACAGCCAAGTCTATATTCATACTGTAACTGGAATTAAAGTGCAATTTGTCCAAGGATTATGTTACGGCAAGGATAGAGGTTTCTACCACGCTACATTGTATCTAGAGAGATTCTTTCCAATGAGTACTAGAGGCCTGAGTAAGCAGTATTGAATATCTGGCAAAACACCCATTTACCATTATACAGTGCTCACTTCCAATTACATTTGTAATGTCGCATTCCTTGCCGTGCTATTAAAACAACAGTTTTCTTGCTAGTAGTACTGTCTCAAGAGATGGCATGCAAGTGTATGTACGTGTCCCATGTGGGGTTCCTCGAACCCAGGATTTCACTTTGAAAATATATAATAATAAAAGTATGGTGATGTTCATGTCAAACTGGATTTTGCCTGTAATGATGAACAGTACATCATGAACAGTAGATCTTATATATGAAAATGGACACATAGCCTTGTATTTAAAGATAAACAATGCATGTGTACTATACCTGGCTTGTGCATGTGTTCAGTTAGGATTTCTAAACTGGTTTGTATTGTGATGTGCTGTGATATTTAATTGTATCACAGTTGTCAATCATTAGGGTAAGGGTTTTTTTTTTTTTTTTTTCTGATCCTTATAAATAGAACTTGTAACTTGTTTTTAGCCATGGTCTTGAGGCCCCTGAAAGTCTGTCAGCACACCGTAATTTTACACTTCTCCTCCACTTCTCTCTCACTGGACAAGTTTAAACATTTTAATCTCCTGATTTGAGTTGTACAATACGTGCACAGGCAGCTATAGCACTGCGTCTTACAGCAAACAGAGGAAGACCAGACATGGGAATTAATTTATCGCCAACCCCTAGCTTTCATTAAACACTTTGTCATCCGTTGTCATAACACCATTTTTTTACTGTTCACAAACAAAAGCAGCCCAGAACCCATGAACAAATGGGGAACTGCTACAGAAATTCTTCCAGCTAATCTGTCGAAAGATGGTTGGGTTTTCCCAGGCCTAGTCAGCATGCACTACCTGATGTACTACATTCCTCTGACAGACCCCTGGGAATGGAAGCACTCGGGCCTGCAGGTCTATGAGAGAAAACAAAGCCTGCCCTCAAGAACTGACAAAACAGCACAATTACTGCACAAAGTTTCTATTAATTGATTCATATTTCAACTCTTTTGATCACCCTTTCTCCTTTCCTGAGTGGGAAGAAAAAAAAAAGCCTGAAAGCATTTTATCTAATTATAGAGTGACTTAATATCTTGATAGCTGCAGTTCCAATTACAAAATACTGCCAAGTGGACTTTAAAAATGAACATAATGCTGTGACTAATGGTTTAACAAGGTGCTTAAAACAGCTTTTCCAAAATATAAACACACAAATAAATTACAATGTTTACTGCTAAAATTGATGCGGACACCCACAATGTAGATTTGTACTGTAGCATTATTATTACACAAGAAAGTGGAATTCCTTTTTTTGTTATTGTAAAGAACTGCATGTGTGTCTCATTTTTAATCTGTGTATTATGCTACCACTTAATAAAAAAAAAGGGAGTTATAAAAATGATACTGCTGTCTTACTAAAGCGAGAATTTTACTCTTAATATAAGGACCGTGCATTTGCGAATCCCACTGGACATTCAGGTGTTCCAAAAGCATAGCTGAAAGATAAAAATAGAACAGAAATATGACACTGCTAGGTACAGTAGGCCCCTTCCTGCAGCAGAAAACAGAAGCTGGCAAAAACAGGCAAGCCTGCGAGCACCGAGAAGAGCAACAATAATTACAGGCACGGGAAGACCAACTTCAAGTAACTCCCCCACAGGGAACCCATCATCACACTTTCAAGATCCAACAGTACAGCTTCAACAACCGATCTACTATTGCATTTCTGAGGAATTACTGTAGCAGCAGAAGCACAAAAGAAGTGCTTCCGCACACATAAAGCACCATCAGATCCCAAGCACAAACTCTTTAGGGAGCCCAACGAATATAACTTCAGTATTTCATAAGCCCCTCCTCTACAATGCATCATGTGATTGTCAAGCTCTGTTCCAGGTGACAGAACAGCGCTCTGTTTGTTCTGAACCATCTTCCAGCTCTAGAGAACTCCATGCCCATCTTTGGTCTTGCAAGTCCCCAGACTGACGTGAAGAAAAAAAACGAATGTAATTGGAAAGCATCAATACAGAATGTGTAATGCTTTAACACAGGAAGAATAGAATAAACAGAATTTATTTAAAGATGATAAATACTGTAACTGTTAACAATGAACGGCTGTATAGTTTGGCTGGAGTGGTAAGAAAGAGGTAAGCTGTCAGAGGTTTTCCAGTACCAGCAGTTACAAAAACACACAACATTGCATGTTATTCCCAGTATAGATTGTTAAAACTATTTTTTTTTTTTCTGTGTGTATAACATTTTCTTTAAAAAATGGAAATTAATTAAGATTAAGATTAAATTTCCCGGAACAGTAAGCCCTAGCAGTAAAGTTTTAATCCTGGGCTAATGTTTTATCCTACAGAATCGTCTCATTCTGCTAAATCAGCCCCAGCCCCTTTGAAGACTGAAAAGAATCTTGCTTCACACTTTCCCTGGCACCAAGTTTCACAGTAACAAAACGGCCCCCTAGAAAAGTTTTAGAAACTTACAAATCAATTTAAACTGTACTCAGTATTCCCCATAGCTGGGGACCCCCAACAGAAGTTCAACACTGTATCAGCTGGAGAGGCTGGGAGTGAGGAGGAGGAGGAGGTGGGCAGTGCTAGCCACCAATTTCAAATTTCTCCACATGGAAACAAGATAATAGCACTCTTGGAGATCCCCTGCAGCTACAGCTCTGACAAAACGCTTCATTATAAATCACACCCTCAGCCTTTGAAATGACACAAAGCATTGTACGCAGCAGATAGGAAAATTGCTGCCCACCTTATAAACTGACAATTACTAAAGTACACTAAATACAGTAAAAATAGCTGGGTTGACAAATGTGAAGCGCTGCAAAGCAAAATACTGTTGAGCTTTAATTTCCTTCAAGAAAAAAATGAGTCTACTTATAGCACAACTCTTTGTAATGTAATATTACTACAGTACAGTGTTGCTGGGTCCTCTACCTGCTGCATTAATAGTGTGTTCGAATAGATTGATATTACTACTATTTTAAACACACAAAGTTATTGCTTTATGTAAAAAAAAAAGAAAATGTCTACAGATTAGCAGTTAACAAAAAAATATTTTTGCCCTTTAGGTTCGGCTGCATAAATCTCAAATCTCTGCAGTTCCATTTTCTGCAACCATGTACACTAAGTGACTTGCACAGTGAAGACAACAAACGTTCTACCCTTCATAAAACGTGTCTACGTCAACTGTTGAGATTGCAGTTCCATTTAGAAGTAAGTCGCACTTTCTTTTTCTCCACTTAAAACTAACAGAACATGACCCCGACAAGCAGAGCAGGGTGCTGCTGTAGTCACATGGGAATCAGACGGTAAGCAGTCAACAAAAGACGGTAAACATAGCAGGAAACCGAGTGCTCAGCCTTCACTCTAATCTTAAATAAATTCAACAGCCATGCATTGGAAAATATTCTCTAAATTCTGGGCAAAAAGGCATTTCACAGGCCCGTCATTTTAGTGACAAATACAATATCCTTTCGAAACAAATTACAAGATCAGCTGTTCCACCAGCAAACTTATACCAAAAGAATAATTTAAAGACATTTTTAAAAAGTAAAAAACAGAAAGTATCATCAATTCAAAAACCACAAGGTGCAGTGTTGTTGCCTTCACTGTGGCATCAGCAAGCTTGACCTGCACATAAGTCTATCCTTTAATAAACAGCGTTAACCTTTATGAACACTGGAACAAATAATAATGCAGCACTATTCCTTCAAAGTGCCTGGAGCCAGGAAAGGTGATTATGTTTATATTCAACACATTAACTTTACCTTTAAAGCGGACACACACACACACACATCAAAGGTTCTTCCCAGTTTAAACCAAAATACAGGCTCATTAATTTCTCTGGTAGTGACAAGGAAATTAGTTGTATTGTTTACTTGACTTTTGTTTCTTTTATTGAGCTTCGTTTTCACGGTTAATCAGATTATGCCACACCTACTTAAACCATACAATCTTGAAGCCATTACAAAGACATAGCTGAGCTCTGGTTAGTTTATAACTTTCAAAAATAATATCATATTCCTTCGAATTGAAGATGCAGCCCAAATTCACCACCCTCAAATTGAGGAAAAAAGAAATCATCAAATAAATATGCATTTACAAAGATACAGTCTCAATTACGTTGTTGTATTGTACAAAACTGACATGAAACAGTGTTGTTGTAGATTAACCACGGTGCTTGTTTATTGAGCTGCGTACTATATACCTAATACTTAAGATGGCGTCTCTGTAGTACACATACCACCACTCACTTACGGCACCCCACATCTTGGCAACAGCAAGCACGACACAACACTCCACGGCAAAAGGCAACATGTAACCCAGCCACCACAACAGCAATGAATTGTGGTACTGCTTGGCACGTCGAAAAATACGGGGGTCTGATCAGCATTTCTGATCAGTCCAAGCTGGTACTGTTTGTTTGAAATGCTGATATTGTAAACGCTTCTCTTGGAATTCCTCAGGAAGCTTGGTTTGTCCTTTCTCAGCAGTAAGTGACGTTGCTGCTTGTGTATTCAGGCAGACGCCTTTGTTGTCTTTTCGCGGCAGTCAGTCTGTCATGTTGCTGTTTGTATAGTCGGATACTCTATTGTTGGCAAATTTCATACACGCATCACTATACTGTACTCTAATTTAAGACGCAGGATATTTTTGAGAAGCAAAAAATTATTAAAAAAGCACGTCAAACTCGAAGGAATACGGGATATAAATGTTGCCGATAGCAAAAAGAAATTGTAAAAACAGTGTTTGTTCACATAGATGATAACTTTTGCAGTTTGTAAATGATGGGATTACTGTGCAATAAAACCTGACTAATTTACTGTGCCCTGCCAGTAGTACAGTAAAAGGAGTCTACAAAGACAACTTCTGACACACTGTTATCCACCTCGGCTCTTTTAGGTTTATCTTTATTGTAGATCTGAATAATGGCTACACACATTTTGCTTGGGCAAAATCAATAGGGGTGTATAAATGGGGGGGGGTGGGGCTAGCAGCATAACTAGAGCAATGCATTTTAATGCAAAGGGTTTAAATTAAACCAATCGCCACCCCCCCCCCCCCCCCCCCCCCCCCCCCCGGCTAAACAAGATTAGAATGAGTGCTGGATTTTTCTTTTTTGAACATTGATGAGCAGATTATCCAATTATAGTCTCTCTAAACCTACAATTAGCAGTTCACTTGATACTGAAAAGAGTCTGTATTCGAGTAGCAAACTGTTGTGTTAATCCTAAAGAAAGGAAAACCATTTTATACTCTAGTCGGGAGAAAATAAGTTTAAAAAAAATAAATAAAAAATAAAACTACAGTACAGCACAGAGAAAGATCTGGAAACTTCTAGCTTTATGTTAACTGTAAATATTAAAATGCAACGTGTCCTCTGATTCAAGATAAAGCAACCAGTAAATGTAGTGCTTAAAATGTGAGCCATTGCCTGGCACATACTGTACACTTTCTGCCATTTCTCTCATCAGCTCTGCATTGAGGCCTAGCAAGTTACAGTAGGCACTCCTGTGCCAGCAACAGTTGTAACCAAGCACCTTTGCATACACTCAGCAACAGAGATAAATGGAATTAGGCTTTCAGCTACTTCTCTTGAAAAAACAAAAGCAAGCTTCACAGCAAAACAAACACATCACAATTGCCTCTAAGGCTTGACATGGCATGTATGCATAAAGTACATATCCCCCCCCCTCCAAAAATGTTTTTTTTTTAAATGATCCTAGTGACAATCTCTAAGGAAATCTGTGGTTCTCGCACTGTTGACTTTCAATACCTAAATAAGATAGATATCACAGTAATAAAAATCACAAAAGGTATACTGACAGTATAAATTTCAATCTTGGCTCAAACAAAAAGGTAAAAATGATTGACCAGCTTTACTTTCTCGGGTTCAGTCGGAGCTTCTTTTTTTGCCCCCAAAATATACATACATACATACATACATGAATTAATTAATTAATTAATTAATTAATTAATTAAAACAGCTTCTGAATACTGTGGAACGTTCCTGATATATTTTTGTAATCTATTTGGCCATTGGATAACGAGAAATCAGGTGGTTTTGTGGGGTGTTTCAGTTGGCGTTGCGCTGTTGGTCTATCTCTTATTTCTCATTTATCATTAACTCCTTAATGATACTATTAGACCCTTCAACACGTGGTTTCTTCTAATGCAGTGGTTTTCAAACTGGGAAAAAATGGGGCACGACACATTTCATTTACAGTTGGGCGGTTACTGCATTCTGTCTTTGGGATAAAAAAAAAAAAAAAAAACATTTTAAAAAAAAAACTAAAAACCTAGTCTTTAACTCCATTTTATTTCCTGTGTGCAAATCGATTTTTTTTTTTTTTGTTGTTTTGTTTTGTTTTTGTTTTTAATGACCCGATTAAAGTTTATTGTAACTTAATTACTATTGGACCAAAATACACAATGTAGGGCCAATCAGAAACCAAAGTATTGCTATGCGTCTAATTTTACAAGCCGTTACGTCTGGTGTGAGAGTAAGAGTGTTTTGCTTTCAATTCAGTGAAAAAATATCGATTGTTGGCGCAATACTAGTACATTACTAGCAAAGAGCGGTCAAGACCAGATACCGTCAGATTAAAAACGCCAAAAATGTACTGCGATTAAAATTTAATTTCTTAATTACTTAATTAAATTCCCCTGCCATCATCAGTGATGTGTCGTAACAAGCAGCGACATCCATCACACTGATACTAGGTAAGCGTTTTATTATTATTTTTTTGCAACAGTACTGTACGTTTTGGTCACCAAGAATTTAAAAATGCCAATGACATGTTTTCGTAAAGGTCAGCTGTAGAGATGCCTGCTTTTCTCTAATTTTATTATCAATAAAAATACATGATTGCCATTTGCTATCACAGAGTAATCCTATGCCATTTCTGAGCGATAGTGCTAGCACGGTGACTTCATTTCCAAATATTTTCCCCAAAAGTGACAGTGAGTATTGTAGAGACACCGTGGTTGTATCTACAGTTTTATGTTTTGTTATTCAGAAACAAAAGGTCAGTAAAATCTGTTGGCATATTTAAAACAAACAAGAAATAAGAAATTGTGGTTGGTTCTGAATCAAACATATTGACCCCCTCACTGAAGAAAAGGCTCCCCTAAAAATTTTGAGGGGGCCACGTTGACCCTCAGTCTGTAAGTCCTGCAGCAAACACTGGTATAGTATTTGATGAATATTCCTGACTACTACATTGTCTAGCATAGAGACTCAGTAAACCTCATTGCTAATAGCTCAAAACTGCTGTTTGACATCAGCCAGTTTGTTATAATTTCATGAAACGTCACAGTAACTTAAATGTACACATTAGGGTGGGTTTGTTATTCAGCACCTGTACTAACCATTTGGCCCAGTTAACTTTTGCAAATGAACAGCTCCTTTATTCTACAGTAACTGGCACACTACAGAACACACACAGTGCTCTGGTGTCAATATTTATCTAGCGCTGTCCTGCCTTTATAAGGCAGGCGGTCTGCAAACTTGTTTTTAGAATTTTTCATTGTGGCACACAGTGTTAAATATAGTTTGTGACCATTAGTAGGGGTACACAAAACAGTTTATATAAAATAAATAAATAAATAGGTAATAACGATTTGGCAAACAAATTGCAGGCTTTATTTTTTTATCACACAAAGTAACTTTCAGAATCTTTTCTTTTTCTTTATGTGCCCATGTCTACAGAAGCTCAAGTGATTCATGGCATTTATTTAAGCAAACCCTTACTCCAGGCTCAGTTGTTTTGTAGTTTCTCACAATCCCCCGTAAAGGTAGTGACCCACAAAACTCACTCTCCCACAGAGTCACACATGCTGTCCTATTTCAATGGTGACACAGCATGTTCGTCTGTCGAGAGGCCTAGCTACACTACAGTGCTTTCCTCTACACACTCAGCTGCGTCCCCTCCCCCACCCTTCTCTGGTAACACAGGCAGACAGCAAGCACTTCACACCTCCCTACTGTAAGCCTGTCCAGAGCAATCACTCTACATCGGTATGAGCTGCAGTACAATTTTCAGCTTAATTTATGGGCAGCAAGCAGCCACACTGGTGAAGCAGGCCATCCCTTGGGGCAGAAAGAGGATTTAAAAAAAAAAAAAAAAAAAAAAAAAAACTTCACTTGACCACAAGTACACACAAAATACAGCTTGCTTATTGATTCTCCTGCTGGTACGACAACTGCTTTATGCTAAAATCTAACTCTGGTAATATTTGATCACATTGCTGGACGTTATTTTATTCTGACTTTGACTTTAACAGAAAGGCTATACAGACAAAAGCGCTCACAACTAACCGTTTTATGATTTTCAAAATACCGTTTTTCTTTCTGCTCATGTAGCTTTTACAAAATTATTTCACATTTATGAGGCCTGTCCTTTAAAACATGGCTGCTCTTCAGTTCTGTGAACCGGTTTGCAAAAGACAGTAGTGTGTGCATGCGTGTCAGAAGCCTGCAAGGGACATCAACAGTCCATAAAACAAACAGTAATAAAGCTGCAACCTAGGCCTCAGGGAAACTGGGTTATGATAGTTGTGAAACTACCAAGTACATGGTTAAGATACTGTGTTGAAAAGGTGAGCAGTCTGGGTAACTTGGTACTGTAGGGTTACCACAAGGACAGTTATGTAAGATGCGGAACTGTTGAGTTCAGAGTTCCTATACCACACTACAGAATAGGTATCAATCAAATCTGGTTGGAGATTACCAGGTTAAAACATATTCACTGACAACAATGGAGGGAGTGAATGAAAGGCAACAGGGTGAGAACTTTGCACTTTAAAGTGTGAAGTGATTTCAGTGATAGGGTTTTATTGCACAGGTGGAACACCACAGTGGCTGTTATTACCCCTCATTTGAAACTGTAAAAAACTGGTCAAAGAACAACCTGCATTTATATAAACCACCCTGCTAAGATAACCTGCCTGACAGGGAGAACACTTCACAAACTTGTTTTCTCTTTCTGTCGTAAAAGTACATTTGTAGCTCAGTAGTCAGTCTGGAGAAGCCACACAACTGCAGACAGAAAGACACATTTTTTTATACACTATATATATATATATATATAATATAAGGGGGCAAACGTATGTCGATCCCTGAACAATTACTATGCAGGACCGCTGCTATAAGATCATTACCTTTCTTAAATATGCACGATTAATCTACTGGTTAATAAACTAACAGCCACAAATTAACAGGTAAAAATTGTAACTGAGTGACAGCTCTAATATATATAAGTTTAATTGTTGTCAGCATAATCGACTACGCTTAAAGCCACACTTTAATTATTATGCCCAAACTTCCAATTAAATGATTTGCAGGAATAAATTTATGTTTGGGGGCAGTTTGCTATTCACACCAAGGTAGGCAGAGACCCCTTAGCAGTTACTGTGGCAGTTTAGCTGTTCCAGGTACCCTGCCACAGTTAAAACATACACTGTAATTCTGTATAGCTCAGCTACTGCACACCAGCTCAGACTAGTACAGCTGAACCAAAGCCCTGGGCCTGGCACGGTGACAGCTTGGTGTTTATTTTCACTATCAGTTTAAGCACACCGGATTTTAAGAAAATTATTGCTGCACTACCTTGAAATACACCATAAAAGGACAGAGAACTGTGGGATTTGGGATAAAAAATGATATAGTGCCAAATTCCTTAACGTTAAAGAGTAAATACCTGAAAAGTACAACGTTACAATCCCCAACTGTTTAAATAATGTACCTGTAAATTTTATTTTCATTGTTAAAATCCAGACAACTTTTTACATTTAGAACTTTAAAGTCTGTTTCAAAGCTCTTTTCAAAATGGCCGCTGTAGTGCAAGGCTAGTGTAAGGATTATTGCCAAACAGGTAACACAGCAATAACTATATATGGTATTAAATTGCGCTTTCTGCAGTGGTTTAGGGGACAGATCACAAACCCCAGTGCACTAGAGCAGCCATTTTGAAAAGAGCTTTGAAACAGACTTTAAAGTTAGAAGTGTAAAAAATTTGTCTGGATGTTAAAGAAAATTAAAATTGTAGGTACATTAAACAGTTCTAACAACACGCCACCTTTTTTTTTTTTTTGGAACCCTGCTACTTACTCTTTAAAGCCAGTTCACTGCTCTGTGCAAAAACAAACCAATAGCTTTTGGAGAAGCTTGTGTGGTTATTGCACTAGTAGGCCACAAGGCTAAAAAATATACTCAGTAATTATTATTTGATATTCAGTAATTATTATTTTTTTCTTTAAATAGCTCAAGTCCTGATGTCATGTTAAGATATTTATTTTTTATGTGTTTTTGTTATTAGGAAGGGACAGGAAAGCAATCAATTTTTACAACATAGCTTTAATAACATTATGATTAGCAATATTAAACAGCCTGAAGCAAGAATATAAACATGTAACTATTTAAACACAAACACTGATTTCAAAACAGATTATGGGAAAGTGTCTGTCTGTGTGAGACTCACAGTATCACATTTTGGTAGCATGTGGGTGGCTGACCTTTCAAAACTTCTTGTAGTTTCCACTAAATGAACAGTCCATATACAAGCTAAAAGGTCTGCATAGGCCTTAGGCAATAAAGTGGAGACAATGCCGAAACCAGGCCAAAAACCCAGAGAGTCAGGGAAGAGGCTTGTGTGCTGCAATTTCTATATCCAGAAGTAAATGTTGACTTCCTCATAAGTCAGAAAATATGAAGAGAAAAAGTTATTCTGCAGACGCGGGAAAAAAAAAAAGAAAAAATAATGGTTTAATTTTTTAAAACCAACACAAGTCAACAAACAAATGAATTGTATTACAACACAGAGTGCATTGAAGGCACAATACACTAAAGCTTTAAGTACAATATCCATCTGGCTCTTGCCGTCAGTACCCAGGCCTTGCTTGGTGACAGCTTCCTTGAACATTTATAGCACTCTGCCCTCTTGTCAGGAAAATCCAAGCCGGTTCAATCCAGTACCATATTGGAGTAGCTGCAGTCATGGAACTGCTAAATGGCAAGTCACAATCTGAAAGAACACAGTTAAAAGTTTTTCTCAAAATACAGAACTATGTCTGCATTTGCTGGAGTGCTTGACTGAAGCAAAAAAAATCAATGACTGATAAATGAAGAAGGTTGAGAGTTCACAATAAAAGCACAGAAAGGTCTGAATGTTTAATACAAATTAAATTATACAGTATGTTACATTTTCACATACAACAATTATGTTACAACAATTTCACATACAAACGGGCCGTTAATAGAGAATCACCTATTAATTATTAAGCAAAATGAAATATGCTGTTTAATATACTGTATGTGTTCTTAAAGTAAGCAAAAAAGTGGTGTGGCCTATCAATAAGAGGTAATCCTTGAGCAATACATTAATAATAATAATAATAATAATAATAATAATAATAATAAGACAGGAGGTACTACGAAGAGATTACAAGCAATAAAAAGTCTATGTATGAATAAGAAAGGGTAACAGGATGTGCAAGTGCTGATTTGCTCCACTTTAATTCCAGCACTCTGCCAGTTACTTCACTGTACTGTACCTCTCTGAACCTTTTTTGATGTTTTTCTAATGTATTTTCCAGATTTCCAAACTGTTACCAGATGTATAGAATTCATGGATGATTCATCTATCATGACCACTTTGTAGACACCCACTTAAAAGTACTTGGATCATGTCTCCCACTCTGCTCCACTAGCTCTCTTCCGGCTATTTTTTTTTTAGTTTTTGTTTTTGTGAAATTCAGGTTTGTTTTCAATTATATTCTAAATTTCTTTAACAATAACACTCTGGCGTCTGGCTCCAGCACGTTAGTTTATTGTTTCTGCAGTATTTGGCCCAAAGAGAAAGAGAGTCACACATACAATTCACTTGCAGAAGATATGACCAGCCACAAGAATGGAATAATAAAAAATGAAAAACACAAAATTTAAACAGCTTTCCCTAGTCACCGTCTCAAAACATGGTCTTGTAAAAGTGGAGGGGGTTACAAAAAAGCCACGCATAGTTATCATAAAAGACCTTGGGCGCAGCAGAGCATAACATTTACAAAACATTTCCACAGTACAGTTTGAAATGGTTCCCAAGTGAAAGAAAACCCAATCCTACAGGAGCTGCCACTATTGCTTCCTATCACACCACACCAACAAACCAATTTCCTGGAGGGGAAGCCCTCATTCCCCCCCCCACCCCCCCCATTTATAAACACTAAAGGCCAAGGGCAAATTGCTGACAGAAGTAAGATACTCTGAGATCTAAGATTTGGTACAATTGGGTGTCATAATGTTGACAGCAAGAGCACAATTAATAATTGCTGGTCAGGCCAAACAGGAAATCGCTACAAATACTGGGGAATCGGGTCACCATGGGCCCACAGTTGATGTAGCAGTTCAAGGTTTGCAAATAACCCATTCATACAGTTCACATAAAACAGTTATGGTCGCAAATATTGCCTTCACGCAACCTTGACATTATGGCTAAAGCCATACTGTAGAGAACACCCTTAAGAGAGCCAAAGTGCAGATATTAGGTATTAGCACAGCAGTACTTTACAAGTAAACTTATTTTCAGATTCAACTGCCAAGTCTCCTCTGTAAGTCAGACATGGGCACAATACAAAACACTTGAAAAAACAAGTGCTCTTCAACAGGTGATAAACCTGACCTCACTATAGTGTGCATTAGGACTCATGTCAAGCACAGCTGATATTTTCATGATGTATGCTGTACAAATGAATGTACATTTAGACCACTGTAATACAGTCCTTAAATAAAGCGAACAGAGAGGCATTTCAATGTGATTATTGTCATTTGTAGGATGTGCCTCACCCACCCACCACCACCTCTGCACTGCTGTACAATGTTAAAACTTTGAAATGCCTGACACATTTCCAATTACTTCTTCAGGTCTGTAAAACATCAGGGTTGCACAAATTTCCAGTATTGCATCATAGGCATTCAGAGGAAATATGATTAAGAGACAAAGCTGAATAGAAAATAATTTGTGTCCAATTTCTGCCTGGAGAACAGTTATTTTGTCCTCAAATTACAGTTTTCTACATTTAGGTTTATAAAAGCATGCACTAAATTACTCATGTGCCTTTTTCTTCATAAATGTATCACTTGTCTCTGCTGCCTTCCAATCACAGGTTACCACAAGAGCTGCTGTGAAAGCAAGGAAGAGCATGATGTTTAGACAACTGGGTGACATTAAGAAGAGATTTTTCACACAGGCCTCCTGTCCTTTTTTCTTCAAGTGATACAACACTGATGAACATCCTAAGGACTTCTCACCTCTCACTGCTACTGGCAAGGAACCTGGAGCAAAATTAAGGTACCACTAACTTCACCAGCGCAACACACCAAATACACAGTACAGCTCAAAAGCATTTAGTGCCAGCTAATGTCATGTGTTGCCTCCTTGTATATATCCAGAACTCACTGCATATTTCAGTCTTGAATCCAGACATACATTATGGCAATGTAACGTTAAAGTTAACATTAATAACCTGTTTCTGATAGATCACTGCAGACAGTAGGTGGTCAAAACTTTATAAACTCTGACCATCTGTCTGTGCATACAACACAAACAGAGGGGGCTGTGAAGAGCAGATATCTGTAAAAGAGACATTTGTTTTCACTGACACCAACTCTAAATGAGACATCAGCACCACTCTTACAGTAAGGCTGTTAAACATAACAGAGCCAGTTTATTCACCTAATAAAGCACTCAACAACAGTCCTGTTTAGTGTGGCTGGATAAAATACAAACTGAATTATATTTGTATTGCACTTATATTTAAAGTAAAAAAAAAAAAAAAAAAAAAAAGCTTTAGTATTTCATACATATAAATGTTTTGTTCAGTGAATCTACATTTGCATAAATATGCAAAAATATTAGTCTCCAACTGTATGCTAATACTCAACTCAAAACGTCAATATGGCTCTTATGCTGTTAGAGAGAATTATTGAGCTTCTTTCATTAAATGTATGAAGACATTATGCAAGAACTTAACATATGTAAAACTGTTATGTTATAAATTATATAACACAGCCCAAGCCGCACTTCATAACAGACAGTGTGACCCAGGCTAGTTAGCCTCTGTTGACTTTCTCTAAACACAAGGTGTGCCATAAACTTTTATACATAGCTGTTGAATGGAAGAGCCCTTTTGAAGTGCCTTGGTAAGGAGGGGGTATGCTAATGTACCATGTCAAAATGGTCTTATTAGAAACTTGCACTAAACATTTCATAAACACAATGCCTGACAACACTGTTAACATGTCCAAGCTGGATCATGCGATTTTTGTTGTGCACACTAAACATTTAAGTGTGAATTAACTCTCCAGCAATCAGTGTAAATCAGAGCAAACCTTTCATTCCATCTTCTTTTACTGTGAGACTGAGGCTTCGATTAGATCCTTGTGTCAGTATGCAGTTAAATAAACGCACACATGACCAAAAATACATTATGTGCTGGAACTACCTAAGGGCTAGGTGGAATTGTGCATTACATTGCCTCTTATAGTTTTCCCATCACTCTGACATAATCCCCCAAGAGACACAAACAGTCCTCTGAGAACTTGTCCACCCCCCTTAGAGTGTATTCTTTATGTCCCCCCCCCCCCCCCCCAGAATCACATTCATTGTCCCAGCAGCTGATGTTCTACATGGTCCCTTTAGCCCCCTGTCCTTTTGTAAAGGTGGTCATTCTTTTTAGTCTGCATTAACATGCTTTCTGGGTACAGAATAAAAAGGCCTGTGATCTCACAATCAGAGGGCAGAAAATCTCACATAAATGATGCTATAGTATTCAACCAAGAACAACTTGCATTTCAATCAATATTGGAATAGTAACTGCAACACGTTTTGTATGAGCCCAAGAAATGAAAGCAAGATGTTCCCTGCAGTATCTCGGGAGATAACATGCCCAGCAATCCTGCAGAAACACTGTTTCTTGTGTTAACTCACTTTACAACGTGTCTGGCAAGAGCGTGTACGATTTGAGCAGAAAATTAAATAATACAGTGAATAACAGCAATTTTGTTGGATCGGGTCTCCCAGAAAAAAAAAAAACACACACACTTTATAGCTATTCAGGAAAAAGAAACTAAAAAGCCAAGTAAATGAAGACCAAACCACAGGACTATGCCAAGAAAATTATTTCATCCTGGTAAAGATGCCACTTTGTCAAAAACAAGGGTCACATTTTTTTTTTTTTTTTGTAAGTCCAAATCCAAATCTAAAGAATTTAAAAATAAATCTTCACCAATAGTTTGGATAGTTTAGATAATCGCTATCCTGTACAGACCACAAATATTTTATTTGACCACTTACCATTTGGCGGGCTCAGTAAGACACAGGCTATTTAGCAGTTCTTCTCCAGACTAACAGTCTGAATACTGTAAACATGCACATCGTCCAACAAGTCGGAAACATTATCTGACATTCCAAGGTAAAGGACAAGAAAACTAAATATGACACATCAATAGTTTATTAGCAACACACCAGCCTTTCTAGAACACAGGGTGAAAAAACAAATAGGCTACATTCACTGCTTTTCACTCAAGAGCTTACATTTAAAAACGATAAAGAATGAGTTTTGAGAAACCAAACGAGCAGCATAGCTACTTTTTCATGTTATAAATAGTCTTCTGGGCCAAACAATCATTTCTGGACATCCCTGTATGATGTTGCACTACAAGCTGTCAGGTTTAATAATAAACCACTGTACTTGCATTAATATTTGGGTTGTTGGTTTTAGTTTTAAAATCGTACAACCTCCCTCACGCCCATTTATAAGAAACGGTGCAAACTTTGCAGTATTGGTGAACATTGAAACACAGTTTTCTATATATCAGTTATAGAGAGATAACGTGCCTTTAAATCTACTTCAGTTTATATTTGGTTTACTTTGTATATATAAAAATCTGCAGTGAAGATATTGGCCTACACAAAGCAGGGAAAGTAAAATTTATGGACTGTTTACATTAGTCAGAGATTTTAAGAGTTGGTTTGGTAATTCTGTAGGCCTGTTGCACAAAATCAAGGCTAAAGATAAACTTTCCTAACTGATTATTATTTTTTAATCCATTCAATAAGTAGAATTATCCAGAAACTAATAAAGACTAACTTATGTGAATGACGATGACTTTGATAAAGGCTTGCCCTCAAACGTTTGTCTGCTTGACTTTAATAGGTTTTACATTACTAAAGTGAAAGCTTTGATAATTTAATATTTTGTGTTGTCATCTGATTGGCAGTACATTAAAATCAATGTTCTTGTTAATTTTTTAAAAGTTTTCTATTTGTTTAATGTTTAAAGTGTTTTGTTGTTGTTTTCTTTAATCTTGTTACAATCACTGTCCTATGGAAGCAAACATGTTGGCAGGGCTCCACGTTATCGTTAAACATCTTTCACCACAAACCGAGAATATTTGTAAACTTCACAACAAATCTGACAGCGAAGCTGGAGTTCTGCTTCATGCTCTGCACTCTCTACAGGAGCGTCATAATTTCATAAACTACAGTCATCTTTAAAGCTAATTTATATAACAGTTTGCTGTTTTACAAAATATCAAATCTTAAGATTGAGGTGGGCCATCTGGCCGAAACATTACTCTGTTTTTAACTCTGTTCCTTTTTAAATACTACATAATAATGGAGATTTGATCTGCGATCTATTGTTACGGTGTTGTACCTCTACTTGCAGTCGTGAACAATATTGGGATATTTGAGAGACTGATCCCGGAGGGTAGCACCCAGGAATGGAAAGAAGGGTAATTATAAAATAGTCGACACAGACTACATGTTATGGACTTTACTATTAAAAAATAATCACAAAACATGCCTACTTTTAACTCAATTGTTGTAATTACAACTCTTTAAAAGGTTTGCATTTTTACAGCGTTTATTACATAGTGTAACATGTACCTCTAGATGGAATCAAATCTAAACAGCTTTTACCCAATGTTTTAGTTCGAATAAATACATCATTTTTAAGCACATAGACATGGGGGGGGGGGGGTAGTGTACCTGTATTTAATCTAATAATTTTTAAGAAATATGTGATATACTGTAAATTAGGGCCTATTGAAGTCGATGACCATTTAATAAATACTTACAGATAGGATGTCCAGCGTGGGAGATCCAATGGAATATCCGTCAGCCCCAAATTGCTGCAGTCTACCAGGTTTCCAGTGCATGTACAATTCAAAGGACACTGCAATTCGATGCTGAACCCGGAGGAGATAAGCAGTTCTACAATACATATTAAATACGCAAAATAATAAGGCAGCAATCCAATGTGTCCCAACGAGGCCGCCATTTTGTATCCAGTTTAATAATAGTCTACGGCAGCTCAGATGAACCACAGATTGGTACAGCTTTAACAAAAAAAAAAAAAAACACTATTAGTGGTTATTATAGACAAACTGCATTCGCATTTGCTGGCTCGGTATTAACTAGCCCATTAATGACAGTTAAACCCGCTTGCATGTCCCGATTCTCCTTGTGAAACTAGTTAGCTACTTCCAGAGGGGATTTGGGATACCCGAACTGCACTCTACTGCAAAATTAAAAAGTGACTTGCGATTTACAAAGAAATACAAAAAACTTGTCTACCGGCCAAAACTCAGTGCAAGTCGAAAGCGGTTGCCCTTAAAAGGATGCAAGAGACGGGATGTGTCAGACAGGCACACGGTTTCTCTCAACGATGTTTCGTTTAAAACGTATAAAAAAGAAACATCCAATTGTTTTCTTTTCCAAACGTGCAAATTCTCCAAAAAATACCGACTCTATTTTGCACGCCAGCTATGCAAAATCGCTACATCCAAGCATGTTACATCTTCCGGAGAAAATATGTAAAATATTCAGCATGCTGATGGAGTGGTAGATTTCTTGCAGATATGCAAAGATACGATCCAGCATGCCACTTTTCTGGAAACAATTATATCTGAAAAAACTTTTCAGAAGCAGGCTACTTATGTATCATGTTTTTACCAACACAGTTTTTACGGAACTGTAATAAGTTCCAATACTGCAACAGCCTACTACTGATAAGTGAGATGTGGCAGGACGGTCTATTTGATGATCAAGATTATTTCTCAGTTGTTGTTGCTCCACGTCTTTCACAACAAGCACCTTTCCAGCCCGCACGTCAACTCAGTATCTCGCTTCCACGATTCCCAATCCACACGCCGCTAATTTCCTACAGTTGCTTATCAACCATACTCTATCGCCAAGTAATTCACAGCAGTACGATTTTTACCACATTGATTCCCCCGCTTCAGACCGTAAGCACTATCAGTGTTTTTTTTTTTTTTTTTTTTTTTTTTCAGAGCGCTTGCTTCTGAACACACGTTGGATACATCATAGGGTTCTAAAACCGCCCATCTTTGCCTTCTATTGGCTACAGGGTCTTAGAAATGTGCACGCTCGTCAGCTCATTGGCTGTCTATAGCTCTTCAGCCGCCGTAAGGTTCGATTAAAATTGACCAACTGTCAATCACCAGTCAGCCACACCCACCTTTCTCACCCGGAGTGTGAAACCACACCACTCACTTCTGCTTAAAGTGACATCGCTCACTTTTTGAAATGTTTGGCTGCTCACTTTTTTTTGGCACAATTGTAACTTATACAGTGTAAAACCATTTAGTTTTGCATTAAACTATTATTTTAGGGATTTATTAATCGCGTCATGCTTTTATTTCCGACTTAAATGTGGCACATTATTTACAATAAAAAATATCTAAATATGCCTGCATATTCATAAAGCGTGAAAATAATTTGCTCATAACGTGATAACGCTTATTT
Organism: Polyodon spathula; assembly: GCF_017654505.1. Taxonomy (NCBI): domain Eukaryota; kingdom Metazoa; phylum Chordata; class Actinopteri; order Acipenseriformes; family Polyodontidae; genus Polyodon; species Polyodon spathula. The sequence continues at coordinate 32,394,614 of NC_054549.1, read as the reverse complement.
GCGACAACTTCACATAAATTTACTGTGTCATGTTTGAAAGATGCATTTAACAGATACACCAAATTACCCTTTTCGTTATTAAACGTAACAAGTGTAAATCGATTCTAAATTAATCTAGTGCACGCATTTTACACATTGAAGTGCGAGCACTTCACTGAAACTGCATTACCAAAGATTTACCACCGCAGTTTTCTTTATGATTACTTGTTAATGTAAAGGGGGCTGTGTGCATGAATTTCTGACCGACAAAAATACAAATCCCTGCCTTATGAAGTGCAGTTCAGGTAAAGTGCTCCTTCAGATAACTAATTAGAAACTTTAAAACAGAATTAATGCTTTCAATGATGTTCACATGTGTCATAGTTTTGAAATGTCACATTTCATATGTTTTACTGCCATGTTAATTTACATTTTCTGATATGAACACAATAATGCGTCTATTTACAGAATATATGTTTGTTTTTGTAACTATACATGTATGTCCTCCCCATATGACTTGATGATGTCCAAGGAAAAAACATTAAAAAATATCAAATATTAGTCAAGTTGATTAAAAACAAATATACATCACATGAAATAATTTAATTCGTTTTCAGCACCCAGTACCTTTTCCCCCAAATGCAGTGTCAGTGTTTTATTGTGTGTATATGTTTTATTTGATCACACTAATTTATGGTTTGTTTCATTGTAATTTCTAGTTTCGTTTCAATCAACATTTTCCTTGCACTTGTATGTCCCATAGCTGCACATTCCTGATCCATTTAATGGTTTCATGATAGCCTGTAATCTTTTCCAAATGGTAGCCTGATGATGTTAAAAAAAATAAAGAAAAAAGATTCACATCTGTGTCAAATGCAGAGATCTTTGAGCTCTGCTTAGTACCTGGTTCAAATTATTGATAATTTTTAACCAAACAAACTTCAAGACAATATATTATTGTCAGGGAAGTCAGAGACAAGTCATGTTTTTCAAGCAATTAATCACAAATGTTGGGAGTGCCTGCCTGTATTTGCAGCTGTATATCTGGAGAGGCAATGGATCTGTAGTTTTTACCAAGCAGCAATAGCTTTCATATTGCATCATTACTGAAGGAAAAAATAAAGGCAGCTCTCAAGAAGAAACAACATGTGTCTAGTTGAAGGAGTTCATTCTAGTTAAAAGACTTTAAGAAGCAGTCAGGGGTCACCGGCAGCTTTATACTTGTATGAAATTGCAAATGCAATTCTATCCTAAATTAAAAAAGCAACTGTTTATTTAAATAAGAATAATACGTTTGGTGGTTTATTCCCTAACCCTAGGCCCAACGGTCTAATTTCAGACTTTTCTTAAACGCCATTTTCTTAATATGACCTTTATAAAAAACACTTTGCAAGCAAACCTGTTATTCTTGAACCTCTCCATAGCTCTCATTTGTGGCTTTGGTTAGATTTTAAGGTTAAGATGCAGTTGTGGTTTTAGTGGAAACCAGCAAGCATCCTTAATTAACCACAACAAAAAAGATGCTTGCTAAGAACAAATGACAAGTTTGATAAACAATGAGTAATTCATAAAGATGATATAAGAAAATGCATGAATGAAATATAATAATGACATTCTGTACCTACAGCATGTCCAATGTTTTGTAATGTAAGGTTAATTTTCCTAATGGGCTGTAAGACCACACAATCGTTTTATCAGCCTTTAACACAGCTGGGTTAAAAAAGTATACTTTTCCTCCAACAGAAGAATGACCATGTTCTAATAAAATAATCCCACAATCCTTTTGATTTTCAGCTGCCTAATAAGTACTTCATTATAGAGCAATCTAAATGTAATCTCCTTAAGGTTCAGTGTAATTGATGTAGTCTCAATAGGATAATTGTTCAGTTTAAGACAAGTTGCTGTTATGCTTCTCGTGAGTCAGAAAACCCACAGCTGGGTTGTAAAGACATAGCTTTCGTGCTCAAAACTAGAGACACTCAGATACCATTTAAAAACCTACTAACTTTTTGAGCTGTTCATAAATGCATTAATTACTTGCCTTCACCTTAATACTGGCGAATTGGAGTGTTAGAAGAGCGATTTCTTTTCTCATTTACAACTTTTTTTTTTTTTTTTTTTAGCTGGAAACCTTCCCATTACTTTTCTTAACTCAACTATCCCTTGGGGAAACAGTTTCACAGTGAAATGTCCTGTGAATGTAGAATTGCAGAGAGAACCATGGAATCTGGCATTATCTGTACACTTTCAATTTAGTACCCTTTCAGCCTGTTGTCCATGGAATTAACACATGGTGGCCAACTAAAACTGTCAGAATAATAATATAGTCTCAGTATGGATACCGGGCCACTGTAAAATCCAATGGACAATAGTACCTTTTATTACACTTATGACAAGACAGGTTTGTCAGTAGTTTCAGTGCCTATTAGCTTGATAAAGTCCTACAAAAAACACATGGATACTTAAAAAAGACCAGCTTTTGGAGGAGGTTCAGTAATCATAAGAACATATGAAATGTAGGGAACTAAAGAGGTTCGTTTAGCACGGCAGGATGTACTAATTGTGTTTTAGTGAAAACTTCACCTGCTACACTAGTACACATGCATTCCTTACTGTCTACATATAAAAAAAGTGCTTTCTACCTCTCATTCTGAAATTAAATTTTTTTATTTGTGCAACCCCGTTACACTATCTATGTAAACAGTAACTTACATTGTTTAGGGGTTTATGAACTTCAGTTAGCCCTCATTACTTTTTAAGACTGAACATATTTTATTCTTTTGATAATTCTGTCCAATGTTAATTCAATCGGAACATCAGAGCGATTACTACTAGTGTTTGTGCTTTTAATTGCTTCAACAACATTGATTTGGCACTAGGTAGCCTATTTATAGACTGCTGTTAACCTGTCAGCTACTACTAATTTTAGGTTGGTCAATTAATCATAAATAAGAAATAGTTCTTCAAATCTCCCCTGTAGGTCCTTAACTAGTTACCTGTAAAGGTTTTATCAGTTATTAAAATTTAATAACTACAAATACATATAAATAGAGACATACTGACTATAAAACGTCCCAGCTAAAAACAGTCTCCCTAATGGAGTGGTACAGTTCTGTCTGGTCTTGAAATATTATCTGAACTTGAACAGCACAAATAGCACCTAGTGTTTGTTTTATAAAAGAGTAACGGCTGCATAGATGAGTAAAGACCCCACGCCCTTCTGCGTGGATGTTTTCAGTACTCAGACCCATCAGCTGAGCTGGAACAGGATAAAATGTGCTGCAGGAGAAGGTGCAAAGTAGAGAGACATGAAAGAAAATGTTGCTTCATACTTGTCCACATTACAGATTATTCAGACCAATACTCAGGCAATATATCACAGTCATTTGTTGGAATCTTCAAAGATAACAGGACATCTGCTTGAGCCATTCATCAATAATAAAACAGAAAGGCGTTAAACTGAGAAAACACATCATCATCTTCATAAATGGTTAACAGGTGTGAGCAGAGGAGCACGGACATGCCTTGATAATGGGAAGCAGAACCACCTCGCTATCTTTTTAGATATCACTGGTAAGTTATGTGCAATTTAAACTGGAAACAATAATAGGTTAACAATCAAAGAAGTATAAACAGGATATAACTTTATTGTAAACAGGTAACCGTTATAAGAACCTTTAAAGTTGTATGCCAGCATGCTGAAACATTACAAATTCAATCTTCTGAATGCTCCTGATTCAACTCTTGCAGGCAAAAGTGAAAAAGAATATATTTAGCATAATACCATCATTATAATATATAGTACTGCTGTACTGTGGTAAACTAAGGTAAAAGCATAAAAAAGCATAGTGTATGACATTGCAAGGTTGGTTATACCCGCCAAATGATTGGGCAGTTATGCTGCATTAGATCACTGTCAGTCAATTTAAAAATTAAATTAGGAATAAGTGAGTTCTATTGTGCAACAAACCTTGAAATTTGAGAAGTTTACAAATGTTCTGAGTTTGTGGTGAAAGATGTTTAAAGATAGTGTTTAGTAGTGTAAACATGTATGATATCTGGACAGTAGCTGCTTTTAGTTTAAACAAAGCAAAAATAAACATTATACAGTGAGGGTGCTTTTAAAAGTTTTTTTCGACTACATAAAAAAAAAAAAAAGAATATGTACAGATATTCACAACTGATCCAATAATTAAAAAAAAAAAAACCCTTAAATCTTGCTTTTGCCCCAAAATGGGATTGGGTCCTTATCCTTACCAAACTGTTTCGTGTTCTGTAGTCATTCCTTCAGTGCCTTGTGTCATTACTTATTATAATTCAATTTTGAGTGCAGAATATGATTCGTCTGGACATGTTTTGGTAAGATTGTGGTTGGCACTTGTCAGTTCTAATTAAATTGGCACAGAGCACCAACGTGATTTATGATGGTTTTTGCAAACAAGTTTCGCAACTGAATTATTAAACTGGAAGTTACCACAAGGCACAAATGAATACCACCTCACATTTCTAACCAGGTAAACAGTCACATTCAGTTTACTTTTCAGTATGTGTCAACCTTAGCTTCCCAAGTTTTTAAATAAATCTGCTTGTTTAAGTTTCATTGGATGAACGTGCTGTAGCATTTCACATTAGTAATTACTGTTTCTTTTAAAGAACAAGGCTTATGGTGTGGTGCCAAGTTCATTTCACTTGCGTTTGTTCTCAATAAAAGCTTCTAACTGAAACTGTTGAAAGAAATTTGCTTTGCTTGACTTTGTCCACACAAGCAACCATAAAGGCATGCATTAATAAAGAAAGGCTATGGGAACAGTTTTTATGTTTGCCCATAGTTTGTACAAAGCTCCCCAAATAAGCCTTTGTCAACATTGTTTTATTTTTTGTATTAAACTGTGAAACTGTTTACTTTCCTATTTGGTACACATTCTTTTTAAGAAAAAGATTTTCCATCCTTTACAAAGATCCCACTTTAATAGACACTTTATAAATTGAATGTATTGGCTGCATTGGACGTTTGGATGTCTTAATTTTTAATGTCTTACTTTAAGATACTCTCTCCACCCCTTCTACACTTTCTCTCGTTATTAACTAATCCGGTGCTATCCCTAATGATTGGCATGCTTTGCAGCAGAGATAAAAATCATAATAATAATAAAAAAAAAAAAACATCCTAGGTATCGTTAACCTATTATGAACAAAATGACACATGTGAGATGCATATAGCGCATGAAAGTGCACAACAATTTAATTAGCGTCCCGTTTAAGTATAAACAAAAGAAAACCAATTGAGATCATAATAAATACTTCATGATAGCAGAGGCCTCATTTAAAAGGTACTATAACATTTTCTCAGGATACACGATAGTTAAACTTAATTGTTTATATGACTGTCTATCAAGTGATGTCTCAATGAAGGAAAAAAGAAAGACCTGCGTTTCACAGCTGCCAGATGCTTGTGTTTTGATTTTGCTTCTAGTGAATAAATCAGCTTTTAGAATAAAAGCATGGCATGGTACCAGCCCCTGTTGCCTCTGTGCTCATCGTGCCAATTCTGACAGGAAAGATAAAGCATTTAGAAGTCTATTTGATGTTTCACAATAGAAATTAGCATGGTATAATGAACTAGCTTAATAAGTCTATTATTGTTTTGTTCAGAAAATCGAACGTGAAGAGGCTTTTGATAATATGCCTGTGACTTTTAGCCAACATGTAATTGACAGCTCTCCCTGATATGGAAGTCATGAGATAATAAAACTGAAATTACTGTGGAAAGAAGCAGAGTTTTCACATAATAGCAACACAATTGCTCAAATTAGGATTTGTATCTATGTGCAGTTGATTATTTTCACAATAACCTCACAGGCCATTCTGTAAGGATGAAGTAAAAAACAATACATGATGAGTTAATGATGATAAATTATATAGAACAAGAGGTGAATCAGACATTTAAAATGAGAAATTAAACAGCTGAGACCACTTTATTAACTTGCAACTAGTGATGAAGTGCAATATACACACAAGTTGTTTATAACTTATTTAAATAAATAAATAAATAAATAAATAATACTTTCAGTTTCATTTAAACTTGAAATATGAGATCAATGAAAAACAAGATACATTTTTTAGTATAAATATAAACTATGGTAATATTTATTACTTCTGTTGGCACCCAACTCTAGGAAACTTGCTTCTTATTCTTAGTCAACAGTAATACATTCTTTTAAAAGGGTGTCATATATATTGGAAACATTGAAAGAAACAGTTCCCTGCAGTCTGTACAGATGCTGGATGCATACATTTATAATAAAACCTGGAATTGACAAAATGCTATTTTCCATCCTGTTTCTGTTGTCTTGCTTGCAGTCAAAGCAGAAGAATAAAGTAAAGAATGGACAAAGTTTCAAGTTGGGTAAAAGATAAAACTAGTGATAAAGCAGAGCGCACAGAAGATTAAACTGAACAAATTTATTGAACACATACAAAAGAGGTTTAATTGAGAGTAAAATTCAGCTCTGTTTTCAGATATCTTTTGTGTATTTTATAGGTAGATCACATAAAATATCCAGAATATAAATATATATATATATATATATATATATATATATATATATATATATATATATATGTAATAATATTCTATATATATATAATATATAGACACTATACCGACATTTCAGTCATGTATCTGTGAAATGGCTGTTTTTGGCCTTATGAAATACACAAGTCTTTCTTCTCTATTCATTGCCTTAGAACAATTAAACAAAACAAAACCAAAGGTGCTTTCTATTGACTGTATTTACAGCAATCAATTATTGTTTATTGTTCTGGAATGTGCTCTTATTAAATTCTAATCTCTCAATTACTTTTCTGGTTACATATGGTAATTGACATTGGTTGGTAACGAATGCTGAAAAATGTTGTCAGTCACACTCGTTATTATCAGCAAATTGATGATTTGATAGTAATTCCATACCTTTGCTTTATTCTTATATTCATTAACTTTGAATCAGAAACCCAAATAAAACAGCATTTGAAAACACTTTTCAGTGAAGGCAAAAGTTCTGTTTAAGAAAATATTTAGGATTTTTGTGGCTGAGCATGCAGTGCAGTGCAGTTACATGCACACAAGAATTCCAGTAGGTTTTTTTTTCCTTCTGGAAAGTAATTCCAATTGGAAAATAATCACATCTTATTAAATTGAGACAGTTTAGATGTGGAACTGCATGCAATACAGAACAGATTAACACAATGTTAAAAAACATTTTCTCAATATTATCTTAAACCCTGATACAGACAGATCTGATCTGAGAACCTTTTGAAATGAATCAACAGAAAAGAAAAGGGACAGTAAACTCACTGTTAGAAAGCAGTGAACTGCCAGCACACTTGTTCAAGACATCAGATCAACTCTGGTTTTGAACTTTTTACAAGCTAATGCTTACTGACGTTTATAGGATCCAGCAAAACTGGTATAAACTTACTTTAGATGTAAAGACTTTCTGGCTGTTAATGTCATGTGGACACCAAACTAAAACTGTAAACATGGAAACTGAACTAATCGTGGGTATTAGCTTTGCTTATAAATAATGGAGCGTATTCACATTCTCAGCGACTTCAACATTCTTAACTTGTTATGGATGCTAGCTGTACCTCTGTATGGGCTTGGTGAAGGTGTAACAGATTTATGATGTAATACTGTCATTCCTGATTTGTCAAGGTTAATTAAATCCCATCTGTACATTTAATAGGTTAGTTACAGGAGTTTCCCATGCAAATGAATCAGCATATATTTTACACCCACATTGTAGATAATTTAAATTTAATTTAATTTAAAAAAAACAAAAAAACAAAACAAAACAAAAAAACAACAACTTTGTTTTAAATCTAAAATGTAGTAATGAAGTGTGGCACTGGTTATATTAGTGGTTCCCAACTCTGTCCCTCAAGATTCATGCCAGTCCAAATATAGGAACCACCAAGTTATAGGTTCAGGCACACAGTCTTGAACTGGCAACCACCACTGACTGGTAGTCTTTGGTCAGTCTTGTGCCTTTCCTGTTCAATGAGTACCAGTGCCAGATGTGTTGTAAGTTCACATAGGAGTTCATTCCATTGGGCTTCAATGCTCTTCAAAGTAGTGCCTGACCTTGCTACTGTATATGGATGGATAGGGTTATCTGCAGCTTTTATACCCATCAACAGGACAGGTAGAACTGCATTTTGCATGTCATTTAAACTGCCATGTTGCTGCTTCCCAAACCAGTAGAATCCAATGTCAACTGTCAACCAACAAAAGATGAAGGATCCTTGATACTTCATTAGACCTTTCAACAAATTTAGAACATGAGACAACCATGTGAAAGCTGTTAAAGCCTCTTGGGGTTCCTCTAGGGGTGAGCACAGGGAAGGTGCTGTTTCTTGACAGTGTATATCAGCTAACCTTGTTTTTATCTTGCACATTTAATACATAATTTTGCAGAATTCAGAATACTTTCAGTGTTCACAGGGATTACAACAGATAAATCCAAAACAAGCAGTAGCATTTAAGGCATATCCATATCATACAGACTGAAAGCCTTTAATTTGGAAGAGCAAAGCAAAACATCGAAGGGGACAGCTGCAAGTACTTGAGATGTGTCACAGCCTTTTGAAACCTGATAAATAGTGGCAAACACAACAGCGATTCAGGCAACATCAATCTTCTAGACATTTTTAGATGGGTGGGAGCTTTACCATTTTAGTAATGTTACTAATTGTTCTTGCACTAATATTCTTAAAAAAATAAACTAGTGGTTGGTTTATTCCTGCTATTCAGCTCTTTCATAGAACTAGTTCTACAGACAGTTTTCATTTGTTAATAGTCTTGTTTCAACATATAATATCTTAGAAATGTTTTTCAAATGACTTACCAGGCAAACCTATGTTATAGATGATCACATGCTTGAAATAATACAAGTGCAGTAGTTTATACAGTTACTTTTCAAAATTGTATTATTATTATTATTATTATTATTATTATTATTATTATAATTGTCTGATGAGGTTAAGTTATGCTTTTAATATGTGTGTTCTCAATTTCTTTTTTTCCTTTTTCCCTCGTCACATGAAAATGAAACCCATTTCCATGATTTGATTTCATGTTTCCTATATGCAGGGGTGAAATTCTTAACACAAAAAATGTAGGCACTCCTATGCGCAGCTGGGTGGAGTTAACCTGTGATTTATTTATTTATTTTCCAATTTGAGTGCCAATGAATAAATACTTCTAAAATGCATAGATACCGGTACCTGATACATTACTTAAAAAATAACTGATGATAAATAATAACTAATTCTATAAACAAAGAAGCTGAAAATACTGAAAGATTTATACTCTCTGAATGAATCCCTCAGTCATGTACTGTAATGTAACACTTAAGTTACTATTAAATTAAGTTAGTAACTATTACACTATGCAGTAACTGCTGTAGAGAGGGAGTTTTCTTTAAAAGGTGTGATGTTATAATGTATAGTTTCAACTGTACTATGAACAAATTATACAAAAAGGTAAAAGTTAAACAATGCACACTAGGGACTGAAATAACCCTCTTTTTTATGTAACAGGCACTACTCTTAAAAAAAATATCTATTTCACAATTTCCGTACTGTTCTCTCAAATCATCACCGTAACTTCCAGACCCTGGGTACTCACCTACAACAAGACCTGGCCACGTTACATTGATAGCCTTGGATTAGAACATACATCTGTGTTATTTATTTATTTATTTTAACTTGTAATAATATCAGCATTATCTTTACTAGTATATCCTTGTTTGGATCACTTTGTATGTTTAAGTCATCACATCCTGTGTCTTTTTAGTACCGGTAGAGCTCTCAAACATCCTCTCTAAATACAGCTGGTATAACAGAGTGTAACTGTTAATCTGCCCCCCTGCAACACATCAGCAAGAAAACCACAAACCACACATGCTGCATTTCTTACATTGGTTTCTGGAGCTTGTACATTGCAGATGGTAAAAGTAATACACTACTGATAACAGGCAATAATAATAATAATAATAATAATAATTTGCTCGATCGACTCCTATTTATGTACTTTTGTATTTATTTAAAAAAAAAACAAAAAAAAAAACACTTGCAGTAAGGTAAAATTGATTGATCCAAAAAGTGTTCTGCCTCAATTAATTTCACAATCATTTAAAAAAGAGGAGTGGGAAATCAATCTATCAATCCATCTTTATTTTATGATTTTATTATTACAAGATGCAGTAAATACAAGAAAATCCATAATACTTCAAATACAGAGAAATGCATAATACATGATACACAGTAAAAAAAAAAAAAAAAAAAAAAAAAAAAACAATGCATAATACATTATACAGTGGAAAGTACATAATACATGATAATAGCATAATACATGAAATAGTACATTAAATACAGTGGAAAGTGCAGAATGCATGATAGTAACATAATACGTAAAATAGTAAAATGTTTCTGTTAAACCAGTTTATTTCACAGCGAGAATCATAGTTCTAAACTATCTTATATATATATATATATATATATATATATATATATATATATATATATATATATATATATATATATATTTTCAAGATCGCATACAAAACATAAGCAGCAATTGAAAGTTCAAGTGAGTTAACTTCAGTTTTCTCATTCCTTTTTTGTTATACATTTACGTGTGTAGTTTGTCTCTTAATATAGATAGATGGGTGCTATATTTTCACCTTTACTTTTCACCTGCTTGCTATTCAGTTAGTTTGTTTTATTTACCATTGGATTTTAAAGAGAATGTAAAGTTATAGCATTTCTCGCTATTTAAATGATTATGATGAATGCTTATTAAAGAGCACATCATCATAATAATAATAATAATACCTACATACAAACAATAACACACCACATAAAACCGAATATGCACAGGGGCAGGGATACCCAGTCACAACCATAGAACTCCTAACCCTAACCCTTTTCTGATACAAATGTGTACTTACATATATCGTGCAAAAACATTTACACATTAAATACAGTGTAACTATGCATAATAACGTTGTAAGTATGTGTAAGTACACGTGTATTTACTAACTACAATGTGAATACACAGCATTTAGAGACACTTAATGTAAAGTGTTTCCCAGAATCTAATTAAAAGAAGGGAAATTGATAGAAAAAACAAATTCAGTTGCTACACCTTTAAGCAGCTTCCATAATGCTTTTTGAATTTGCCAAGCGTTTTCACAATAGGGCTTTGGACGACTGACAACGCAGATGTGATGCAGCTCTGCGTGACTAACTCCAACAGCCTGTTTTCCACATTTACGTAAGTCAGGCATTTACTTTCAGCCACCTGGTTTAGACAAACATTAACTACACCCTTTTCAAAAATCCCATGTCTATCAAGACCAAGATTGTTTTAACAAAACAACATATCTTGCATTGTGAAAGTGTTCCATGATTCAGAGAGGTTAAGAGGTGAAAGCACACAGGTGTTTCATTTATCTGCACTTCTTTTCCATTATATAATGTCTTGTGATTCAGGTGAAGTGCATGTTCTAAAAGATCAGTTGTATTGAAATGGTAGGTTCTATGTACTGTAGGGGCCCTAAACATAATCCAAAAGTGAAATTGTGCTGAATTTTTTATTATTTAAAAAAACAAAATCATAATCACAAAAGAACAGCAAAACAGGATGTTGTGGAATAATTGTGGCTGAGCTCTTTCCTGGAAACAGGATGAGGTACAGTGTGTGTTTTTATTACATAATCCCCCATGTTCTTCCTCACACTGGAGTAGTTTCCCCTTGCTTTTAGATAAAGTCCCTGGATTAAAGATTTCTACTTCTTTCCTTACATATTGATTTTTAATTGGAAGTTTGGGTTCCATTACTGTATCTTGGTTTCCAGCAAAGTTCTCTTGTAAAATCTAATGCAGCCAGTTGTAAAACCACATTACCACAACTAATGTGGTTGGCTTTGCACAACCATATCAACACATGTTAAATGCCTTTACAAGAAAAATGTTGTCAGCTAGAATACAGTTAAGGGCACAACTAAATGATATGTATCTTTGCTAGATAAAAACAGAGTGCTGTGTCTTTTCTCATTAATTGATTATCATGAAGACCCATAATACATTCCTGTATATAAAATATAAAAATGCTTAACTGCAGCACTTTAGCCCAAAATGTTTCGATTGAAACAGCTTGCCACTGAGTTATGGAAAGTAATTGCACTTTGGAACACCCATACATGTAAAATAAGTTATTTGAGGAAAAAAAAAAAGATAATGACTTTATAAATATATTGAAGCAGTTGTCAATGAATAATTAATTCCACAAGTCCTTTTTTAGCATCCTAATAAACTCTTATTAGGCATTGGGATGCAATATGTGACTATGTATTTTCCCTTTTCCCTGATATTAAAAAAGAGATCATAAAATATATTTACAATACCCCAGGAGAGACCCAGAATACACTCCCCATAAGGGAAGTCCTTAATGGGATCAAACAGAATTGAATGAACAACACTGCCACAATTTCTCAGCAGTCATTTTGTATTATTATTTTTGGCAGCTTCTAATATAAATACGAGTCTCTCAGTCTTTGAAGAACACCTTAATCTGTAACCTTAATCCTAAACCCTTTTCCAGACTTCCAGTACTAAATAGCTAAAGTGGACTCCATTTGAAAAAGAAATCTAGCCTAAGATCTTCCCAAAGAAATTTTCATAACAGATTCACTTTTTTCTCTGTTCAGTTCTTAGCAATCCTGCAGATGGTCTTTATTTAGGGTATTTGGAGGTTTACAGAAATGCTGTGACACCTTGAAATAAAGGGAAGACTGAGTATTAATCTCAAAGTGTTTATAAAAATCCAGCAGAAATCCTTTTTAGGTGGTTGTGGTTGTATGCTATCAGGTGACGTTCCGACGTGTGTTGGACTGGGGCCTCTGTATGGACAATGCCCATTCTGCCTGTCTTCTCCTGGGTCAATACGAGATCCTCAGAAAATGCCTGACTAATTGAAAAGATTAGTGAAGGTTCTCACAGCTGTGTGAGACAGTGTGAGAGAGGAAAGTGTAGAGCCACGTTTTCTTCAACAGAGTATTTAACTCTTTACATTCAAATGTAACGAGTCCCTTGTATTAGGTTGTCACTTTATTATCTTTCTAACTTAATCCACAATATTGTAAGAATCCTCCTGGAAAACACATTTTAAAACTAGTCTTATCTTTGTACATCAACAAGGGTTTTTGTTTATGCTTGTTAAATATTGTTGTGTTACAGGAAATTGATATATTATAAATAGAGGATACTTCATGAACATTATAAGTGACATGTCCCTGAAAGGGGAAAGAAGATTGTTTAAGGCTTACATCATGAGTGAAATAAATATAGAATTACAGGAATGCACAGTATACATAAAGGAGAGTATACTCAAACCTTAATGAAAACAGCTTAATTTAGAAACAGCATCTTAATTCAGAAATGTACTTATATCAAGGTACAGTAGATTCAAACTATGAGAAATATATTCACGCTTCAATAACTTTTTCTAATTTAACATTATATAAAAAAAGTTATTAATAACTTCACGTGCCAGACAAAACAGAAATGAGTTATCAGCTCTCTATTCATTTTTAAATACTAATTATTTACACATAAAGAACAAAAGGTACATTTGTCACATTGAAATGCTTCATTGTAGCTTGAGAAAGAAACACTTTCTAATTAAGAAAAAATGTAAAAAGTCAGGTCTGAACTGCTGGTATATAGAATAAAGCTGTGGCATCCATCCAGCGAGAAAATCTATTGATTGTTAGAATTGTTACGTACCAGCTTTTGACAAGCCTTGATCTAGAGTAAAATAAGAAAAACCTGTCTTTAATAGTCTGGTTTTGTAGTTAAAAGTATGATTTCATACAAGAACAGGAACAAGTAGCCTAACAAAAATCTCACTATAATAATATATTTACAATTTTGAGAATATTGAGGAATGCAAACAATATTTGAATTAGTAAATTCTATTGTCTTCTTCAAGCAGTATGAATTAAATTGGACACAATGTTTAGCTCAATGTTTTGTGTTTTGTCAAATATATAAACACAGTATGGTCTCTAGCAAAAAAAAAAAAAACAACAAAAAACATTTTTTTGCAGAAGGCGATTTACTTTCTAGCTTATTATAATATTCAAAATGGTAATAAAACTTTGTGATAAACCACCAGTTATATAACTAATTTAACACAGATATAAGATTTAAAAAGAAAAAAAAATGTAACAGCACAAAATCAAGCAAATGCTTTTCAGACAGATTAAATGTCTGATTCAAAACTATTCCCAAACCACTAAGGCCACATTCAAACACTCCAGGACATTGAAATGTAGAGCCTCTGTATGTCCTTTTGAGTTAACCTTCATGCTGACACCAAAAGTTAAGAAATCTCTTTCATAGATTTTGCCTTTACATAGAACAATAGCTGGCAAAGGTAAACAGTGAAAAAAGGCATTTCAGCAGTACTGTGTCCTTACCAACTGTAGGCTGTTGGAAAGGCTACTAGTTGGATGATTCCAGAAGCCTGAACATTTTTAAAAAGAAGGACGTTCCAAGGGTTGTGATATTACCCCTATACAGGGCTATGTAAGACACTCTGGCAAAATACGTTGTTTTTAAAGCCAAAATAGACCACAAGGTTTACAGATGATGTTTTGTGATGTGTTGTCCAGATAGTGCATGTTTTTTAATATATACAGTTACAGACAAAAGCATTTGGGCAGTTCACACAAATTTGAAAAACCACAAAGAAAGTGATTTCTATACTTTCTAATTGTTCTATTGAAAGATATAAATTAGAGATTCTGATTTATAATAAAACAACAAATTATTACATAACATGTATAAAATGAAAAATAAAATAAAATGCACAAGCTAATTTTGTCAAAGATATTTGCACACCCTTACATTAATATGTTGTGTGCTAACCCTTTGCTTCCTTTACAGCTTGCAGTCTTTTTCTGTATTTTGAAACCAGTTCCTGTCATCTTTCCCCCCCGAGATATTGTTGCTCGTGCTTCAATACATACAGCTCTGAGTGCTGCAGTTGACTTTGTTTCTTTTTTGCAACAGCGGCCTTCAAGTCAATGAACAACATCTCGATGAGAATGAGTGCAAAATGTATTGATACCTTGCAGCATTCATTCATCCTTCTGAAATACAAAGGTCGCCAGTGTCTGAGGAAGAAAAACAAGCCAATACCATCACACAGCCTCCACCGTGTTTAACACTGGGCATGATGAACTTTATCTCAATTCTTGTGTCAAATCTTTTGCAATAATCCACTGATTTTGCTGGGCTGCTCGAACGATTCTTCTTCCAGATTTTGCAGAAATATTTCTTGGTCTTCCACACCTGGAGCTAGTTGCAGTAGTTCCTGTTCTCCTGTGTTTGTCAATAATATACCACACAGTGCTTTTCAGTAAACCAAGTCTTTCTGCTGTTTTTCTGGCAGTTTCTCTTTTTTTTTGTTTAGCTGTATCACTGCCATTTTGAGATTGTTGCTGTACTCTTTAGTTTTAACCATATTTGTTGCTTTTTTTTTAATCACAGATTTCCAATTTAATTTCCAGCAGTTGATGATTATGTATTTATTTGTTCTATAATTATCAATGAATGTGTTTCTTATAAAATATGTTGATTGTTAAAATACTTTTCTCAAAGTATGAAATAAGTTTTTGTAAGTTATTTTTCATTTTATGCATGTTATTCAATAATGTGTTTTATTATAAAACTGAATGTCTACTTTAATTGATATATTTCAATAGAAGAATTAGAAATTATAGAAATCACTTCTCTTTTTTTTTTTTAACTGCCCAAATAATTTTGTCTGCAACTGTTTATGTTGCATTAGGCATACGCTGCTGTGGAACTGTCTGTTATGCTATAAGTTATGCTGTAAAAGTAAGCATAGAATTTTAACTATAAAGAATAGTTAACAAAAAACAAAAAAACAGAATATGCTACCCCTATTATAACACATTCCACAGGAATTGCAGAGGTTAATTACAGTGTACTGTCTTTCTTTATAATAATAACTGTTCATGCCAGACGATATTATACATCGTTATAGATACATTGATCTGTGACTTCTTTTGGTGTCTTTTTACAAACAAAATACACTTAAATATGTCATATAATAAATAATCTATTATAATGATATTGAAATAATTTAACTCCACAAACTTACTACACAACAAGCATCTATAGTAACACTACATATCTGTTACTGACAGAGCACAGTGTTAGCTGTCTTTAGATAGAAATACTGCACAGCTGTGGCACTGATATCATGACATAACTGCATGAGTGGGAGGATCATTGTCACTCTGAATCCTATTATGAAATGAAACAAAAGCCACTAGAGAGCTGTATTACTTGTATAAAATTGCATTTGTGAGTAAATTAAAACATTGGAAAGTGTCCAGTTTATTGTAGCCAGTCTGCAAGCAAAGTATTGGAATTTTGGGAATAGATGAGATGTATAGCTGGATTACAAAAACAGAATTGTAAAATACAGAGATTCAGTACTACAATATTTTTATTTTATTTTTTTTAAATGGTTCCCTGTTGGGTAGGCTGTAAAACACACACCACAATGTAAAACAAATTAATCTATCCCATTTAAAATTAAACACTTATTATTTGTTGTGCATGGACTTACTAAATATAAATAAAAACAGAAATAATATACTTCTGCTGTATCAATATGAAGGAAAAGTACTATGTACTTAATATATGTGTAATGGGCAGGGTTGTGTGACACATTGCTGTTATGGATTCTGTCCTGTCATGTCGGTGAGAAGAATGAGGTTAAGCTCTAAAAAAATGCAGGAAAGATTCTTCCCTTTTGCATATGGAAATAATTTTTCCTATTTCAGGTTTTGATCGAAACAAGGTCTGCAAAGCCTTCCCAAGTCTGGGCCATATTCACAAAAATGTTATCACTGTGCTAAGCCAGGACTGTATAAGTATCTCAGTAGGTGCATTTGTGTTGTTGCTTCTTGCTTGTTGTTGGTACCATTACCAGTTTATTTTTGCTTTTTCAAAACAATGGTATAGATAGTGATCTCTCTCTCTCTCTCTCTCTCTCTCTCTCGTAGTAATTATAACATGATAAAATACAAAAGGAAATTAACAGTATGTTGAGCTGTAAAGCAAAAATAAGATACAGCATTAAATGTGCAATAATCAACTGAGCGGTTTAATACAAATGACTTTACTAAAAATGGATAGCTGCTGTATCCAACAAACAAAGGCAGAGGGTTTTGGGTTTGTCTGTGACTAAATGCAGCTACTAACAATCGTATAATAGGGTAAGCCTAAATAATTTACTAAGTAGAATTATAAGAAATTAGGTCCACTACATTTCAGCTAATGCTTAACAGTGTTGTGTTGAAGTCTTGTTACAACACTGATGAAGAGAAGTTCAGTTTCATATGGTATTTGTCTAAAAGACCGAAATAACAGTATTACCCAATCACTACAATTTTTGCTTAACTGAAATGAAAAGCTAGCTTGACATACAAAAACATACCGTTACAATGAATAGTATTAAACCTAAATGCATCTATTCACTGTTGTTAAGAAATTGCTGTATTTAAATGAAATTATCTATATCACAGTATCAGCTAGTATGACACAGGACATCTGCAAGAAAGAAGAGAAAACACCTGTATTCCGCCCTTTAATCACCTATTTAAATTATATTTTCAAGTTGTAAGACTATACTCAGTCTGTTTGTATGTTGATATGGATCTGTTCATAAACATAGTGGGTTTTGTTTCAAAGATCTTAACAGCAGGAGGTGTAAAAATTGATGATTTTCTATATTAATACCCCCTTTATCATTACTAAAGACAAAAAAATCTAGGGGAAAAAGTCTACAAAAGTTCATTAACTTTATGGCGGGAGCATTAGGATTTGTTTTGATCCTTTAAATACCCTGTCTTAATAGTCCAAGTGGATGTAAGAAAGTAAAAACGTAATCATGTTGTTGCCTATAAAATACTGAAAGCATATACATATTAAAAAAAAAATAAACACTGTAATTGCAGTCTTTGCGAGTTTGCATTCTATTTTTCCAAGAATGGGTCTGGGCATCACTGCATGTTTATTCTATTTTCTGGCTCCCATTTAGCTCGAACATGCTGGGGGCGGGGGGTAGATCTGAAATAGCTAGTTCTGTTCCCTTAGGCTGAATGATCCAGTAGCTAACACTTCCAAAGTGAGAAAATGTTAACAAAAACTAAGACAGAGGGTGACATTTAATTTGGGGGTATTCAAGTTTGGAGAATTGTTTTCATCTAAGACATGCCAAGTTCCATTGACGCAGCGAAGTTAAACAGTGGTTGTTTGGGAAAAGATGATCTTGAGTGATGGGCCTTTCTGTGTGTTCCACAGATTCCTGACATAATCTCTGTTGCTGTCAAATATGACAGGAGATTTCCACAGAGCTCACCTGTTGTGCTCTGACAGAAAACAAATATGTAATATGAGGGCTGTCAGTGACCTCTGATCCTTCTCCCCACCCTTCCTGCTGGGCCTCACATGCCTATGTAATCTCTCTCTTAAAAAGAGGTGTTAAATAACACCTCCTTTTAAGCCACCTCACGGTCTTAAGAATTTAACACCTGTGGCTTGAAGTCTCTGTTCAATAAACAAGAATGTTTGTTTCTTGTTTCAGTCTACATTGTGTATCTTTCTAAAAATACTAATTCTTTAATTTCAACAGGGAGTTTACCTTTCAGTTCGACAATTGGAAGTGTAAGTTTTCAAAATGTGATTTCAGTAGTTCGGGACAAACACCAACCACAAAATGGTTAAGTACAAATATTTATCTGAGGAGAACACGGAGTATGCAATTTTACAGAGAAGCATGTTATATATACACATTCATTTGGCATCAAACCTAACTGGTTTAAGGGCTCACTGCCTGGCCGACCTAGATGAGGCTCAGACTCCCAAAAAGAACAAGTCGGTCTCAATGCCGTGAGTAGTACTGGATATAGCCCACCTGAAGGTTTAGCCAACCTTTAGCAAATGATCGTCAGCGTGCAGGAGAGGAAAACAAAACCCCAGTTGGGAAATAAACCTCTGGGAATCCATGGCTGGTCTGATTGCCCTTCCCCCAGGCAGATTATTAACACTTAAGAGCGCATTGTAGTAAAAGCATTTTTAAGATCTGTAATATTTGTTCTAATGCAAGGGCGCTGGAACTAGGGGTGCTGGGGGTGCGGAAGCATCCCCTGGCTTTTCATGGCTTCCATCATATGTAGGGGTTACAGTTTTGTTCAATGGCTTTCCGCACCCCCACTTTAAAAATTGTTCCAGTACCACTGTTCTAGTGTAAACTTGGTAAGAACTGGAGGAACAACGATCTAACTGTTTGAGAAGGGAGTCTGGAACTCCGTGGCGAGAAGCTGAAGAAGCTACTCTGATTCTGAAAGAATGATTGGAGAACTACTCAGATGCGAATCCAGACCTGGAAAGACTCGGGCAGGTGATGATTGTTCCGTTTTTGTTACTGAACAGCGGGTCTGGGGGTGAGAAGGGGGTCGTAGGGGCTAACATGGGAATTGAATTTAATCAAATAGATTAGTGAACCCTTTTTTTCCTGGTCAGTTTAACTTATTTTGACCAGGAAGGAAAATGTATCAGATGAGGTGATTTATAGGTCAGATATACAGGGGTGAATCTGGGGGTTGAATTTATCTGAGTGTGATGTAAATTCTGAGCACCTAAGGAACCTAAAAAAGGCTAGGAGAAAAAGGTCTTCTAAAGGTTTTATCTAAAAACGGAGTAGTAGCCAGAGCAGATGAATGAGATGCACTGGGAGCGTATGTTGATGGTGATATGTAGGCAAGCGGGGGGAGAAGGAGATTTTGATTGTTGAAGCACTTTCAGGTTTAGTGAAATTTGTGAGTTGCTGAGTGTAGAGCTGAGGGCGTGGAAAATGAGTCTGTGGAAAAACTGGATGCCGGAAATTGAAATTTTGATGGAGGAAACTCTCTTATAGCTCTGTTCTTAAGAGACATAATCTAGGACGATACTGTGGGCATTGAAAATGAAGGGAATGAAATGTTGAATGCAATATGAACATTTTTAAAGTAATTCCAGGATGACCAGTACTTGCAGTGCGTGGGGAGTGATGCTGAGAAGAGTTGTTTCTTGAGCCTGCAGAATCAGGGAATGCAACGGGTGGCTCACAGGAATATCAGGTCTGAAAAGGAAGGAATCAGAGTTGGCAGGAGGTTGGCTTCGAGAGCTAATGCTCTGAATCTCTGCATTTGGAAACAAGAAAGAGAAAAAGCAATTACATTCAGGTGGCCGGGAATGTGTTGAGCTCTGAGAATGAACTGATGAGTAATAGACAACCAGGTGATCCTTCTGAATATTCTCATTATATGGTGGGAGGATGAATGACCTTTGTTAATGATTTGGACTGTAGCTGAATTATCTGAGTGGATAAGAATGGATTTTTGGGCCCAGGAAGACCCCCAAAATGCTGCTACGGTGACCGGATACATCTCGTACAATAACGAGGACTGATCGGGTATAGGAATGGTGCTGAATTCTTCGGGCCATCTGAGCAGAAAACCATTTTCCCATGTAGTATCCTCCAAAGCCGAGAGAAGGAGCTGCATCTGTGAACAGTTGAATGTGAAGGCTGGAGTTCTACACATTTGTGGTTTGACATTCAACAAGACCATGTTTAAGTAAATATTATGTTTTTAGTGCATTTTTTAATGTTGCATTTATAGCAAAATTCATTAGTATTCTATACTTGCTAGCTAAGGGAGGAGTAATGCAAGATCTTTGAGAATAATCTGTATTTTATGTTAATTTCTCATGATTGACCATCTGTTCGATTAATGTGCTAATCAGCACATGAATCACAATGGCGTTTCATGCACTCAGTAATAACGAAATCTAAAAAGAATGACAAGAATGTGTCCGTTGTAAAAGTTTGAAATCTAAAAGTTAACATTTTTAATACAGTCTGTTGAAAGTTTATTGCGAGGACGCCAAAATCAGACATAGGATTGGATAATGAAGTAAGTAAACAAATCTCAGTATGAAAGTTTACTTTCAACTTTAATTTACTTAATGATTTCCAGGCCGTCTTAATTTGACCTAAATGAGTAAAAGAGCTGGTTCGTTTTTTTTTTTTTTTTGTATAACGAATGCCTTTTCCATCTTAATGATAGCATTACTCACAAACATAACTAGTACAGACTGCTCGAGGCCTGTGATCTCAGACATACCTGGGGACTGCTTTAAAAACCTGCCCAAAATACATCTGACTGAAATACGGCAAACAGAGGCATCAGCTGTGTGTTAACTGTCCTGGGCGACCTTTGAATCTTAGTAGTTTCTGAAGCTCGCAGGTGAATACCCCACTGTATTCCCTGACTCACTGAGATATAGTGTTCTTTGTAAACTCTCCTCGTCACTACTTCTTTAGTACCAGTTGTAGGTCTCCTGGACTGCTGTTCAGCTGTGACGGCAGTGAGGGTCAACTAGTTTCAACAAAATAAACCAAACCACCACCCCCCGTCCCCGTCCCCCAGAAAAAACAAAACAAAACAAAAAACATCAAGCTTCTGTTGTCTATATTACCAACTGTTGTTTCCATGATGAAACCCATGTCAACGAATATTTTTAGTCATTGTTTTTTAGCTGAAGAGGGATGGTCACACAGTAACAAAAAAGGTCACGGGGTTCAAATACTGTTACTGTGGAGGGAAAATCAGAAGACACACTCTGTTTAGCAAATACTCTCCTGTGTAAACATAACCCTATCTTCCATGGCAAGGGTCTAACCCAATTTGTCAGAAAGAAATGTATTATTAATAGTGTATGAAACATTTAATATGACAAGCACTTTGTACTACAAACAGTTGAAAAACATGAACTGCTTGAAAATATGTTATCTCAAGACATCTTTATCTGTTTCAATATTATCTGTGTTCGAGCGAAAAGCCTGAAGGATGCCATCGAATGTCAAACTGACTTTGTAAAATAAATGAATGGTAAAAATGAGATCTGTTCAGCTCTACCACAAATCCTGACACTGATCTGTGGGCTAGAGGCGCACGCACAGGAACGCAGTGGTGAGGTGTATTACATGTTCCCTGCAGTCTCTAGATTAGTATTATGGTTACATGTTCTTTCTGTCTTTATTTTATCCACACATTCTAAAAAGACCAAGTTTAAAAAGATGCACAAAACCACTTCTATGTTTGACAGGGAACTGAGGTTCAAAAATAATTTCTTGGACACTTAATGGCTTCAATCCAAGTCAAGTCAATTCAAAATATAAACAATATGCATGTTGTGGGTTTGTTTAAATGTTATGCCATTGATATTAAGTTTAAATGTACCACTGGTTATTTACAAACAGCTTGCTACTGATATGCATGTACTGTATATAAGCATTTAAAAAAACATACTATAGTTCTGGTAGATATTAGTGTAAAATGGCTGCATATGGCTGTTTTTTTCTTAAGGAAATGTTTAGCTTGACTTCCTTTTTAATAAATACAGTTTCACCTCAATCAGATAAGGTATGTTTCCATTTCCTTCTTGGTACATTATAGTTTCTTCTGGGTTTAACTGGGATATCAAAAATATCAGAATTTTTGGGAGTGATGAAAAGTAGAATGGCTCACGTCAAGGGACCTCTGTGCATTTTTTAATATTTTGTCTCTGAAGTTTTTAGCCACTATAAATAAGTGTGTTTCCAGTTTAAAATCCTGCCAGTCCCATGTGTAACATAAAATGCAAGGGCCTTTTCGCATATTTATTTTTGGTGCAAAAAAAAGAAAAATGTATAAAGGCTACATCAATTCAATCTATTAATAAAGGATGTTGTGATTTGTTTTAATTACCTAGCAATGTCTTGGACTTCTCCACTTAGCCAGTTGCTTAATATTAGTAGTCCTGGTGTGAACTTGGTAGAAAACTGAAATACGCTTTGCTAAGTGGTTATTTGAATGTAATAACTGCAGTGTTACAAAAAGGTGTTTAAGCATCTCCACACTTTCTTCAGTCTGGATTCTTTAAATAAAAGGAAAGATATCTGCAAAGTTTTTACTCACCCACATATATCATTCATCATAGTATACTGTTCTTTTTGGATTTAAGATTAAACTTTCTATTTTACTTTAACCACAACAGGTAAAATGGCTGCTATTGTACAACAGTTTTTGGGCAAGACAACAGTTTCTGTTTCAAATTTTGTATTCATTAGAGTAACGCAAATGCTGATCTGTTTATCCACTCTAATTTGAGAGCTTATTTGAACTACATGCAGTAAATAAATATTTAATGACAATGCCACCTTTCCCTCACGCCATTGCGAGTGTTAGCAGATTGTCTTTTGACCTTCAGAAAATGAAAACCGAATGAATAATTGAAAACAAATCTTCAATCATCCTGTTTGGTCCAGGTGGAATAAGAAGTTTATCTGCAATCAAATCTCGGTGGAATGTTACACTGTGTAGATCTTTACGGAAGGAAAAAAACTGTGTCCTCATTAATTGCTGATTACAGGCTAATATGTTTAGAGGATGCTTTACCCAAGTAAATAAAGTTCATATACATTTCCTAGGCATCTACTTCCTTAAAACAAGCAATATATTTATTATTTCTCTGTCATGCTCAGGTTCTCATATTCTGGTCAGTATGTTTTCTTCAGCACTGAAAATCGTTGTGCTTTGTATAAAAAGTTGAATGTTAAGTGTTATAACCATACAACCACAATAAGATTCTTTGCACAAATCTTGCAAATGCTATGTGAAAGCCTGAGCATTCTCTGTGGTTCAATTTTGCAGGCTATTATAATGTTTGCCATCAACTAATAACAGTAAAAAGCATAAGAACCCAGACAAACTTATCAATGAACAATCGCGTCTGTGTACCATTCTATCACATTCCCTTAAAGTCAGCTGCTAATTAAAATGTACTGCACGATTTAGAGGTGACGGGAGCATAAGCCTGTCTGGGACACAGACAGGAGTCAATCCTAGTCTTCTGTAACCTTCTCACTTGAAGGTGTTGTATTTAAAACTTCCTAAAGCCTCTGCCAAACACAATCTGATCCTCTGCTTTTTTTGGAAGTTTGTATGTTGCATTAAACTCTTCCTGTTGATCTAAACTTCCAGCCTGTCTACAGTGTTCTTTATTTGCTGCTAAGGCTGAAGAGAGGCTAAGATAATTGGTAAAGTAGTCTGTGATTTCTCTTCCAAATACTGTTCGGTATTTAAGAAGGCAAACTGAAACAGTTGCTTTTGGCCTTACATAAACATTCAGCAGCAGGGCTTACACAGATAGTTAACTCTTTCGTGTGAATTGTAATGAAGCTAGTCTTGGTATTAGTCATAACTCTGCAAAGGTCTGAATATAGAATAGCCAGTAACGATTGTTTGCCAAGTATACATTGCAAAGCCTTGCCCTGAGCAAGCAATGTTGTTATATAGAAGCTAGCGATGTCTTCAATGCAAAGCCTTTTTTTTAATTTAGAAATGATTTATCCAGGGTAGCCCAACTTAGATGCTACATCTATTTCATGCCTTTCTTCAAGTTAGTTGTTGTTTAGTAAAGGAAGGTGACTTCACAAGCCCAAGGTCAACAGTGGGTAAACTGGACCTCATTGTCCATTAACTAGAATCATTATAAAATGATGGATCACTGTATTTGGTAAAAGCATGCACTGACATTGCACTGAACTCCATGTTTTCTTCCTTATAAAGGTGGGAGAATGTGTGGCATGCAGACTATTATACTCTGTTGTAGTACAATATTTCATCATAATTTTAATGTCACAGGATCTTTTCTGGTTAGTGGTAGCGGCAGCATTAGTGCTCAGTTAAGCTTGACTGGTGGAGCACATGCTTGCTGTCATCACATGCATCTTGATTACAAAGAATCAGGGATCTGCAAAAATGAGGACAGAGTGACAAGGTCTTAGAATTAACTGGCTATGATGCATATGCAGGCAATGTGAAAAATGCCAACAATTTAAAGGTCAAATATTTTTTACTGGGGTGGTGTATAATGCAGAGTTTTGATTGTTCTTGGCTTTGTGGGATAAGTATATAAGCTTTTGCACCATTGCTGGAAATAAATAACAGCATAACTATTATACTATTATTATTGTTGCTTGCTAATATATATATATATATATATATATATATATATATATATATATATATATATATATATATATATATAATATATATATATAATATCTATATATAATAATATAGACAATGAGAGACAATGAGCAAAGAAAGGGTAGTTCTGGGAACACAGGACTACACCTCCCAGAAGGAAAATGCTAATTTGATTATTGTTTGATTGCTTAATTACATTTAATTTTTGTATTAATAATTATCTCCTGCACCTGGCTATCGTTGTAAATTACAGCCAGGTGCAGGTTATTTAAAGAGAGCAGCAAGTATGTTCTAGGCTGCTGTAGTGTGAAGAGCCCTCTGTGCCGTGTCAGGTAAGGTAAGGTAAGGTAAGGTAAGGTAAGGTAAGGTACTGTGTTAATCCTTTTTGTGCAACGTGCGTTTGTGAATGTAAAGTGTGGTTTTGTTTTAAATCGGTAAGCAGAGTGGCTGGGTCATTAAAAAATGTTGAAAAAGAACCTGAAGGACTGAAATCCTTCTATATATAAATTAAAAACAACCAGTCTGCCTGACTAAATATCACAGATAGAAAAGGGCATGGCTTTGAAGTCATATAAAAGACAATTTCTGGAGTTTCTTGCTCATTAGGAAACACTTGAGTGTTGGGCAGCAGCAATCACTTAAAGCCCTGGCAGTTTTCATTTTCGAAGTGCTACCAGTTTTTGTCCCTGCAGTATGTGTGTATCACAAGCATCTTTACTCCACAGTTATGGTTCTATAGATCAAGATTAAGATATTAGTAGTGCTAAACATAAATGCAGGCGTGTTTCACTTAAAATTTCTTTTCAATTATGATATAAAACTTCCGACAAATATATTTGAATGGTTTGTGACCCAGGAAATACGGAACAGATTCAATGTCCATGTGCAAGGCTGATAGTTTTGATCAAGATATACAGAATGTACTACTGAAACTACTGCAACAAAAGCTTTGTATCCAGATGTTAACAGTAGTGTAGAACAACCATTATCCAAAAATGTTTCCACTGGCATCCACTCTAAATGGAAAAAACATTATCTGAACATCCTTTATACAAACTCCTTGTCCCTGGAGCGGTTTGCATAAAAGGGAATGATATTGCTTTGTTTAAAAAATAAGGGATTCCACCCTATTAATTAGTTTCTTCAATACAGTATCACAGTGCTTTAAATGCCATTCAAAACTGCCTAAGCATGAGTATGAGAACATAATGGCAGTACACCATGGTAATATTCACTTATCCAGTACAATGTCATACAAGTCAGAGATCATTAAGCTGTGCATACTATTAACAGCAAACCAGCTATGCTCCAATTTCAGTACCAATCTTAAAACACAAATGTATGGCAGAATGTCCATTTTTTGATGTCAAAAAACACCCACCAAAGCTCCCATCTCCCCTTACACTGTGAATAGAGCCTTGAGGGTTTCAAATTCCAGGGTTGCACTTATTATACAATTAAAATAACCTCCCTCTGTTGGGACAGGTACCCAAGGGAACACTTCCTGCTGTGTGGTGACAAATTACTATTTCAACTGAAGTGGAGGACTAAGGGCTGCGGAAAATGTGTAAACGTTAGGCAGCACATTTAATTGAATGTTAATGTTCTGGTTATATTGGTAATTTGAATTTGAAAACTGTATGAATCTGTTGTTTCATTGATTAACAAAATTTAAAAAGCTGACCTTTTAAAGATTAACTCAGCAGTTAAGTCAAATAAAAGCTGCTAAATTGTTAACATAACTTGCAAAATCTTTGGTACATCTTGCCAAATATGTTACTAAAATTTCCTAACTATTTGCTTTCAGTGCTCTTGAGGTTTAGTCATTGTTGGTTTTTAAAGAACACAATTTTTAAGTAGAGATTTAACAGCTGCAGCCTCATAGCTGAACTTTTACCCAGTTTTACCTGGCTGCAGCTCCAGAATGTTCAGCCACAGCAACCACCATGGGAAGACTAATAACGACAGCACTTATTCTTAGTGATTAGAAAAAAAGGGACATATTGAAAAGGCAGCTGCTATACTCATCTTCCTGCTGCCACTTTTATAAATAACCTGTTTGACCGAGAGAACCTTGTTTAGCCAAAGTCTGTATTTAACCAACACAACTGTTTACGGCTTCCTTCAACTGTCCTTGTCTGCGACCCTATGCTGCCCAGTTTTTAGGACTGGTGCTAGGTCTGTTGTCCTAACTTCAGTCAAACATAACACCATTTAATCACACACATACACAAAAAAAAAACATCATTACTTTCAGAAGGCAAAGAGCTGCCAAAATCGCAAATGGTAATTGTGCATACAGGAGGCCTGGGGAGGGTAAAAGGAAGCTGTGTAGGCACCTGTGATTCTCATTCTTACTCCCCTGATGCCTTGCATTCCTCCCATTCTGCTCATATAAAAGTTCCCATTTGATCCATCTCTGACCCCAGGGCAAGGCATAAATGCCAACAAGGCCTCCACTGGATCCTTGGACCTTGTTCTGCTCTGAGCTCCAATTAATCACAGCCCTCGACTGACAAGCATAGGCCATAGGCTGTCAATGGCTTTCATGCTGTTGTCATGGTTACGCTAAAGCCCTTTTGCAGATGTTGCCGGCTCTGTTTGTATTTCCACACTTTTGCCTTGTATTCACAAACAGCTGTTTAATTCCATGGGGGTCATATGGCAGTAGCACTCAGTGGAATTAGTGTACTCTGCAGTTGCTTCATGCTTTCGCCTCCTCGAAGAACTACACTTGGCTCTTGACCAGGTTTTTCTGGGCCTGTGCTTGTCAGGAAGGTAGGTGGGAAAAGACAAGTTTAATATCCACTGTCTGCTATGCCATCAAAGTAGTCCCTTGCTTTCTAGAACTCTTTAATGACTCACAGTACCGCACAGTAGTTGCCCCATTCTAAACAGCTGAAGTCAGCGTCACTGTGGGATCTTTATATATTGCTGTTAGTAGGGAATTCTTAATATGTGTCAATATATAGATAAAGGTAAAGGACATTGCATTAATGCCTTTTCCTCATTCAGACACAGGTTCAAATCAAGTCACAAAAAAATACATTTGAGGTTCTTCCTAGTCTCCACTGGGATACTTCTAAAAACATGTTCCCTTGAGAGTCATGCCACATTACAGCATTTATTCTCCTGGTGGCACTGTGTGCTTAGTTGAAATCTTGCTGTTGATGGTAATTTTAAAGCGGTAAAGTCATGTCTTTTCATTTTTTGTTTTAAAGCATAACGTATCTTCTTAAAAAAAAAAAAAAATCTTTATAGAAGTTAAAATCATAAACTTGAGACAAACTGAAACCTGATATTTGTGTGTGTGATTTCCTTTATTGTGCAAGTTTTTAACTCTGGTACACAGTGATAGTTAGACATCTGGTCAAGATATTTCAAGTCCTTTGCTGGACGTTGCATTTTAAGACACAATGGTGAAAACAGTTTACAATGATAAAATAAAGTTATCTATGTGAACATTTACATTCCATGTAAAAAAGTAGGTTCCGGTACCGATAAGTAGGTACTGGATGCAGTATATTGGTATACGAGTACATGATGTACAAAATATGTGAGTACACTGTCTATCTAACATTAAGACTTTAGGCAATCCTTTGCGCATGAAGAGACTGCTTTTTCTTTGTACTTGCTTACTATCTGCAGTAAATAAACTGATAAGAGAAAAATAGTTTTAATCGATGCAACACTGCTGATCACTGATGCCTGCTCTGTAGAGCTACCTTCTCAATGCCTTCTGACTTCTGTTGCCTAATTGAGACAGGATTTTCCAAAGCTTTTACTACAGTGCCAATAATGGAAAAAACAAACCATTAATCTTACAATACTGGTAATGAAAGATCTGTGTAAATGCCTTCAGTCTTGCAAGAAAAATGACAGCATGTGTCGTGGAATTTTCAAGTAGAGAATCGCAACAAAAACATTTTAAAAATGGAACTTAAAAATACCCAACTTTTGTTTATCAGGATAATTTTGTTGTACGCGTATATGACTTGTTAATCTAAATCATTTTGTTAAACAGGAGCTTGAAGGACACTAATTTAGGCAAAGTCTTCATCACTGACACTGCTAGCACATTAGTCATTTTGCTTGCCATTGATCCAAAGATAATCGTGATGGCTTGTGTCAATGACAGCGGTCATGAGAATGACAGCAACGAGTCTCTCTTGTAGATTAATCCTCCGGACACAACAAGTTGCTCATGAGAAAAACAGGTGCTCCTGTTTATAGTACACAGGGTAAACACATTGCTTGTTTTGTTTTTTTTTTTTTTTTTTTTTTGTTTTTTTTGCAGTCTTTGGACAAGCTTTCAAAGAGAGAGTAGCTGATAGAGAGGGAGGGACGGTGTAGATTTGTAATCCGTTCTAGCTCACAGTGGCATCATCTGAGCACATTCAAATTACCATTTTCATCCCAGAATATTAGCAGGATAAGGCAAGATGAGGAGATTTCACACATGGTGACGACACTAGTGCTGGTTGGACATTCTTTTAATGGGCACTTTACAAATAATCCAAAAATAAGACCAGACAGGACCATGCAGAGAGCAGTCAGGCTGAACTCTTGCCTCCAGTGTTCAGTAGCTCGGCATGCAACTGCTGCTCGGGTGAAAAGCTGTGATTGGCTAGACTTCAGCAACAGAGGTCGTCTGTCGATCTGAGGTCCTCATAAATCAGTATGTGAGTTTCTGGAGTAAGGTGACATTTAAATTGAGCATTTGAAAATTGAGAGTAAACTGATGGTAACATAAAAATCTATTTAAAGAACAAACAGTCAAGTACCATGGTCAACACTATAAACATGGCAGCATCTAGGCACCTGTTATAAGAGGTTACATCCAATCTATAAAAATGTTATTTATTTTGCTATTAACAGTTATAAATTATAATTAATAACAGCCTTTACATGTAATGAGAATATGATAGTGTGTGTGTGTGTGTGTGTATGTGTATATATATATATATATATATATATATATATATATATATATATATATATATATATATATATATATATATATATATATATATACACACACACACACACACACAGTATATGAGATCACTTATATAACCATGGATCCCTAGACTAATGTGTTAACAAATACATTTCTGTAGCACTTTAAAATTTTAACATTATTTCAGACATATTTCTGCTTATACAGTATTGTTTATGAGTGTTCACTTACTAGCGCTGTGTGAAATTTTTCCAGGCTGCCTAAGCTCACAGCTTTGACAGGTAGTAGATAGTTTAGGACTGGTTGCCATCCTTGGACTTCATGTTCAAGATCACACAAGGTGGAAATGAGACAGGAGTGTAGTTGGACCGTGCTGTGGGAACCTGATTAAAATGTGAAGTGTGCAATATCCTCCTAAACATTTTCAAAATTGGAGATCAGATGTGGAACAGTTTATGCAATGTAGAAAACGTAGACTTTGAAATGCTTTGAAAATGTAGAATTCTCCAACATTCAGCTTTTGGATACGTGTTTTAAACACTGTTATAATCTACAGACTTTAGTTAATTATCCTTCATAATAACCTGTTTGTTTTACTTTTAAAAATAACATTTGTTAAAATTAAATGCAAGTACTTCTTTGGTGTGAGCTTCTCAAAATAAGCCTTTTGATAGCTATATGGAATGCATGCCCAAAAGATCCAGACATTCAAAAACTGCAAAAAAAATGCTAATTTATTTTTACCGTCATTCAGTGTGTAGTGTACATATTATTAGTTTACTTCCATATTTGGTGCAGTGAAAATCCCACTAAAATCAAAGTTTTTAATTTAAGGTTAAACGGAAAGCGAGGCAATGTGGCTCAGTCCTTAGGATGGTGAGAAGGCCATTTCTAATACTAATAACTAACACTGTGTGTGAGAATTTGCCTAGTTTTGCCTTAGGCCACCCAGCTGTTAATCTAAGAATACACCGTTAATGACATTCTGTGAATTGTATCTATCGCACATGGTGGGCTGTAAAAAAAAAAAAGGATAAAGCAATTGTAGGTCCCCTAACACCTGTGTTATGGAGTTATCCTTTATATGTGGAAATTTGTAACCACACTTATATCATCTCCTTGATCATACTATCTCAGCAACATCTAGGTCAAAGTGTAAAGGGAATACCTCCCATTTTTTTCATGGGAGTTTGTGTAATGGAAAGATATGATCTCGATGTACACTTCTCATGTGAACGCCAGACCTCAGTGGTAAAAGAGAGATCTTGGCTGACTGTTTCTGATATTCGTGGAAGCCATCAACAGTTTGCAAGCAGACAAGCAAGCAGCTCAGATGTACTGACTGAGAGATCTTTCAGAGCCGAGAGTGAAAAGAACCAGTCTATGTTTCTGCTCTGGTGTCTTTAGGCACTGTAGATGAGCACTGGAGGGTAACAATATAACAATGGTTAGCCAAAGAGGGCCTTCTTTGTTGAAAGGACTAACACTCCGGCCTCAGCCCCATGAGGACGAACATCTGAAGCTCACAAGGGGATCACAAGGAGGTCACCTGTCCCCTGAGTGTTATCAAGGCCTGGGCTGTGGTAACCCTCTTGATTTTTTCACCATCTGAGAAGATCACTGTCAATGCCTAGAGAATAAAGAGTCCCTTTCTTCCCCCACTGCCATCTGAAAATACAATCTGAAGGCTCATGTAACTGGACACCTTGTTAGCTCCGATTTTTAATTTTTTTTTCTCTCTCTTGCTCTCTCGCTCTCTATTTTTTTTTTGTAAATCCTCAGAGTGCTGATCATTTGCAGTGCAAGTGTCTAATTTTCATTAAAATTGCAAATTTTTCTTCTTTTCAGGGATTAACACACATGACAAGGGAGCTGTTACGGTGTCTGTGCGAATTCACAAATACAGAGCCTTTTATAATCCAGGAGAGCACAAAGACAAAAGAGAAATGACTGCAAACAAGGTCCCAATCCTGTGTTCTCTTTAAAAGATTATTAATGAGAGTGCTTTTCAGTGACCGTCTGTCATCACTGATCCCCTATTCAACCAAGAGATTATTCTTTTCCCCCAAAAAATCTAAATTTATTATTATTATTATTATTATTATTATTATTATTATTATTATTATTAATAATAGAAAGTCTAACTAGAAATTACTGAGAATGCATCTAGGAGATAAAACAAAGGATACTAATTGCATTCCCCCCCCCCTCCCCCCCAGAAGATTGAAGTTGTTTAGTTGACCACAACCCACAAAGAAGACAGGTTTTCTTATAAAAAAAAATGCATCAATTAGAATGTGTGCTACAAGAAACAATAAGAAATCCAAATGAGTTTGGTTGCATTGAAAGCAAAATAATACATGATTGAGACAGTTATAGCATGTAATTTGCGTTTATAAGTTAAAAACTGCAGATGCCTGCTGTGTGTAAGAAAAGCAAGGCAGACAACTGAGGTTTGCAGTTGTCAGCCCACAGTGAAATTTCACACTGGATTTCTGGCTAATAATGCAAACAGATAAACAGGATTTGCTCAGAATTTTAACAGTGCGTTACATTTTCTTGGTTGGGAACCTAATAATTACATAGCCCTGTGAAAAGTAGCATAGCTGAGTCTCCTTACATGTTGTAAGTATTCAAACAAACAGCTCAACAAGTTTCCCTCCAAAAACAAAAGAAATATACCATAAACCAATATGTATACAGCTTTTTAAAGAAAATAATGCCCAGCAACTTGGATCTTGGTGTTATTAAATTTCAGAAGCTAAGTGCACCGAGTTAGGTCTGCACAATAAATTAAGGTGAGTCCACCAAGTAAAATCAGGTGCATTGTACCTAATATCCATGAATAAATGAAGCATGAACACATTATTACTTTTGTTCTTCTGTATGGTAGGGCTCTTTCTTCTTTGTGCAGCGATAACTACAACAAATTATTCAGTCTGCGTACATACCTAGAAACTTGGAATTAGGAATGTGCAAATATGTTGAATTCTCAGTCTTAATGTGGCATTCTCCTTCTAGGAGAAAATGGTGTCGACTGTATGTGCTATAGGAAGGCGTAGATGTGATTTAGATGTGATTTACATGGGCACAACTTGTAGGGACAATTCAGAGACTGATGAAATGCAAAGCTTTCATTGACAAGCTCCCTCCGGTATGACTTATGTAAAATGCATTATGAAATATCATTGAGAAATACAATGTAGAGCATTGCTAGTTGGACTGTGACTATATACTTTGGACCTCTTCAAACACATCCTCAAAATGAAAACTTCATTTCAGGGTACTATTGCCTTTCCTGCTTTCCTCTCCTGATACTAATGAAACTTGCAAAACTACAGCATACATACTATATCTTTTTATGTGCCAGTGCATTTGTGGAAAAGATTTAGCTTTTCATTTTAAATACCTATAGCTTTAATTTAGTCTTGGCCCCTCCACTCTCCCGACATGCAACAATATATTTGCTGCAGTACATTCCAAAGTCTCTAATGACTTTGAAATGACTTTGTATTCCTAATAAAATAGTACAAATACTGTTCAGGAAGACAACAAAACAATGGATGTTTGCAATTTTCAGGTATATAACCAGAAACCCAGCTAATATTTGAGTATATGGTGTAATATTTATGAAAGGAAGTGGTATGCGAAGACTGTTCTTTCATACAGTATGTCTCTTTTAACAAGCGCCTATTAGCAATATCATATTTGCAAACTGATTAGATTGTTAGAAATTGCAAGGATCTGGCCCTGCATAAGGAAGTGGTTTATTAAGAAAATACACTTCACTACGTCTTGCTTCCTCTTATCAAAGAAAGTTTAATACTGTGCAAGTGTATGAATGAAGAAAAAAACATGAATAGTTTTTTTTTTTTTTTTTTTTTTTTTTTTTTTTTTACTGATCAAACATACCGCAATGTTACATTTATATATAGGTTAGATAAGATACACTGGTAAGCAAGCATAGTGCATTTTAAAACAGCAAGTACTGTAGAACAAATGAACATCTGAATTACTGGTAGTTGCAACAAATGATGCCCCTGAAATGGAACAAAGTGAATTCTCTTTAGGTTTTTGCCCTTAGATAGATATAACCTCATCATGGCCCTCATTGATGTGGTCACGGAACATGACATGTGGACGCTTCCTACTGATTTTCATAGCACAGTCTTTTAGACTTTGATTACATTCAAGGAGATCAATATATGTGAAACTTGATGGGTCAACCTAAATATGATTCAAGAACAGGTTTTTGAGCAACTTTAAACTATGTCTGGACTTTTATAAATACTCTGTTTTGAGTTATTTACCAAAGATTGTGGGAAGACTAGAATAGTTATGTTAGTTTCCTGCAAGGTTGAGAGAATCCATCCCATTTTTTATATTTATTCATACAGTACTGAAAACAAGAATAGTTTTAAAAGTTAAATGTTTCAACAAGAATAATTTCTCAATGTTTTTTGGGGGGGGATATAGAGGTATAGCGTGAATGACCATGACAAAGAATAGGCCAAAACATCCCATTTTATTACTGAATTCCTTCAAATAATGGCACGATTGAATATCGTGTGATTGATTATTTAAAAATGTTAATGATTAAATACATATGTGTTACAAATTGGACAATTTGATTGTTTATTGATAATCTTGCAAGACTAACAAGGGTATATTTTAAGTGTTTACACAAGTGTGCAAATGAAAAGAACTCCCTTGAATAATGTGTTTTGTGAGTCTCCTATAATTTAGTGATTGAAATACATCTATCACATTTTAATATCCCTTATGAAACTGAATGTTAAAGGCAATTATTGTAACAGATGTTTAAATATATTTATTTTATTAATAATATATATTTTCTTACTTTAATAATTTAACCAAAGTGTGTGCTGTTGGATCATTTAAATAAGACTTCAACTAGAGCTTTATTTTAAGAGAAGAGGCACAGAATGTCAAAATACAAACAGTTTAATTCTTTGGAGGCTACAATTGAAACGTAAAAGTTAGTTGCTATGTGATCTCTGATGGTCTGAAAAAACTGGACTCTACCTCTTTGTACAGTATTGTTAAGCCAATACAACAGTCTTTTGATTGAACACTAAACAGCTGCGTGGCCCATAGAGCAAATGAACGATTGAGGATTTTGGTCGCCTTGGTAATATTGTAGCCTACAGAAATATGTCAATTGCAAACATACTCAAGTAATTTTAACAAAACAGCCCTTACTCAACAAAGGGACATTTCTGTAGAATAAAACAATATGTTTATACTTCAAACACTTCAAACAGAACAACAACAAAAAGATTATTTTATATTTCACTGAATTTTAATTTAAGAATTCTATTAAGTAGCTCCAAGCGGAGTGCCAGCTTCTCTTCTGGTTTTATTCGTATTGTTGAATTTGTGAATGAGAGATGAGTAGGTTGGTATGTAGATGTGAGATGTTGCACGGATTATGTTAGTCCAGAGGCAGACAACAGCTCTTTAGAACCATCTGTTTATGGCCAAAATGCAGACTGAGGACCACAGTTCACTGAAGAATGTGAAGACAATACAAGGAACCAGTTGTAAGTCTACAGAGACAGTGGGTCTTATTGAGAAGAATCACAATGGGTATTTGTCCTTCAAGTCTTACTGGAAATTACTTTATTGCAATAAAACGTTTTTTTTTTGTTGTTGTTGTTGTTGTTGTGTTAAACCATTTGTGGAATCCAAAAAAAAAAATAAGATGAGTCTGCTCTTTTGTGACAATGACATGGTTCTATCAGCATTGCTATTTATTTATTTATTTAGGTTTTCATAATATTATAATTATCCTAAAACTATGAAATTCAATTTCTACAGTTATTGCTGTAATGTAAAATCCTATGACTTCCATTTATGAACAGGCACTTATTTGTATAATTAACATTTGTATTCAATGATCTCATGTCTGCCTAGAAAGGTGTAAGACTGGCTCAGTCAGGAAAACTCAAGATAGAGAACAATATTAAAGCTTACACAACAAATTCAATTTGGCATAGAAATTGAAGCAATGAGCAAAGCATCAGGTTCAATATTATTTATATTCATGTTTTAGCATCCTTAACAATTTAGTGTAGCTATGATTATTATTAATAAATCAAACTGTCCTGCCGTTTTTTTTTTTTTTTTAATACAATTCTCAATTCAAATGTAGCCTCACAAGTACAACCCACTTACTGTTCAGGAGGAATGAAGACCAATGGGCTACTGCTGTCCCTGTTGTCAAGACGGTTGTCTTTTTTCACCCACGCAACCCAAGCAATGGATGTGACCAAGCAAGTCAGCCTTAAAGGCAAGGTAATTGTCCATTACCCCCAACCGGTAGGGCTCAGTAAAGAACAATATGGTGAACCCAGCACTCCATATGGCCCTCCAGGCAAGCAAAAAGGATTTTTAACCACAGTGGCATGACTTACTCTGTACTCCAAAAAAAGAGTACCAGGTTTACCATGGGAGTTTTGGTGTCAAAACATATATTTATTCACTCATATGAAAAATGTATTCTGCTATGTGTTGCTTTCGGTGTATTTACTATTGAAGTAAATGTGTAATTTCAAATTTGGTAATGCTTGTAGTTTTAGTGAGTGGTTACTCTGTGCACATACAAGCAGTTACCCTTTTTTAATCTGCCAAACAGTATGGAGGGTTCACAAAACCTAATCCTATTCTACTCATTATTATTTTACAAGTCCTAAATTGTATTGCACATTTCACCCAATATATCCCAATTGAACAGGCTGTGAGTGGCAGATTAAATAGCCCTGTTAAAGATTAGATAAATCAAGGTAGCTGAAGCTTTAAATGACTTGCAGACAGTGTTTGCTAAGTATCTAAAAATGCCCTCTGACTGAAAGACTTGCTGTTTATCTTTTTACCCAACTACAAAAATACCATTTAGTATCTTGTTAGGAAATTTGCTGAACTCAGAATTTTTTCCTCTGGGACAATGCGAATATGGACCGCTAGAAAGTACATTGCTACTAAATTAGTGTTTGTAAAAAAACAAAAACAAAAAACAAAACCTCTGCATGTTTTAATCAATTACAAGCTGCTTAAATAAATCCATTGCTAATCAATATGCAGGACTAATATTACAGATTTCTATTTTAAACAATAGTTAATATCAACTTAGTAAAAAAACTAAAAAGTCCTCTTGGGAACATTTCATTATTTCAAATTGATAAAATATGGCCTTTTTTTTTTAATAATATTATTTATTTTATAAATAAACATTTGCTTTCCTGATGCAGTTGTCTGTGAAGAGAGCACAGTAACTATGTAATAAATAAATAAATAAACAATGTTTGAAATGCTGCACTGTATATGCTGGCTTCAAGGCTCAGCTGAACTGAGCTCTGTTTTTTTTGTTCTCCCTTAGACCTGGCATTGGAAAAGCTGCAGCTGAGGAGTTATTACAGACACACCAGGAGGGACCTCTAACACTTGTTGCTGTTTCAGAAGAAAATATAA
Organism: Polyodon spathula; assembly: GCF_017654505.1. Taxonomy (NCBI): domain Eukaryota; kingdom Metazoa; phylum Chordata; class Actinopteri; order Acipenseriformes; family Polyodontidae; genus Polyodon; species Polyodon spathula. Next base: position 32,356,937 of record NC_054549.1, on the reverse strand, counting down.
GCAACATGATACAGAATTTAAAACACTCCTGTCAAGTATGTCACAGCAGTATTTTCTGAATGAAAGAGGCCATCGGCTCCTAGTTGTTTTTTTTATGTATGTTTCCTCTTTACATGATATACGTTTCCACAAACTATTACTAATCAGTCAGGATTTCTAGCATGTTCAAACTGACTTAAATGTAACCTGGAAATGGAGAGCATGCTCCTTAAAGGGCTATAATAGAAATATCATAGAAAATAGGATTTGCTCAGCATGGAAAAGTACTGGCATCTTGCACTCCTATAATCTTGCTCCAGTTTGCAAACTTAAGAAATAAAGGCCTGTGTGTTTGGAACTCGCAGTCTCTCTTCCTTTTATTAGAATTTCCATGACGGGGCAAGCAGCTTCAATTATTTATTTCATTGTTTGAAAAGCCTAGCAACTTAAAGTTTAAAGTTTTACTTTCTCTTACTCTTCCTCATTCCATTTGCTAGTTGTGTCCTTTAGTTTAACCCTCACTGAATCTGCATTGTTTTTTTTTTAAAAGCGACGTCTCTGCAGTTTTTACTGCAGACAGATTAATACACAGATGAATTGCTGCTATCATAACCCTATGATTATACAGTACAATCTAATGTACTGTTCAGTGTTGTGCTTGCAGAAATAACTAAATGACAATGACATGAATTTTAGATAATTTGTTGCCTTAGAATTTCAACTGGGAAATGGCACATCATTTCATACATTGTTTACTGCCTAGCGTATATTATCAGATGTTCACTTTAGCATTTAACACCTTCTAAGCTATTGAACAGCTCCTGATAAGCTTTGGACTTTCAGGCATGTCATTATACAGTAGTATTGAAGTGGTTAAGTTGGTCCTCTCAATCATGATCGGCCGATTACACCCCAGCTTTGAATGCCTCGTTGAAGCTGAGGTACATTGATATGGCGATAACAGTTCAAATAGCCTTTTGTCTACGCTGAAGTTGACCTTCCCTGTGCCTCTTGTACTAATGAACTAAAACTCTCAGCCTCCTGCTGTTCTTATCGTAACCTTCATAAACATACCACTTTCAAATAATTCCCATAAACATAAAATTAAGTCTTAAAGACAAACAGCCTATCTACGAACAGTAGCAATGTGGGGGAAATTAAGTTTATTAAATCTGATTTATTGGTATGATTTCAGAATGAACTGGAGATCATTCTTTTATTCTGAGATTCACTGTACAAAACAGTACTGGCTGAATTTCACTGGCTCCTAAATAAAAAAAAAAAAAAGTACTATAAAACAGTATAGCGTGAGTTTAGTGTATGAAGTGTTGCTTAAAAACAAAGACAAACACACATTTTATCTTGAAATAAGGTTGGCGTTACTCCAAAACAGGACAAGGCAGACACTTTTCCTGATTACTGGTTAATAGTAAGTACTTTATTGCACTGAGATAATCTGCAGAATGAATCTTTTTCTTATAAGGAAAACAGGATCAGTTGAGTCTGACTGATCAACGAGGTGCTGACAGACACAGTGAGACACTGGAGTCCCTCACATTAGGACGTGCGGTGGATTTCCCAACAATCTCCGAGTTCAGATAATCCCACTGAATGGATTTAGAGGCAACTCAGTATTTGGTGGTCATTTAATATTCCTTGTCATAAGGTGTGCCATGTATGAGAGGAATAGGCTGGCCCTGACAACCCATTTACCAGTTTATTGCTGTTCAATTTCAATTATTGTATGATATGAACACATCAATTCTAAAAACAACTTTTCCAACATCAGGGTATTTAATATCAGATCATTTTGTGCCAGCTCATTACCAGCTGAATAAAGTATTCAAGAAGCAGAAGGTCTACTAAGAACTGATTATTGGTTCCTGAAGAAAGCTGTGATGGGATTATACTGAGCAGACTTGTAAGCATGTGTTTAAAGCAGGTGGGGAAAAAGGGGCTGTCAGAATCCCTGAAATGATCACAGTTAGCGTTGGCTACCCACACCTCCCTCAAGAAATGATGCCAGTAGCAACTGTGTCAAGTGCTCACATTATCATGCTATATGAGGCTGGTTGGTTCAACCACTTATCACAAAATCACCAACATGCGGAACATCTGCTTAAACTGCGAGGAATGCTGCTGGCACCATTTCTACCAAGTTAGTGCAATTGAACCAACTTTCTACTACATGCTGACAGACTTTAGGCCTGGAAATGCACTAGCTGACAGAAAAGCCAGCTGGACCATATGCTGAGAAATAATGAGAATTATGCTGCATGGTTATAGTCAACAACCATAAAGCATGCAAATCTGCCAGATTGGGTTCTCACCATGTCTAGAGCCAAATTAATGTAGGCACATAATGAAAAGTGGCTTCCAACCCAATAGAGTAAACCTCCTATTATGTTTCAGGTCTATTTCACCCATCAGAGGGTCCCATTGCAGCATGTGAGAATGATCATGTTTTCATTAAAACATTTTATGACAATCATTATGTTATGGGATATATGCAGCCAAAAGTATTTAGAAGGTTATAATGGATTTTTTCACCCAGTGCGTATTTAGTGTGGGGTTATGGCATCCACAGTAAAAAACAAAACAAAACCAAAAAAAAAAAAAAACTAAATTTAGACCCCACAATAAATTTATTTTTAAAGCAATTTACAAAGAAAACATAATTCACAGAATTGTTGTAATAAAAGTATGTTTCTGTTATACAATTTCTCTGAAAGATTATATTAGGGTAAATGTTGATCTCACCATAGGAAAAGAAAAGTCAGGACAAAAATATAATGTACTGTACAAATATTTTTGCAGTATAGATACAAAGCAGCGTAAAGATACAGTGACACTTTGAGAATTATTTCAGTAGATTGCTACAGTTTAAAGACACTCAAAAGCACCCCCCCCCCCCCCCCCCCCCCCCCCCCCCCCCCCCCCCCCCCCCCCCCCCCCCCCCCCCCAGTGGTACAGACTGAATAGCTTTGGAACAGAAATGCCTGCAATGTACAGAACAGATGGTTCTGTTAAGAAAAGCCTAAATAATGCAGAATACTCTTGTAAAGAGTTTGTTTGTGTTATATTATATCAGAAACCATTTCAGCTTTTTTGCTTTCTCTTACCTGTTGCAAATTTTTTAAAATGCATCTTTGCCTTTCTGCCTACCCTTTTTTTTTATCTCCCCCCATTCTGTGCTTTATTAGAATTGATTAGAATTGCAGTCAATGTCAGTGTGGAGATCATGTCCCCTTGTGGAAGCTTTAAGAAGTACATTTTTATTTTACATTTAATCCAAATAATTCACACATAATACGTTAAAATAATGGAAATTCGGTCAACATTTTTTCTTCACGTTTTGAACACCACAGTGCCCCTATACCTCTTATTATATTTAGTTGGCTTTTACTTCATACTGATATGCACCAACTGGTAAAAAAAAAAGCGCTGTATGTGAGACAATACCCGAACAACGCAAGAACCCTCATAATAGAAAACCAAGGTGATACATGTAGAACCTGTTGGATACACGATGACTGTTTGTTTTATAAAACTGTTAACGCAGAAGCTTTTTTTTTTTTTTTTTTTTTTTGCAATGACAGTTTGCGCTGAGTAAACTTACGCCAGTGTAATTTAAACTACTGTATAAACCTCCTTTGTCTGAGAAGTGCTGTAAAAACTACTTTGCTTCCAAACCATTTACCCCCACCTTATTCTCCGTGTAGTTTCCCAGTGGAGTTTCCAGCAGCTCAGCCGTGAAGGAGTAATGCTGTTCACTGTGCTCATGTCACATCTATTTGGTGATTGTGACGCCAACCGCAAACCAGCCTGCTGAAACATTTACTGCCGGGCATGCACATGAATGCCAATGCAAAGAATTCAGGGTGAAAATATCAGATACACAAAATGGAAGAGGGGATTCTGTTACTTAGCAACCTAAACTCCCGAATGTGACACAACTTCACAGAAGCTAACAGGCCATTTTAAGGAAGTTAAACACGTTCTTATCGGATAATATTACACTTCAGATGATAAAGAGGATTGACAATGCAGACCTGTAAGAAATATTTACTCCAGTTGAAAGACTAGTGCACAGAAAAGTGGCCTGCAGTATATATCATACCATACCATACCATTCTACAGGGTGCCTTAGCCACCGTGCCTGTAATAAGCCTATGGGATAAGTTACAAAGGGTGGCAAATGGAGGAAATGCTGTAACACGGCTCAAGACAGAACAAGAGCTGCTTCTTGAGAAAGAAAATGGAAAGCTCATGAATTTCAACCTGTGTAACATAACATGATCGTTGTTGCCCCCTAGTGGCAATCCTTTCTATTTTCCAACATGCTGTGTAATAATAATCTTACGCTTTTATAATAGATAATTTATATGCAGATCAAAGATTCCGGTCTTTTTAAGAAATAGAACAATGGTATATTAATATGGCCTTATTTCAGTTGTTATGAAAAGCTGCAGTACCCATGTAGCATTGTTTGATTGTATGATTCATTCACAAAACTGCAAATATAATGGTAACAAATGCTGACAACACAAAATCTATGTTATGAATTAAAATAGTTAAAGCCATGATAAATTGTTATGTTTTGAAACTTTCGCACTGTTCTGTGTATAATTACATGCACACAAATTCTTTCTTTCTTTCTTTTTTTTAAACATATTTTCGGTGCTGCAATGAGACCGCCCTGCTGATGCGGTAAATCAAATAGTCTAGATACAGTGCTTATCCTCCTTGGTGTTTATTGCAGAATAGAATGTGTTATGTATACAATCAGTAATTGAACTGAAAACAAACAGGTACAATCAAAGTATTTTTGGAAATACTAACTTTGTAGAAATCTTTAATAACTAATCTATAATAACATGTTATTTTGATTTATACTGATAAAACAATAGCAGGCAACTCGTGTGGCGTTTTAAGACAAGGCAGTCATATTGATTTTAAACTGATGGGTAATCTATTTATCTCTGTTTGTGATGCCATATGAAGGAGGGAGGATTTAGCTCAAAGAAACGGAAAATAAAAACGTATTTCTAGGGTTTAGCATTCAATCATGGACAGGAGGGAAAGCTAATCCAGACATCAGCATCCAGTTATTTTTTTCTGTATAAAGATTGCAGTGGCTGAATCCTGAAAATATACAAGAATTGCTGAAGGGTACACACGTAATCACCCATACACGGGAAACTTCTTATAGTACTGGAGATTAATGTTATACATTCTGAAATATGGATTTTTCCGAAGTTAAGGTTAAGAATAATGAAAATGAAAGAGCAGGGGTCTAGCGGTCAACAGCTTGATTGAATAGCGCTTGTGTTTCTCAACACAAAATCTTTTTACCTTTCCACTAAGGATAGCGAGGTCAGTAGCGACAGAGCATAATTTAATTGTGAGCCTACAATAAACAAACGTTTCCCAAATGAAACCAGATTTGAGATGAGACTTTTGACAGTACAGAGGATTAATCATGTTTACAGATAGACTCATCTGCTAGAAATGTGAATCTTTTGAGGTTAACAGCAAAAAAAAAAAAGGGCTTCGTTGATTTGAATATGAAACATATCATCCTTTTTTTAAACGCATTGTTCACCCCCTGGGAGTAAAATGAAATCTTGACACCATTTGCATCTCGTGTAGAAACTGAGCCGCTGTCAAGGACAGAGAAAGATTCTTGCGATGTACAGTATATGTATTTATGCTTTTATTTGATAATTTACTATATTAATCCCATGTCTATCCAAAAGAACCTCGGAGATACAATGCTTTTGCTTTATTTTAATTTTTAAGCACTTTGTACAAAAGTACCAAGCAAAATGGGAATTCATTTATTTATTTATTTTTTTTTTTTTTAAAGTCAAACCAATCGACATCAATGACATGGCTGTAATCACAATATTAGAATTGTCATTACCATGAAAAGGTAAATCACCATGACCTTGCTTACACTGAAGGCACATTTAAAAATGTAATTATGCCATACAGACAGACGGATATATGCTTCTGTACAGCCTTACATTCGGCAAATGTCCAAACCAAGTATTTTCCCAATTGAATATGCACTTCACCTATTTAAATACAGAAATACATTCAGAAGGACTGACAGACAAGTCAGACTCTCCTACCTATTGTACTGGCTGCAAGCTGCACTGGTGTTCATACACTTACAGAGTATTCTTATTCCAAAGCTTTGTTGAGTTTAATATTCCTGTTTATTGGGGAGCATGTTTCTCTTTAAATGAATGGGAACACCATAGGAGGGTTCAGGTTATCCCAATGACTGGGATCATGTGATGTTACAGATGTAGCAGTCTAGTGTTATTTTTGCATATTTTTTCGAAGGAAAGTCATTTTGCCTGTTAGATTACTGCATGTTTCACGTGGATGTTACCATCATGCTTGAAGCCCTAAATCAGAGTAATAATTCCTTGTTATGAAATCACAGTGTGGGAGTGCCAGGTGTTGGCATTGTGAGAACACGTTGCAGCGGTGACAGCTGCATTGGCAGATTTGAATTTCCCAGCCAAGCTGGCAACAGGACTGTGTGCCAAGAGGAATTAAGGATTTCCAGACCATCAAACGTTATATCCTTGCAATAATATTTTATTTCCAATGACCTGTCTGTACATTAAACTCATTCTCAGAGCAACTAGAGTCTTATAACCATTTCTGCAGATTGTTTGCAGATGGAGAAATAGGAATGCAAATGTCTGTTATTGCTACCAGTTCAATTCCTTTAACGTTGGGCTTTAGTTCTAGACCTGCTAGGCAATGTTTTTTTTTTTTTTTAATCACCATGTTGTCAGTAATGGGACCTCTAATGATTGTTTTAAGGGATTGACTGAACTGTAATTGTGACTTGGTGTCCTAATAAACCCCTGGTTCCTCTTGGGAGTACTTGTCGTTTTTTAGGTTTTTTTTAGTAGTGGATTAACAATGGTATATGTTGGATCTGTGAAGTTGTTCAGTATTATTTTATCACTGATGAAACATTGTTTATGCCCTTTAAAACATTACACCAAAAATACCAACACATAATGGTTTCAGATAATCAAACTTCACTGGCAACTTTTCTGACACAAAATGACAAATACATTATCATACTGTACTGTTTTTCTTTTTACTGAGAGTTAGGATTTTTGTGAAAGTGTGTGTGTGTGTGTGTGTGTGTGTGTGTGTGTGTGTGTGTGTGTGTGTGTGTGTGTGTGTGTATATATATATATATATATATAGGATTCCCCAATTACTCCCAACGGCAACCTGTCTGACTTTAAAGGCAGCAGGAGACAGATCTCTTTGCTAATTAGTGCCAGGTCTGATCAGTTGTGAACTTAAAGCAGACAGATTTGTGAGACACCAGCTTCCAAACGTGAAGTCATTCCAAAAGAGTAGACATGCAGTGCCCTTGGTGGTGGCATTGAACTGACAAATTTTGTTGGTAAATATGTATTATAACATGTTTAGGTAGCACTACGTTTTTCAATATTAGCGTGTAGGCAAAATCATGTGCTGTTTTGAATTCCATAAAATTCAATTATATTTCTATGTATATTTAGGTAGGAGGTTCGGCTATGCCTGGAATACAAGTTTCTTGGCCAATCAGATGAAAACAAAATAATGCATATACAGATAACAAACATATTTTGTTATACATGTTCTTGATCCACAAGTTCAGGGTATATAAAGCAATCCTGAATAGACAAGCAGTTATGACCATTTCTTTTTTTAACTTTTACTTTTCATTAGAGCTGGACACAATGGACACGAGCCATTTAAGATCATTAGAGCTACAAATTGCACTAATTCCTTCTGGATCTAAAAAAAAAGTGATTAGTATCTTGAGTTCACTGTCACTACTGTCCAAAAGATTCAGTACTTCATTAAGATGTTTGTAATTACACGCGCAATATGTGGTGTTGCAATACGACATTTGTAATACAATTAAACCCAGCATCTAGTCCTTGCCTTTAGTTTGGGACAAGGTTAAGCATCAGTCTTTGGCTTTCAGAACAAAAAAAAAATATATGTGCGGTTATTAATTATTCTATTTTTTTATTTTCATGATTTACAGTACTTGTGTCAGTTTCCTGACAGCTCATTTCCTCCTCCTGAATTGACATGCCTTTAGATATATAGAATGGTGCCATATTAAAGGAGCCTATTAGTTTTGAAAATGTCCAAAATTAATTCACAGGTGCTAATGATTTGGGGACCTTGAACAACATCCGATTTTGTTCATCCAAATCATCGCTACTTGTTTTAGAAAATGAAAGGTGGTGCATCGGCAGTGATTTAGCTTTTGAGCTTATAACAATTAAAAATAATAATTATTAATACTCTAGTTAGAAATTAGAACCATGTATTTTGGCAACCGCAGCCATTACCTTACCCAGATAACATCAAGATACCTTATGCACTGTGCCTTAAGGGAAGGATTGCAGGTATAATATTAATATTGTTTTTTTTTTTATGTATTCTGTTGTATTTACAAATCTGTTCATCTTGTTCTAACAAATATTTGAGGCATTTGTCTTGATCCTCTGAATCTGCTTGTCAGATATGATTCGAGATTGACAGCAAAAGTGATGGAAGCCGCATTTTATTTCATTGCTTGGCTGCAGAAAATAAATACTTTAAGGACAGGTTGCAAAATGAACCCTACTTTATGCAACATCTCCTTTGACAGGACGGGTAAGATTAATTTCAAGCCTGGCATGAATGCACCTCAATTTATCTGTCTGGCTTATCAAATCAGCTTTCAGACTACTAGAGCTTATTGACAAAGGCATGCTGGATTGATCTCCCTTGTAAGCATGGAGTCAGTCAGGCCAGTAATAATATTGAATTAGTCTTTTCATTTTCCAGGTTTCTGCCTGTAAGTCAGGTGTAGTGTTAAGGTCTGTTAACAGCTGTAAAGTCTTGTTAGTGACTGAGAAACCAATCCAGGACTAGTTCTCATTTGAAGACAATAGCACCAAACAATAGTGAAGATCTGATCAAAATGATGATATGGATGACAAAACCAACATAATACAATCTGTACAATCTTTTATTCTCCTTTGACTCTTTAGTCCTTGAACTGACATTTGTAACTCATTGGAATGCTATTCATTATATATATTAAGTTAAACAATTTTATTTTTGCCCCAATCAAATCAGCTAAACAGATTAACAAGAACATATTGTTCATTTTTAAAGTCAATATAATCCTGGTAACTTGATTAAAAGGCTAAAGTCTCATAATAGAATCATAAAAGCAGTGAATCTAAATCACACATATCCTAATTCTGTTTTAAGCAAAGGTGTGAAGGGAGCTATAACATTTAATAAAATGTACATATGCATACAATCAGGATATTTGTCTTGAGCACAGGAGACATCACCCTACACCCGTTTTCTTTTTATTGATAAAAAACAAAGAGCAGTATATACACATTTAAATCATTCTTCTTGCTCCTTTTATGAAATGTTACCTGTCATTTGCTAAAAGGACTTTGACCTCGTGCAGGTCATTACAATGGAACAACTTAACTTTGTGTGTAACAGTCCGTTGTAATCTCTTTTAATGCAAAACTTCAAAAGCTAATTTGATCAAAAGGTCATCTCATCTTTGTGTAGTGTTTGATATAGACATTTTTATTTCATCTCTAACTGTCATGGCAGGTTAAGGGAACAGCACTGTGATGAAAAATTACTGATGCATTTCATGTACTCAGTTTAAAAAAAAATCTCTTCATATTTTTTGAGTGTTTTAATTTGAATATGTTTTCTTTCTTTAATAGCATGTTAAATTGGCACTGAAAATTCAGTGATGTGAGTCTCTAAATTGTCTGCTTATTAATAGAAGGTCAATTTGCTGTGAGAATACCCTGGGAACCTTTCTTTTTAATAAAACCCCTACCCCTTCCCCCTAAACACACAAATATATACACATTCATTAATTCTTCATTTAAAGAGTCAAGAGCACACCATTCTGGCTTGTTTAGTTTCATTATTTCCTTTGTGGTGTTAATAATTAATCTGGATGATTTTAGATGCCTCTTTTCTCTTTCATTTCTCAATTTCAATGTCATGTGTGCTTGCTTGGCAGTCATTAGAGTTATTTCATTAATTCCCACCTATCATGTAGATCAGTCAATATTTCCAGCCCAGTATAAAAACATTTAATCTAAATCAACATGACAGCATACTGCTTCGGAAATAACAAGAGCTGCCATATAATATGATTACCAGGTGTAGTTTCTTTACACACTGAATCTTATGTAAGCCCACTTGTGTAATACTACAGTCTTCATTTTAAAATCATTTGTCCATCCATTTTTGGAATTGAGTGTCTATTTAAACAGCATAATATTTTATCACATCTCATACCGCTAAACAACATACTGTAAACTGAAGTTGTTTAAATATGGCGCTCAGATTAAAGGCGGCAAAATTGCATACATAAGGTGTCAGTATACAGTATACTATAGTGGTTCCTTTTAAGATTAAAAAATTTCCATTGTAAATATTTCATTTTTGGCCGTCAGGCAAAATCTCCATCTTATAGGCAGTTGTCCATTATATTAGTCGTAGAGCAGCCAGTGGAAGCAGATCTTATATCCCAGCCCTGTCAGTGCAGTTTAGATAATCTAATGATGCATAAAGCTTCCCGCTTTCTCCCACACCAGACAGGAGACCACCCTCCCAGCGATGAGCTGTGGGAATCGACACCAATCTGTTACCAACCACATGGCTTCCTGTTGATCTGGAGCTGACGAGCTGGCAGCGACACAATCCAGCCTCTGTTAGTGAAAGCTGATAAGAAATGAGAAATAACTGTTCATTTTAATACAGTTCCATGTGTTTGTCTCATTGTACACTAGATTAAGTGCCCAAAATAGATATTCCAATGAAAAGCAAGATTTTTAATGGTGTTTCCCATGGATCAAATTCAAGCTTCATAAACCTCACAAAAATAGTTTTTGTCTCATTACGCAAACAGACTTTCCAATCTGTTCATTCTGGAGTGACAAGGTCTACTATATGTACTTGGCCAATTGGTGTATAGCTTACAAGCGTGTGGTTGAGAATACAGGTTTTTGCCACTGTAGGAAACTAAGGCATTTTAAGTATTCTACTGTATTTTCCACCAAATCTCCTAAAGTTCATCTTTCCACACACATTGTATTCAAATAAAACATGTCATTTGTTGCTGAGCAATAGATGGCAGTATTGCACTTCCTGTGACAATGAATTGCTAGTCTTGCTTTATAAAGGTTTTAGCTAGTGGTGGGTATTGCATCATACAATTGGTGTCTGTCAGTATCCAGAGGTAAGGTGACCAGAAGATCTTACCAGTGATCATATAGATATGTTAAAGATATAGAAATAAACACACAAGCACAAAGGTGTATTATGACAGGACCCAATGGACTTCACAGTCTTATGTAGAAATCATACAACTAAGCTTTCCTAACTATACCTGCTACGGTAGACAAAATATTATACTTCTCTGTTATCTAATAAAAAGGTAATTGCATGTAACTAAAGCTTTGAATGATAAAGAATAAAACTAGATATTTCAAATCTAATGTGACAGTACTCATACAATGCTATGCCATGCTGTTCATGCCAGGTTAAATACAAACATGATGTAGTGCAGGGTTTCCCAATCCTGGTCCTGGTAACAACTGTGTCAGCTGGGGTTTTCATTCCAACCCAGTTTTCAGTTACTTAATTAAATCCTCAGTTAAACTGATAACGTGCTTAATTAGACATTTTTACTTGTTTTCAGCTCTTAACAGTTTCAAATTTCAAGTTTGCTACAACATTGTATCAGTAACTTCAACTCTGCAACTGCTTAAGAGCAGAAAACAATTGAAAAGCTAATCAAGCAAATTATCAGTTCATTTAAGGGTCTATTTCAGTAACTCAGAGCTCGGTTGGAATGAAAACCCAGCAGACACAGAAAGTCTCCAAGACCAGGATTGGGAAACCATGATGTAGTGTAATCACTGCACCATACAAACAACACAACAAATTAAAAGTGAAATAAAGTACAAATGTGTTATAACTAAAACACTATAGGAAATGGTACAAGACCAGAAATGTATGAATAAATAACCTGTCAAGCATAGTTTTTAATAGAACGTCAGCCAACGCTATGACAAATGTACATCTCTTTAATGTATTGCCTTATCAGCTTACATCTAACATGAATCAATAGAGAAAAGCTAGATTTATTCCAATCAGCATTTCATTTCCTGACTGCAAATTATGGCAAGGCCTCATCTTTTAATCTCATGAATAAGATTTGTTTGTGAAGAGACTTCAATATTCATTGACTTTTAAATCAACTGTTGGTGCTTCAGTTCTATTCAGATCCACTTGGCCACTTTGGAAATTTGAAGTGTTATGGTAGACTAAAGCAATACAATAGTAATAACTGAATTTGTTTTATATTTGTAACACCACCTGTTTTACAGACAGCTATATTTGGTCTGCATTAGACAATATTTTCTGTCATTCATATGCTGTGATGTTAGACAGCAAATTAAATCATTGGAGTGTATTCAAAGTGACAAACTAACATTGATTATAACACCATTGAATTGGGCAACAGATGACCTAGATAGTAATGAACTGTGGGTATGTAATGGGGGCCAACAATACAATAGCTGGTCACCTAGACACACACTGACCATCAGTGGATCCAATTGGAGAATAAACCATGTCTTTGTGGTTGGAGAACACCGACTTCCTAAAATCAGTATCCTAAATATAAGCCTCAGGAAAGTGTGTCACTTGTTTAAATGAACAGCTTTTTCTGTGTGGTTCCTGGAAGTAAGTCCCACTTAATAAGAGTGGAGTAGCTTGCTTAGTACCTCACATCTTTCCATACGCTCTAGCTAGTTGAAATATGTATTGAATTGTATCTAGTATAAGAGATTCTGTCTTGCCAATCTGCAGAAGGAAGCCGTAATTCAAAGATCACAATTAATATGTGTTCTGCCTTCTAATGAGAATACAAGTGCAGGTAATGGTGTTATGGGGATAATTGGAGTCACACTGCCTAACAACCAATCTGCTCTACAAAGGGGCACATTTATTTATTTTTAACCAAGAAAAATAACAATTTTATTCATTTTTAAAGGGGGTCCTGGCAAGTTGGCAGCAGAATCTGGGGGAAATAGCTAAAACAATCAAGACATATAGAATTACAATTAGACAGTAAAACGATCAGTTCCCATTAGCATTTAATAATATAACTCGGGTAGCAGACAATGTAATGCCAAGAATAAAACCAAAACCCAACAGAATACACAATTTGTGAAGTACTCTAAGACCTAAGCGCACGTGTTGTCTCCTCCAAGCACGTTATAAAAAAAGAAAATCTGTGCTTTAAAAGGGACACTAAGCAGGGGTAGATGTAAAAAAAAATGATAACAACATCCCTGCTGGATAAGAACCAGAAATCAGCATGGAAGCACTGCTAGACATGAAGGGTTATTGATCCAGCTGCAGAGGAGAAGTGCACTGCGAGTATCAACCCGTAAGCCCTTTGAGGTGCAGAAATACAGAGTGCTGAGTGACATATTGATACAGAAATGGACGAGCGGCTGAAGGTACAGCCTTTCCAGCTGGAGGACTGTTACCCGTTTAGAGAACTATTGGTAGGTTTTCTTTATATTTTCTCTGCAGCAAAAAATGCTGGGTGTCTTAAGACCTACAGCTGTGAAATGTTCAAGTAAGTGGAGAATTAATGTCAATATTATATATGTTTTATATTGTAGAACTGTAACCCTATTCACTATTTCACCACTGCAGACCTATACTCTCAAAAACACAGCCTAGAATAAATACAACACAGCAGGCAAGAATGAACCCTACTTATTACCATATAAGACAATGCAAGTATAAATGATAGATTATATCAAGCTGTCTTATTGCAAAGAAAGCGTTACAAATTATACTGTTTATGCAAGTTGAATAACATAAACATATTATACTTTCATTAAAAATATAATCTAGTGAAATCATAATGTTATTTTTCAGACTTGATTTCTTATAGAAATGGCTTCATAAACTGTCTTTGAACATGACAAACTTTTTGTGAACTTCTGAAGTCATGTAATTACCAAAAACATTGAATCCAACATATGGATAAAACCTTTTTGTTCACTGAGAGAAAACACTTTCAACTCCAAATGCATACAATAAATGTGACTAATTAAAAACATGTTTTAAACAATTTGATTTCACATCAAATTTTCATAGGAAACCCCATGTGCAAAACTCATTCCTTTGATTTATCGGGGCGATTTCTTCATCCACCGATGATAATTACTACATCAGAAATTAAATGAACCTCATCTACTACACCCTCAGACCTCCCTGGAGAGTTGTGAAAAAGAATTAGAGCTACACATTTGCCAATATGCCTAATCACTGTAATTGTTGCTTATAATTTAGGCTTGAGTGTTATGCATTGAACATATTTTAATTCACAGTTATTGTCGACACCAAGGTTTCTTTTCAAAGTACAATGATTCAACAACAACACTAAATCAGATCAGCAAATAAAGGAAAATAAAGAAAAATACCAAGTGCATTCAAAGTTTATTTGCATATTATATGTCCTTGTATGTTCTTGAATCAAGTTTGAAGTAAAAAAAATTGAAGTAATTTTGAATGACTAGTGGTCATTGAAATGCAAGTGTACTAGGATTAATATATTCCCTTATGTATGCAATATCTCCTTCTCAAACACGTGACAAATAACTAAAAAGTAGAATTTTACACATGTCATTGATTATTTAAACATGCATGTATATATTTAAACACCATACATGGAGTGTAAGACTGGAATATTTATGGTTATATATCAGTTCAGATTTGTAGGACTGTACTTTTAAGTTTTGTTTTGAACTATTGTGTTTGCCATAGACGAACCAGATATGATAAAGAGGAAGGAGAGAAAAAAAAGAAAGAAATACTCTTGACCTATACTTTTGTGTTGTGTAAACTACGCTGTGTTCTGATTAAGAAAATAAATAAAACCTTCATTAATGGACCCCTTGCATCGCCCTGAGTCATTACAAATACTACATTACAGAAGTAAGAACTTACAGAACAGACAAAAATACAAGTCCTTGAGGACTCTGAACACTTGTGGCAAGCAAAAAGCAGAAGGATGTCCTCTTGAACTAGTCATTGTTTTTTTTTTATTTCAACTTTTCTCATAATTAATTACAATGGCATCCTGACATAAAAAACTACAAGGCAGCAGCAGCCACAGAAAGAATGTATTATATTTATTATATAAAAAAAAAACACCAAAAAGTTCTTCATTGAAGCCAAGGTATGTCAAGAACTAATGCTTATTGCTACTTCTTGGCAAGTATCCAAGTATCCGTATGAGTTGATAGAAAGTGATTTCAAATGAGGTTTTTGAATCTAAAACTGATTCCAGAATGTAAACTACTGTACAACTAATATTTGGCTTTATTAGCTGTGAGCTTGTATGATGGAACAAAACCCTTTAAAGCTTTATACACAAAGCAATACCAGTGAAAAAGTCTTTGCTGCACTAATGGTAACTAACATGTTATAGTTGTGTCCTGTATTAAAATACAATGAGCAATGTGTCACAGTGGAATGCATTTTCTTATTGTACTGACCATTGCGTTATGCAACCTCCAAAATGACCTTGATTTTAGCAGCATCTAGAAAAATAGCCATTTCTTTCTTCAGAATTTCCTGAAGGATCTTTCTTATTCTATTTTTCCTTAAGGATATCTCTGTCCTTGAACTGCATTATTGGCCAGCGCCATCTCTTTCACACACTAGTGCACTGTGGACACAGGGGAGTTCTTTAATCCTATTCTGCTATTAGGATGCAGACCACCCAGCTGGGTTTCTCTGCTTCAGTCACATTAGATGAGATGAGCTATGCCTATGACTTGCACAGCAAAATAAATTCCGCTGTTAGCGAGTACAATTTTGCTAAAGGATTTTATTAAAGAAACATGGGAAATAAAGCCTACTGGGAACAACTGACATCACAACTTTTTTTAAATTTTATTTTTTATTACCCACACACAGTAAACAAGAATTCCTGCAGTACATAAATCTGACCTGTGTGGATGTATTGCAACATGTGTCATAAACATGTGGCGAAGGAGGGAAGCTGCAGTATTGGTGCAGCATAAAAGGGCATCCCCAGAGTGAAAGTGAAAATCATTCCCAAACAGTGATAAGGGTCTTGCAAGAAAGTTATTATTATAATGAATCCTTAGTTATTACCGGTTTAAGCTTAAAACAAAACTACAACTATAAGCCTTAGAGGAGTAACACATTTGTAATATTAACACCTTTTAACAGGTGCTAAATACCTTCAATAATACTATTAAAACTTATAATATAATTAATAATAATAATAACACAATAATAGTAATAGTTAATGAATAATAAAGCATTACTGAAATACATGCTGCTTTCCAAGACCTCTACAGTATGTAATTAGTTCTAACTGTGTCTAACAATACAGTCATAAAATGTTATATCTCATAATTATGTGGGATTAGCCATTGATCCACTAGATACAGCACAGATGCTCACCAAACATTATCCAAGCTTTAATGATCACAACAAACAGTGTTTGTAGGCTTAGAACAACAGAGAAGTAAACATATTCTTCAGACTAATAATGTGTGGGACTAAAGAAGAGGTGGTTTGTACAGTTCAAAGGTGATTAGGAAATGCAAATGAAAGGTATTTAATAGATACTGGGAGATTAACTGTATTTTTGATTCTGTCATAGATCTGGGGTAACAAATTAGTTTAATGACATGAAATGCAGGCTGTTTTTTTTTTTTTTTTTTTTTTCCTGTATCTGACACACAGACATTACGAAATATGTATCACCAACTTGGTAAACCAAAAGAAGTTAAAAGCAAAACAAAACCATGCTGGCCTCTAACTTTGATGCAGTCATGGGTAAATCTAGAGTCGCTCGCCTCTAGTATAATTTTGTTTTTAGCATGCTGACGAAGCTATCCTCTCTCCCGGATTCTCCTGTCTGCTGCCCTTACACAGTTGGTCTGCACTCATTCAGCAGGGAGCGGTAATCAGAACAAATTCAACATCGCTGCCCTATTAATTGCCTCCTGCTGGGGGTATAGTTCCCTCTAGTGCAGTGCCTGCGGTTCTCAGTATGAATTAATCAATTCGTTTTCATGGCGTCTTGCCTTATGATCTTCTGTATGTCAAATCTGGCATCATCAATACCACACTTGGCATTGGTCTTGGGACAGGTTCTGACAGGCAAAAGGAGCGCATGTGGTTTATAACAAAGTTGCACTAGAATGATTAAGGGAGCCTCATCTATGTCTGACAGCCCAATGTGTCTGCTTACAGTACTTCAATAAGCTCTGTTTTTTTAAATCAATAGGCTATACTTTTTGTTTATGATTAAAGGAAGACCAGTGTTGTATATTAGTTTATACGTCAATCCAGGAGTACCATACCTCAGTTGTAGTCAATTTCTGATCTATGTAAGCTAAAGCAAAATAACAGCCCATTTTTCCTCACAATAAACTTCACTTTTACATAATGGTTTGATGTTAAATTAGGTGTGAAATTACTTGAGACAAAACAAAATCACCAGAGCAACACAATTGGAATCACTATGAAGGCTCCTGACTTCAAATGATATGAATAACCTTTTGTTTGCAGTAGGTCCCATACAGAAACGTTCAGAAGACTCCATTGAGATACCAACAGAATCCCAACGAAACCCTTGCAGAACCACCATCAGGCCACACCATTACCAGCATTGTCAACACAATCTATTTGGAAGAAGCACAGTATACAACCCAGGCATGCTGGCACAGTGGTACTGATGTAGTACCTTGATACTGCAACTGATTACCAGTGGTTCATAATACAGTATTGTGATACCATTAGTGCTTCAAAAATGTAGCAGCATAGCGCTCTATTACCACTCAATCACACACCAAGACCAATTCATAAACATCATTTATGTTATTTTTTAGATGTTTATGTAGATCTTGAACATTCAGACAGGAATACAGGTTCATATTTATACTTGCCTCCCACTCATGTCATCACAGGTGGTTTGCAAAAAAAAAAAAAAAAAACACCTTTTCTAAACCTCTGAAGCAAAGTTCTCAAGTACCCCCGTAAGCATGTAATAACCTTTTACAGATACCCTTTAAAAAATAAAAAAAAATACACCTGAATCACACCTGCTGCTTGCTTACTCACGGCATCCCACTTTCATGCTTTCTGTTCTTCAATCCAGTCATTACAGTCTCAGCTGTTTTAGTTTATACCTCACATGTGGGGGCACAGGAGGTAGAAATGATGAAACACAGCAATGGTAGATGATTCTTCTTTTTTTGTGCTACTCTAGTGAGATCTTCCTTAAATATGGAAAATTTGTAAATATTTCCAAAAGATTAGGTGACGCACTCCTATATTACTGTAAGTATCAAAGCTATAGAGCTTGTGAGCTATAGTATACTTCAGTTATTCTCTCTAAGCTGAACTGTAATTTTCCAATAAGAGAATGAAAAAAAATATAATTCAGCTTTGTCATAAAACAACAATACACTTATGGAAACATTCTTATCATTACAATATCGAATGATAGTGAAGGAATTTATGAATGGAAATTAAACTAAAGCCAACAGGCAACATTAGACTGGATTCACAGAAAAAAAAAAAAAAAAAAAAAAAAAAAAAAAAAAATCATTTTTTTTTTTTCTTAATTCTTTTTAACAATGTCATTTCAAATGTTTTGGCAAACATTGGAAATCCATTAGCAATTAACATGCATGATGTATACTGGATTACAGATTTGCTTAAATTAAGATTTACTTTCACTCAAAAAGGTAATTAATTTCATTATGCTGTTGGTGTATACATTCTAATTAGGAGCAATGGAGATTAAATCATGTAGAAGTTTTAATGTATGAAAATTGTGAAGTAATTGCATAGTTCACAGCAATAATTACTGTGTACTTAAAAGGAGGGCTGTGGAATTTAAAAAAGGATCTCATAGAGAAAAGTGTACAGTCCATCATTAGTGAGTCCATGACAGTTTTTTTTTACTTCTTCAAAGTTCTTCTAATTGGGGATGCAGATTTAATGCAAATATTATAAACATGTTCACAGTGCTTGTTCAGCACTGATTAACTGCTTCACCTGTTTCTTGTAATCTTAGTCTCATTTTGAGTTAATAAAGTGGTGTGATTGCAGCACTGGAGTGAGTTTGAACTTTGAAATAGCTGCTGCAGCTATCAGATGACAGTATAAAAAACAAGCCAAGAACCACAAGATCAGAGCAGGAAGGGATGATGTTATTACTGCTAATAGAAGTTAGGATTAAAAAAGTAATCTCTTTAAGATTACTGTTTGACTAAATCACTTTACATGTTTCCTGAAACATTTTTAATAATGGCACAATTTTATCTACAATACAACTTAATTAAACATGAAAATATTGAATATACTGTATATTATAAGATTTAAATTGTGGGTGATCTCATTGCAATAACACATTACAATAATAAAAAAAGTGTGTGCCATACATAATTTATTACAAATCTGCAAGTTTCATTAAATAATGTAAGAAGCAAATGTATCCTGGAAATGCTGCACCTACCAATAACCTGTTTAAAAGATACATGTTTTATGCTGCAAAACCTTTCTAAATAATTCATACAAAATTATTTCAACATCTTTCAGACAGAAAGTCCTCACCATTTTGTGGAAGTCTCAAATGGCTGAATGAGTGAAGTAAAAACTAGAACAAAACATCATTATGCACAATGTTCAAATTAGAATAAAAGGAAAGCATGTCAACCAGTTTGAGCGGGATCACGCTCACAGCAGAAGATTAACAGAAAGGTATCAGATAGGCAAAGTCAGAGCTTTAAAGTTATACAATACCACAAGTATGCCATGTATAGTATGTCATTAGTTAACCTCCTATACATTAAACAAGTTTTAAATGCTAAATATCTACTTTATGTTAGATGATCCACCCGCTGTCTGTTGCTTGTGCTAGTATCTCAGGAATTGTATTTTCAGGTTAAAATATCCAGTGACATTTTGGAAAATGATTATGAGCCCATGATTAGGAGTCCAAGTTAAGTAGTGAAACATTCATGAGCTTACTTTAGAGCAGGGTTTCTTGCATATGAGTTTCTTTACTACGTGTGAGGTATTAATTACTATTGGAACCTTTGCATATATAGCAAGTAGCATTTTTTTAAATATATATATATTTTTTTATATAGGGTCCAAAATGGGAAAAGCTAAAATACAAATAGTAAAGGCTTTGTTTGTAAAAGTCTTCCTACTACTGGGAACATTTCATATGATCCTCAAAATGCAAACTACTGCATTTTTAATAATCTGCTCTAGATTGAACATTTGTTGGAAATGAACGAACAAGAACTTTACAAACATATCAACACGTCAACAAGCAATTCAATGTCTTACACAACCGGTTATTTCACCACGCTACACAGACAAAGTAACACAGTAAAATAAAATCCTTTCAATTTGCACACTGCACAAGAATAAGAAAGTACACGTGTTTGTACAATAGAAGCTACACCTTTCAGTGTTTCACTCTCCGTTCTGATCTGATGCCCTATGGCAAGCCGTTTTAACATTAATCCTCAATTGCTGATATCAGCAATTTTAATACTGGTATCAGTCATGTATTGCTGATATCAGCAATTCTATTTTTGATATCAACAATTCTCAATGTTATTTTTTGATATCAAAAATATAATTGTTGATACTGGAAACACAATTGTGGATATCAAAAACTGAATTTTGATATCAAAAATAGAATGGTTGATATCGGAAATACAATTGTTGATATCAAAAATAGTACCTTTCATTCTGATATCAACAATTGTATTTCCGATATTAACAATTCTATTTTTGATATCAATAATGGTGTTTCTGATATCAAGAATGGCATTTCTGATAGCTATCAAGAATGGCGTTTTTAATATCAAGAATGGTGTTTTTGATATCAACAATGGTGTTTCTGATATCAAGAATGACATTTCTGATAGCTATCAAGAATGGCGTTTTTAATATCAAGAATGGTGTTTTTGATATCAAGAATGGCGTTTCTGATATCAAGAATGGTGTTTTTGATATCAAGAATGGCGTTTCTGATATCAAGAATGGCATTTCTGATATCAAGAATGTGATTACAATACTGATATCAAAAATGCTATTCTTGATATAAGAAATACAATTCTTGATATCAAAAAATGCAATTCTTGATATCAAAAATGCCATTCGTGATATCAGTAATGCCATTCTTGATATCAGAAATTGAGGATTAAATGTTAAAACCGCTAGCCATAACGCCCAGCAGCAAAATGCATTCAGTGCTTGTTTTATACAACAGCGGAAGAGGCAGACAAGACTACAAGTCCCAGTGTGCTTTGGGTGTTTAAGTGCAGCTGTTTTGATTGCACGGTTTTTGGTAAATGTAGTCCGCGTCAAATGAAACTACACTACCTCTATCACTAACATTTCGCAGTACAGAATAATACTATTGGCTGAGGATTCAGCTTCGGGAGCTGTGATTGGTGAAAGTTCAGTTTCCGGGAGTTAAATGTGAATTAGTGACGTTTCCGTTCCGCAGCGAGACTGAGGAGTGAGAATGGCTGCTGGAGGAGGTTAGCATTTCTGATTGTTTGGTTTGATTATTTTAAATGACATTAACGCAATCAAACTTTCTCCCATTTGTATATCCAGTAAAGATTTTAATATCTGTTGGGCGAAATCAAAATGTTTGTAGAAAGGAGTTCGATGTAGACTTTAAACCTAAAAGGTGTTAAGTTGCTAGTTACTTTTTAGTAAACAAAAGTATCTTTTGGACACTCAGTAATGTTTAGAACGGTATTGTAATTATTTAAACGAATACGGTTTATTGCTAGACTGTCGGAGAATACATTTTGTCTGTTGACACGACCTGGCAGTAAAACTGGATTCACACGTTGGTGTTCTGGCTGCAGTAGCACCGATTCATGTTGTATTTAAATGGTTGAGCTTTTCATTTATTTACATTATAGACAACGGCAGACATTTTAAGTATCGGTGAGTATTTGGAACTGTTCAAAATATAGTACAGGGACGTCTTCTTTTAAATGCTATTGGATGCAGCTACACTTCTGAACTGTCCAGGGATGTTTAGACCTTTGTTTGTTTTGCTGACTAAACAGCTTCTGGAGTTCCAACTGTTTCTTTGTTCGATCAGGTTGCATTGGTCTCGGCAGCTTAGTTTCTAGCATTCTTGACTCAACAAATGGTGACACGTTTTGTGGTCCCGCACTATGTGTTGCATATCCAGGTTTTACGATGTCACATTGTATCTCCCAGCGGAACAGCTTATTATATATAAGTAGCCAAGACTGTCAAAAACAAACAAATCAAAAAAGTGTATGAGTCGCAAGACACTTCCGTTTACCAGCTTTAACCACAGGATTGTATTAAGGGTTTTAATAACCAGTATGCAGTATATTAGACCTCTACTCTCTAGGGTTTGGTAACGAAGGCAGTGCTGTTCTCGGATTACTTTTTTTGTTTGTTTTGTATAATAGCACCCTTGAATGTAATCTTTTCTCAAAAGGTATGCATGTTTGAACCTGGTCACACTTTGATGGGTGAAAATATGGTGTTGCAAGAAGTACTGTCTGTCTTAGCTGGATTTTGTTGGTGAGCTGGGATGATGAGATATTACCCTACATACGTTTCACTCTACTGTCATTAATAATCCTATATCACACTTTAAAAGAATAAGAAGGGATATTATAAAACTGTCAAATGCCAGTATTGATGGTAAGGTGGCCTGCATATAGCAGCTCCCACTAATTTTAAAGATTGGCACTTGCACTTTTAACTGTATTTCGTGTTGCACGTTTTGTTTTGCAGATATAGGTAAGCTTTTACAAGTACAAAATGGGATTCCTGCAAACGCAAACTACAATGGGATGGACCCACTTCATGCTTGTAACATTCTCCAGCAGCTTAAATCTATGTATGAAAAGGAGCAGCTGACAGATATTGTGGTGGAAGTAGATCATGGAAAAACGTTCTCTTGTCACAGAAATGTTCTTGCTGCAATTAGTCCTTATTTCAGGTATGGAATACTTAAGTATCAGTTACTACTAGGAAATGCACTACACGAAACAGGAACTTCTTTGACTGGTTTCACAGAACTTGGGTTACCTTAAGTAAGGTTCTTAAAGATTGGTGCTAACCGGGTTCTTTGAAACCAGCCAGTAAAGCCTACATTTAAGTGGAATATTGAATGTGTAAGAGTAATCATCCGTATACTTCTCGCTTAATTTATTTTTTTGCACAACATGCAAGTTTGAAATTCCCCATGAGTCTTGTTGAATTAATTATTTTGTAAACCTCACACTTTCAGATACCTCTTATTGGTTGCTGGTTATTGAGTTTTAAACAGCTCTGCTTGCTTGTTCATCACTTTATGTAACAAATGCTTGAATAGCTCTTAAGGTTTAAAGCACAACTAAATCTGTGGTTACGGTAGTGAGTAAATGTATGTGCTTGTCTTTAGCCTTGGAAAGGTAATATAAAATGATGGCTGCAATTGTCATTACATAAATATTCCAGTTTAAGATCTGTGTAAATAAATGAAAACTGTGAACATCTCAAATTGCCTTTATATACAGATAAGATCTGCAGTGGAGCTCTCAAGTCAAGTCTTATTTCTGAGGATCAGTTCAAAGATACATGTCAAGCCATTCCATAAAATATTTCATGCAATTATTTTTTTCTAGGTCTATGTTCACTAGTGGCCTTACTGAAAGCACCCAGAAAGAAGTCAGGATTGTTGGAGTTGAGGCAGAATCGATGCATCTAGTTCTAGACTATGCATATACCTCCAAGGTCACACTATCAGAGACAAATGTCCAGGCTCTGTTTACTGCAGCTAGCATCTTCCAAATACCACCCCTCCAGGATCAGTGTGCCCAGTTCATGGTTAGTCGTTTGGATCCCCAGAATTGCATTGGGGTATTTATGTTTGCGGATGCTTATGGTCATCAGGAACTCAAAGACAAGTCACAAGATTACATCCGAAAAAAGTTCCTATGTGTTGTCAAAGAACAAGAGTTCCTTCACTTGACTAAAGAGCAGCTAGTCAGCATACTTAACAGTGATGACCTTAATGTTGAAAAGGAGGAATATGTATATGATAGCATTATCCACTGGCTTGAGAATGACAGAGAGAAAAAGGAGATGCACCTTTCAGAGGTATTTGCCAAATGTATTCGCCTACCTCTATTGGAAGAGGCATTTCTAAAGAAAATTCCTCCCAACTTTGCACAGGCTTTGGCAATGGACTGGATGGATAAAGGGAAGTCTAGTGGTACCAACGGCTGTACACAAAGACTGGGGATGACTGCTTCTGAAATGGTAGTGTGTTTTGACGCAGCACATAAACACTCAGGAAAGAAACAAACAGTGCCTTGTCTAGATACCGTCACAGGGAAAGTGTTCAAGCTATGCAAACCACCGAATGACTTGAGAGAAGTTGGGATTTTGGTATCCTCTGAAAACGACATTTATATTGCAGGGGGTTACAGGCCAAGCAATAGCGAGGTCTCTATAGACCACAGAGCAGAGAGTGACTTCTGGATGTATGAACACTCGGGTAATCGGTGGTTGCCCAAGAGTCCCCTGCTGCGAGCGCGAATTGGGTGCAAACTGATTCATTGCTGTGCTAAGCTTTATGCTCTCGGGGGACGTGTTTATGAAGGAGATGGTCGCAATGCACTCAAATCTGTGGAGTGCTATGATACGCGAGACAACTGTTGGACAGCTGTTAGCCCAATGCCGGTTGCAATGGAGTTTCACAGTGCTGTTGAATACAAGGATCATATCTATGTTTTACAAGGTAAGAGGTTCTTGAAAGTGTTTAAGTAGTTTTTGTAATTTTATTTTATTTTATTTGTCTGTGTTGAAATTACATGGTTGCATTAAGTAACATACAATAACCATACAAGAAGATATAATGGTATTGAAAATAAAATAGGAATCCTGTAAATTGTAAACCCACGCATGTTTCCCATGTTTACGTTTGTCTTAGTGTGGTATAATATTTTAAGAAGTTGAAAATTCCTTCCTCAATTTCTTATCTTACTCTTTGTACAGTACATATAGCCTACTATTATCTATTATACTGTATTTCTAACATTGGTTTCTGTAATGACTATAGACTTTATAATATTTTTATGAATATTTTATTTTGGAAAAGCTAAAATGTCTTTTCTAATTTGTAGGGGAATACTTCTTTTGTTATGACCCACATAAAGACTACTGGGGTCACCTGCCACCCATGACTGTGCCTCGAACCCAGGGACTTGCTGCTCTGTACAAGAATTCCATCTACTACATAGCAGGAATCTGTAGAAATCATCAACGCACTTTCACAGTGGAAACGTATGACATAGAGCAGAACGCCTGGACTCGAAAGAAAGACCTGCCATTTGACCAGGCTGCTAGCCCTTATATTAAACTGATCATTCTTCATGACCAATTGCATTTATTTGTGAGGGCTACCCAGGTCACTGTGGAGGAGCACGTTTTTCGAACCAGTCGAAAGAACTCCCTCTATCAGTACGATGAAGACTCGGATCAGTGGAGAAAAGTGTATGAAACTCCCGACAGGCTTTGGGATCTTGGCCGCCATTTTGAATGCATTGTTGCCAAACTCTATCCACAGTGTCTTCAAAAAGTTATTTGAAAAAGAGGTATCAGTCAGGATGTCTGGTGCTACAATTTGCTTGTCTCTGGTACTATGAGCATTTGCAGTATGGAGGGATGATTGTCTTAAACATTAAGGTGTGTAATATATATATATATATATATATATATATATATATATATATATATATATATATATAAAGATGGGTGATTTTTAAAGCTTGCAGTATAAGTCAATCACTACTAATTTCACTACTTTGCTGATACATTTGTACAAGGATTCATAAGTGCAATTATTGTCTGCCTTCTGCATATTGTGAGCCATTTTATTAAGTAGCATTTTAGATGGTTTGGTAGGTTAGGATTTTAAAATTACATGAAACAAAATCTAGAATTCTAGTAACCCTAAAAGCCTGATCTGTGTGTTTAAATTTTTCTTACGGGTATGCACAGCATTTTTGTTGACAGGTAGTTCTTTGATATTTTCTGAAGATCAGAACTTGGTTTAAAATATTCTAACTGGTGGGCTTGCTCTTCATAAGATTATTTGTTGTACTGTTGTAGAGATTTACCATTTTAATGGGGAGCATGTAATTTGTAAGGAAGGGTAGTTAGTATAAATATCATTTTGATTTCATTACTTGTTTGTGGTGGGGGATTGGATTAAAACATTACATGTATAATGTAGAACTGCTGCAATGTTGGCTCAATTTCAGTTATTTATGTTTAGCCTGTAAATGTATCGCTACTGTTTGAATTTAAAGTGACATTGGGCAGTTTTTCTAGGTGTTTCTTAAATGCTTTACTTCTGTTCTACCACAATACACCTGTGTCATTTAAAAAATATAAATAGCTTATGCTAAGCACTGTCGTAAAAATAAATCTATTAATATAAAAAAAAGACATGCTGTGGCTGGATTTGCCTGGGGTTTTTAATTTTATTCGTTGTATTGCTGAAAGGAGGGACCAAGCCTGATATTCCATCTTTCACATGTAAGTACAACTCCAGAGCAGTTTCAGCTCGACTCAACAGCGTGAATAACTTTTGAAAAAAACACTCTTGAAAACCTTTGAACAACAGTAGATAATTCAAAGGTGCCCTATGTCATTTTAAATTTCTGAAGAAACAAATGAGATGGAGTAGCAACAGTGCTGAATCATAAAATTGATAATAGTATAAACTATTGCAGCTTTTTTTTCAAGTGTGTTTCATACAACTTAACAGTATTATAATTTTTGCATTATTTATAGTAGGTTTGCTTAGATTGTATTCTGAACAACATGTGCATTATTTCGATTGTAGATTTTGTGGAGTTTAACATTTGTGGTTCATTTTATGCAAACATGTCACAAGGTCATCAACGTGCCTACTGATCCATAAACCAAGATTGAGAAGTACTGTATACTTACAGGTTCTTTTGTTCAACCTGTAGCCCTCTGAGATACCGCTGGATATTTTAGAGCATTTACACTACCAGAGAATGCCCCTGCTGCATTAAACACATCCCGAGATCACTAAATGTTCTAAAAATAAATAAGTAAATATCAAGCTCCAGTTTATCAAGGCATTGTATAGCCTAGGTTGTTCAGATCAACCCCTTAGCCTTCAATATGCACCTTCAGCATCTTAATTGTTTCTGAAAACAAAGTCCTAGTCATTGTTAAGCATCGTAGCTGCAAACTTTGAAGCACCACTCTTATATATTGTTTAATGTACATGTTCTAGAGTATGTTCAAGGTATTTGCGTTTGTTTAAAATGTGTTACATTTTGGTGCTGCTTTTTTGACAATCTTTTGTATTTATAGAGTAGAGACAAAGTGTATGTTTAATGTGTGTAGCTAGTTAATTCTCATGTAGATTGTAGAGTTAGCCAATAAGTCATCTAGTAAATTATAATATGAAAGTATCTGCTGTGGTTACCTTTACAACCATTTTGCACAATATCAGTGGAATTTTATATTTGCACTACGCATTCATTATTTTACGAAGTAAAATTAAGCTTTCCCCCAAAAAAGAATGATACAACAATCTAGAAATACTATGAAGTCCGTTATTGGTCTGTGGTGTACATAAGAATACAATAGCATTACCGCGACAGCTGTAGCATGCAGGTCTAACTTCTTACGAAAAGATGAAATCCTACAACAAGGATTTTTTTTATGTGTATGTGAAACAAACCTCTAAAGCAGCTAACAATATTACATGTAAATACTAAGATATGAAAATAAAATAGAGCTGAACTGCTTTCAGTTGTGGATTCTGCCGTAGTTAACATGGCCAGCACTGTTTTAGCTGGGAGCTTTGTAGTCTGTTAAGCAGTGACTTGAAAAGTGTGATTCTCAGGATTATAGCAATACACAGTACTGTATTTGTATAAATGTGTCTGATATACTGGAAAATGTTTGCTGTGCTTGCACATGTTTTGGGGTATCTACCAGTTTTACTTCAGCTTGAAGCATAGATGTGCTTTACTTGGTGTAAATCGTTAAAATAAGTGCGGCTTTGTTCTGTTGCAACAGACTAAATATGATTGGCCATAAGGACAAAAATATATAGTAAAAAAAAAAAAAGTTAATTTAATATTTTCAATATTGATTTAATACAGAATAATGAATAAAATAAGTTTCTGTCAATTTGATTGTGGTTTTCTGTAACATTTAAATGTCAAACTCTGAATATGATCACTAAGTTGAATTTATTTTAATACCATGTGTTTGCATCCATTATTAGGTGTAGTGGCAGGGGTTTATGTGGTAAAATGTTTTTTTTTTTTGTGATTGCAAATGCTGCTAATGGCATCGCAAAGAAAATTACTGTTCTGTGTGAGAAGTGTTCTAAACAATAATAGTTATAAATAGATTTTGCTTTGAATTTGCATGCCTCTTCAGAATGAATAAATGAATACAATTACAGACAGACACTGATTTTCTCAAACATTTGTGGGAATCACCTTTTTAATTTCCATTATGTGTGGAAAAGGCTAGTCATTTCTATAAAATTTAAAGGTTAACAGAAATTCAGTCGGAAAGGGGACACGTGTATTTTCTTTCCCTCCTGTCCTCTGTTGTTGTCAGGCCCTCAATAAAATAAATTTTCCGAAATACTGTTCCACTGCCAACTTTAATTGTGTCTGAATTTGTACCACAACTGCTTATTGTGTCATATGGTGTGGACCTCAACACTATGTTGTCTAATTTAATATGTTGTTTTCATTTTAAATCTACAGGTTTAATTTGGAACTGCCATTTCAGTTAATGGTGTGTACTGCCCTACGTGCCTGAACAAGTTCTCAATGAAAATTGTTATCTAATAACATTTTAAAACGCAGTAAAACTGTTTACCCAATTATAGCCTACACCAAACAGGAGTCTGACTACCAATTAGTGAATAATTACTGTAGGCCTGGCTTTGGTTATGTTTTGGAGAAATTGATAAGGTATGTGTTATCTTCGAGTCAATTATCCACCATGTCACATGCACTGCTAGATGTCACTGAAGAATGTTGATGACCTTTAATGGGCAGTTTATTCCAGTACAACACAAGACTCTGTACCATCTCAACAGAAAATAGAATACCAAGGGAGAAGCCCTGACCCTGAACAGGCTTTCTTCAGTTACGTACCTTCAATGCTGCATATTGTGAATACGAAGACTACGACCAACAATTACGCTTGAAAATTGAGAAGCTTATTACATTTTTAATTGTGTTAGCATCTATCGTATTTGCTCAGTAATGGACTTTTGAACAAGTTAATTGGATATTTGGCATGGACAGATTTGATGTGTTACTCTTTGCATAAATTAGATTATTTTGCTTTTCCAGAGTAAGAGACTAGAATGCTGGGAGTTTCAATATAACACCTTGCCATATAAAAAAAAAATAAAATAAATGTAAATAGAAGTGTGGTCTCGTGGTTAAAAAAAAAACTGTGTGACCCTGAGCAAGTCACTTAACCTCTTTAAATTATATAAATGTATCTGCAGCTGATGCATAGTTCACACACCCAAGTCTCGTATCTCGTAAAGCGCTTCGTGGTGGTGGTACACTATGAAAGACATTATATAAACATGATTATTATTTTCTTCTTCTTCTTCTTCTTCTATTATTATTATTATTATTATTATTATTAATAATATAAACTAGCCCCCAGCCAAGAGCTCTCCCAGCATGCCAAACGGCAGTGCTTTTATGAGAGCCACTGGACATGTGACGCTCTTTATGTGATACAGTATGAAATATGACACATTTAATTTATATAATCTTAATTATACTTTTTAAAAAGTATACTCACTATAAATAACTCAGTTAACTGCGAATTCAATTGCGTTTCAGGCAGCAGGGTTATTCCATTCCCTAACCTCTTATTAGCACCAAAATACTGTACTAGCAATATTACCAGTCAGGTTAGCTTCACTGGGCGGAGTGACATAGAGCAAAGACACAAGGATGCATCAGAGATCTTTCATTGTATTTGAAACATTTGCATTTCCTGAATTATATGATCTGTCTCTGTCATTCACCGTCATTGGAATTCCTGCTGTTACCCTGCAATAGCAGGACACAACAACTTGTGGGGGGGAAAAAAAAAAAAAAAAAAACACCCGACATTCTTAACACAACTAATGTAAATAAGGATTAAAATAATTTGCTTTTGGTTAAAACAGCGATATCTACAGTAAATATCTACACTGCAGAAAATACAGACAGGAGGAGGATTGGAAGGGAAGAGGCAACTGAGACCACATGATCAAAAGTTACTAAACTTCTGCGTGTCTGTTTGTATCTTCGGATGACTGGTGCTGGTCTTAAAACAAACTAACGCGGGCACTGAGCAACTAAGGAGGTAAGACTTTTTTTTATGCATCCAGTCATAGAATTTCAATATTGTTATCAACTAGTTTGTGTATTGGAATTTCAGGCTCTACGGCCCTTAAGTTTCTTTGTAAAACGTGTTCATGTCTCTACTTGGCTGTTAAAAATGTATTTTATTAAAACAAAAATGATAGGGGGAAAAAAAATCCCATACGAACTAATAACAAAAGAAAGCGTTGTATTGCTGGGTTGATTTGTCTTAAATGGGATATTGGGACTTTGCGTGCCAGGGACGTAGAGGTGTTATTATCTTCTTGTTTGATGTGTGTGTATATATAGATATGTCCTTTGATTTTATGTTTACCAAACGGGCACGTTTTAGTGTGACTAGTATTAACTGACTGGCATTCTGACCTGAGCAACAGTTTAGGTTTGTATTTTCATCTGAAACGACGGTTCATTTGTGGTTTTTCTTTTTCCCCTGAATCACCATAGGAATATTTATTTTCCTCAGAGGTTGATAGATTTAATGGTAGCCGTGTCAGTCCAGAGATGATAGACACAAAGGAGGAGATGGGATACTTATTGGACTAACTAAACAATAATTAATCACAAGCTTTCAAGACCTCAAAGGTCTCTTCAGGTGAAAGTAGATAACAAATCGTTTTTTTGCAAACACTAATCACCATTATAAATCAATTAGGTTATTTCCATAGTGTAGAGGAGTATAACAGAACAGATATTCTTCAAAACTATTCTCCTTTTTGATGAGAACAAGCTTTAAAAACTTTTTCGAAGGCTTATTCCGAAAGAAACATTATATATATATATATATATATATATATATATATATATATATATATATATATATATATATATATATATGTGTGTGTACGTGTGTGTGTGTATATAATGCATTAGTGGAATTGTTTTTTTTTTTATATCCAACATTTTACTACTTAACAATATTACATTGTTTGCTGGAATGCTTTAATTGGACAAATGTAAATTACAAGTCCACAACCTGACCTGTCACATGTTAAAATCACATGAATCTAAAAGGTTTAACTTTTAAACTGAATTAGATCAAAATAGAATTTGGAACTTTTTTCCCTCTGAAGCATAACCAAAAATTGACTTTTTTTTTTTTTTTAAATGAATAATTTAAATAATTTCTCCCATTAATTACATGAAATAGTTACATCCCTATAGCTCACATGCTGAAACACATTTAATTTAATCTCTTAATTATTTTTGAAACAATTCGTAGTGCAGTTATTAAACGGTCAGGTATCTTGATGTAACAGTCTTGCAGGACTGACTGCCACGTGTGTCTTGAATAAGTAGATGTGATTGATATGAATACAATATCCTTTCAATGCTAGTTTATTACTACTTATATTTTTCTATTACATTATATTGTATAAAAGTGATGTTAAACATAGCGTGTTAAAGAATGGTAGACATATAGTATGGTCAATTCTTATTTGTTCTTCTGACTCTCCAGGAATTTGAACACAGCTACCATGCCACCTCCACCAGCTACAAACCTGGGATATACACCTCCTGATGGCGGATGGGGTTGGGCAGTTGTATTCGGTGCTTTCATTTCCATAGGATTTTCCTATGCTTTCCCTAAAGCTTTAACTATCTACTTCAAAGAAATCCAGGAGTACTTTTCCATCTCCTACAGTGAAATAGCCTGGCTATCTTCTATAATGTTGGCAGCTATGTATGGTGGAGGTAAGTTCAAAGGAGAAAAAGAACAGACTGAGACTACAACAAACAGGTTTTCATATCATTTTTTAAAATTATAAACATTGAACAGTGTTACCAATCTCATGGATTAAAAAAAAAAAAAAAAAAACAGTTTCAGATATAAATAATGTCATTGGTAACATTTTGTGTTATTAATTGGTTCTCAAATTGGTGGCTGTAGAATACGGTAACACACAATTTACTTGCAGGCAATGTATATTAAACTTGTAATCTCACTGTGGTACAATTTTATTAATAGTTTAGTGATTTGCAATTTTGCATCATCTTCTCCGTTTTGAATTAAACATTTGTGAACCACTGATCTACTATAACAGTGGTTTTCAAATTGGATCCAGTGTTCCCTGGGTAGTCCACAAAGAATTGTAGAAATGTTAACCCAAGAAAACATGCGACTACAAGAATATACAAACATAACCGGTATAGTAGGTTAAAAATAGCAGATTTACTGTCACAGTACAATGTACAACAACCAGACCTATGTTGCACTCCACACCTGTGTTAAATGCACGTTGAAAGTTAGATTTAGTGAAGTTTAGTCTTGCAGGTTTGTGTGTTTCAATGCCTGACTTCAGGGTGGTTTAATGTGTCTGCAACCCAGTAAACATGTTTATCTATGGGCTGCACAAAATGGATAGCTGCTAAAAGCATGTGATAATGACTGTTAAGTAAATGTTTAACTTTTTATTTTATGCTATCCCTCTTCCTTAATTCTAAGATCTGGGCTGTGTTTGCTGTATAGTAATGTTTGTTACACATTTCCCTCGCCTTGTTCGGCATCTTGTTGCTAGTTTTATGACTACTTGTAATTAATATGTGTTTTCTTTTATGTGTTGCCACTAGCCACAGTTCCTTGCAAGACAGCTCTGCATTACGCTTACATGGAGCACAATCTAGATAATGCGAGTATACTAGATTCTGGGTCATGTGCTTGCTTTTCATGTAAATATGCACAGTTCCATTGGCTTGCATTAAGTAACGAAGTTTCCAAAATTCCATATTTAGGACATTTTAATAACAGGCTACATTTCTGCGAATTCAGCCTTTCCATTATTCTTGTTGTGCTTCTTTTTTTTTGTTTAAGCACTTAGAATTTTTAACTTTTGATGGAAACATAGCCTATTTCTTAGTAGTTGGTGCACAGCTGATGTTTCTTAATACAGCTTACAACCTTTCAGTGGTAGACTAATTTTCTCATATGAACTCCTTATTACTGTCATAATAAAATACCCACAACAATGTAGAAGAAAATCTGTTGCAAGACCTGGAAATGGGTTATGTAGGTCTATGAAAATGTGATAGCAGTCAAGATTTACAAGACTCTGGCAATGCAATCAGACATATTGCAGGGTGCGCACTCTGACAGTGTATTGAAAACATTGCTCCTCTGTTCTATACAAACTGGATTTATCATGGTGTGTAGATAAGGGAATGTAGTTGCAAAGATAAAGAATACATAAATCCAAGCTCAAAATATTACTGAGTAACATTCAGTGTGCTAATCTTGTCTGATGTTTACATAACTTGATCAGCCTCAATGTATAAGATGTGCTTTGTCCAATATGTGTACAATATAGACCAGTGGTGCACAACCTGGTCCTGGAGGGCCGGTGTCCCTGCAGGTTTTTATTCTAATTGCACCCTAAAGTACTTTATTGGACCTTATTAGAAGCTTAGTTGGTCCAGTTAACCAATTTAGGGTATGGTTGGAACAAAAACCAGGATGGTCACAGTCCCTCCATGACCGGAGTTGTGCACCACTGATATAGGCTATATACATTTTTTTTTTAAGGAGCCAGTTTGTAATCTCTTTTTTAAGTTTGTATGTTAGACACATGTTAAGCACCCACCTTTCATTGATGTGAATAGATAAGGCAACTTAAGGTAACCAGGAGCCCTGATTTAAGACCATCTGGTATGAATGTTCCATTGGTCAACTACCATGAGATGGTAACCCCTTCCTGATTGGTGAATTAATATAAGGTATGTAATAAATTGCAGGGCATTATTGCATACAAAGCTAACTACCTAAGTAATGCCAGATAGTCTGTTTTTTATTGTGATTGTAAATGTTAAAATATTACCTTTCTGCCTTTGTGAACTGTGATTAAGTGTGCAGATGATCAATAATCAGACAGACAATGTTAATCCAGATGCAATGATGTTTAATGGTTTGTAATCCAATTGCCTCATGATGTATCGGTGGTAAATAATGATAAACGATGTTAACAGGCAATACAGCGGCGTGTATTGGTCTGTTTAAATCCACGGTTTGTTCCCAAATAATAAACAGTCCTGTTCTTATTCACCCACACGTAACACAGACACAAACACAAGTCCACAGTGTGTGCTCTAGTGCTCGTGGTTAATATACAGTCCTTAGTGAAACAAAGTGCAGTGATGTTGATCCGGGTTTAGTGCTGTCCTTTGGCGACAGCCCCGGATTGTGTTAGCCATCTAAATAACAACAAACAGTATTTAATAACATCAAAAACACTTATGATTATCACAGCACAGTTCTCCTTTTGATTACAGTTTTTAACTGTTTACAAAGGAACAGATCACCTCACTGCGGCCCCTTTTTATACTGTCAAACATGACCCTTTGGTTAACGAGCACATCCGCTCCTCTTACCATAGCTCAATCCCATTTCTAGATGGCAGACTTCCACCTAACCCTGGGAATGAACTGTCGGGCC
Organism: Polyodon spathula; assembly: GCF_017654505.1. Lineage (NCBI taxonomy): Eukaryota > Metazoa > Chordata > Actinopteri > Acipenseriformes > Polyodontidae > Polyodon > Polyodon spathula. The sequence continues at coordinate 32,321,879 of NC_054549.1, read as the reverse complement.
ATCTAGTCCACTGTACTCTGTTCCCTTTTACTCAGCACCCTTACAGGTCGTGAAGGAGGTCTAAGAACAAGAATCATTCGATCTCTGTCACAGAACTTGACAACAGCCTTTATCACATGAGTCTAGACTGCCCTTTCTCACACCTGCATTTGTCATGTAACTCCTTCGCTTTGTGTAACAGTGATGGCTGGGCTTGAAACCCTAATCGAAATGCTCCAGCAGTGAAAGGAAGGTTCATAATAAATGATGAGCAATATTTCTGCAGGCATTAAAAAAAAAAAAAAAAGGATGCATATTACTATGCGCAAATATGAATTTTATTGCATTTGGTTTAAGCTAATCTATAAAATGCTGTACATCCTGTGACTGTATTGGAGCAGTGATCTTTGTCTTGCATTACGCTTTCATTAAGTGAAGACCGGTAGCCTTTAATTACTGGTTCGTCGTGCTTATTCTCCAGATAAAAACTGTTGGTGTGTTATAACCCAATTTCCTTCAGGCTTTTTTGTATCTGGCCAATTGCTTTAACTTGAACTTTAAACTTTGTTATTTTAAATTCTTCTTTTAGTATCTTTGACTCTCCTACAAAGATTGTATTCAACTTTTTGCATTTGAGAAAACCGATTAATAAATTCATGTGATTTGAGTTTAAAGAGCAGGATGACTATTACATTTCAGCCCTGCAGTTTCTTATTCATTTGTAATCCCTTGTTGTGTCATAAGATCCGAATTGTAGATTTGAGCAGAATGCATTTAGAAGTGGCAGAACGAGGTGCGTTTATTAAAAATTGCTTTCAATTTCTGATACTACTGATGGTGAAATCTTACACGCTGCATACTTAAATATTTGTAGCTTTTATTTATTTATTTATTTTTTTTTTTTTTTTCCCTTCGCTGTTTTATTCATTTGTAATCCCTTGTTGTGTCATAAGATCCGAATTGTAGATTTGAGCAGAATGCATTTAGAAGTGGCAGAACGAGGTGCGTTTATTAAAAATTGCTTTCAATTTCTGATACTACTGATGGTGAAATCTTACACGCTGCATACTTAAATATTTGTAGCTTTGTATTTATTTATTTATTTTATTTTTTTTTTTCCCTTCGCTGCGTTTTGCTTTTCAAATGATTTAATGTGTACCTACTTCAAACCCACACTGTCCTAACATACTGTGTATATGACACTCTTTTGTGACATGTCTTTTTATGTGGTTATTCAATGCAGGAAAGCAAAAGGATTTATGCATCATATACCACATTAGTTGCTATATGAATATTTCAGTATCATTCATACTTTTATCTAGCATATAATTATGTAATTATTTATTTTACTGTTTCATTGTTCAGATCTGTAACTAAATTGGCTATTTAACTACCTTGAAATATCATTGGATGAGAAGATTAAGAATTTGGTGAAATCCGTCAAACTGCTCCAAGGTCACAGTTTCATGAGTCTCTGCTGAAGTTGCCTTTTCAGTTAGCAGCAATAATGGCAGGAAGAATCTCTATGAAATATTCCTGTGTACCTGCTTTGAGTCACAAAGCTTTATCATTTTGTCCTTGGCTCCATTTAGCAAAGTCACCTGACATTTAAAAGGGTGGGAATAAAGTATCTGCAACTGACTCGAAACAAAAGGATTAGTACCGTAATGTTAAGGAAAGAAATAACTTGTGATTTCATACTGTTTTATTTTCCTATTCCCAAAGAGCTGCATTACATAAAATCCTGAAAAGGCAAAGTACATGTAAAAAAAAAAAAAAAAACCAAACAAAAAGTTTGTTTTCAAGGTTACTCTAGTTAAGTGAATAAGTAGTTCCTACAGAACCTATTCAGATTATATAAATATGTCTGTTATATTGCCATGACTCAGGGAAACTGAATTTGAAATAATGTGTAAAAGCTGTTTTAAAATGGTTTGTGTAATAAATATAGTAGCAAAGACACACATTTGTAAGGGGTGTGTTTTTAGTGGGTAGTACAGAGATCAAATCTGTGTGAGGTTATCCACTTTCTGGAAGTTACAAAGCTTTGTGATTGACAAGGCCTCTATAGAACAAGAAATCCCTGTTGACCACATGCGCCTCGTGAGACTTTTTTTTTTGAATTTGCTAAAAATGTTAATCGCCTATATGTTGAGGTTGATATATGTGTTAGTCCAAAGAAAGGCTTAAACTGAATAATTTTGCTTCAATTTAATTCCATACTACTGTTCAATATTAAATAGGAAACAAAAAAAACAAAAAAACCCAGTATTTAATCATTGTAATAACCTTACTGTAGATATGTTTATGTTCTGGTCTTTTAAAGAAAGGTAGTTATAAGTCAAAGCATTGAGGTATGATTTGAGTGCATTGTTTACACTATACCATGTGCTGTAGTAGCCCCAGTTATTTGTAATTGTTTTATAATCTATCAGAATAACTTGGAGGTCCTACATTAAAACCTACTTTATTAATTGTTTCATTTTTATAGGTTGAGCTGCACCACCACCCCCTATCATTTTAAATATAAAGGTATGAAAATATACATGCTGCAATGACAAGCGATTTTGCTGTTTTTACCTTAAAGAGCAAATCCGGGTTTGAAATGGATGAGTTCATTTCATGATCACAGGCTTTACCCGGTTCTTCTAACACAGTAGGCAGTGAGCAACCCTTATTAAAATGAATGGTCATAATCCGTTTTTCTGTTGTGAAGCTACTAAACAAGGCTTAGCAAGCAGTTTCAAACAGCTTCTTGATAACACCAGTTGTAAGCCTTGCTATGGAGTTTTAAGTAGATTTTATTTTAATCTGAATTTAAACAACCTCATGTCAAGTGTGACTCCATCTTTAAATGCTAATCTGTGACACCATTATTCCTCTTTTTCTGTGGCTCTGTCTGATTTCAGAGTAGTTTTGCTCCCTCGCATGGCAACCATATTCTTCTAGGTCATGATCTTTTCCTTTTAATACTAGTATGTTCTTGCAATACTGTTATTACATGTCATTACATTAAATACAGTTCATATTAAAGCTACAGTCTTGATGGGTCATGGTTTTGCCATCAGTAACAAACTGATTTTCGCTCACCAGTACTTTATTCAGCTTCCAATCACTTAAAATATGCTGTCGATAATGTAAACGATACCAAGCTACATACAGCGAGCCCCAGGCTTTAAACATGTTGCTGTTTTTAGGTAAGAACTTGACTTTATTATGAATATATTGTGTTATGTTTTAAGCAACATACTGTGATAATGTTCATTATGGTAATTGTTTGTTTATTAGTTTTAAAATGTTCAGTAAAATGTGTAGTAATGTTAGTACAACTGGCCCCCATTGCTAATGACATCTTCAGTCAGGGTCGTAACCCAGTATAAATCTCCACGTTTTTGTAAAATGACTTTACACTTACTTCAAAAGATGCAACGTGTTTTAGTAAATTAAAACGATAAACTTTGCATCCCACGCAGAGGGAGAACACAAAAGTAAAATGTCATTAAGTGGAGTTGGCATTGCAGAGGAGATGAAGGGAGGTTTCAGTTCCGAGTGACTGTTTTCTAAGCATTATTTGTGAATGCTTATTCACCACTGCTACACGCTGTTAAAAAATTGACTTCCCTGCATTTTAACGCAAGACTGAACATGAGAGTATATGTGTACATTAAGTACTGTACTCGCCCAGAGGACTACTGAGACACAGACATGGTCCTCATCAGATTTAATTCACTGCGGGCAAGCGTGAGTTTCTAACCCTGCATATTGCTCATGGAATAGATTTATACTGACTCCATGTTGATGTCAGCAAGTTCTATTTTATGTAAGCTTCATGTACTTCGTTACAGAATTGCTTTTAACCTCCAGTATTGCAACATTATGTTCTTGTTCCAGTGACCCTTGTTATTGCATACAACTAGAGTGCCATTCATTTGAAGGCTGTCTCTGACTAAGCATTAAGGGCCTTGCTCAACTCCTGTGGTCACTTCTGACTATTTGTCTTTTAGATCATCAAAATCAGCAGAGTTGTTATCAGCAGTTCAGTGACCTCTGTCTAGGTCAACATTTTTCTGATTTGGAATAGTACTCCATTATGAAAATAATTTCCTTAATGTAATATAATGGTTTAATGTCTTTGAAACTCGCACTAGCCCTGCATGCAGTGCTTGGCTTTAGAACTACTTTCAAATAAGTATATTATTTAAATGATCTTGAGCCAGGAATTGATGTTAGTGATCCTCCCTATAGGTCAATGAACAACCACTTTTAGTGTAAGCAATACCAACAAAAAAAGAAACTTTACAGTGTAACCTAATTGTAGTAAAAAGTCAATTTTCTCATGGGATTCATAATGCAGAACAGAAAGCAGTGTAATCTAGGATAATCTTCTCCTGTCCAGCATTTGGTGTTGACTCGTTGAAAGCAGTCCCAAGAGTTTTTCAGTGTTTCTGGTTGTTGCTGTGGAAAGCTCAACTCTTGCTTGATGAAAATGTTAAGCATATTAAAAGGTCTTATGGTTACATTATATATAGTTTGTCTTTTGCTGTGTGGTATTCCTTTCTGCAAAAAAAGTTGGCTGTTTACCAAAATGAGGCTCAGTTATGATTTATTACTTGGTTTTGATTGAATTTCATTTTAATAATGTATCTCGTTATAAACGTGGGAGCCCTAGAATTGATTGCTTAGATGTTAGGCTGTTCAGATATAAGTAATGACGTTTAAGTGCATAAAAGGTAATTTTTAAAAATATTTTTTTATTTTTTATTTTTTAAATTATTTTTATTTTTGCAACACCCTTGGATTAAACTTCAATGAGACTGTGTGAGCATCACCAGCTTTACCTTTCCCATTTTAACGTTCAAGAAGCACAATGCTGTGAGTTGGTTAAACGCTTCTTGGTTGCTGCATCTGTATTACTCTTCAAATACACCTGCTGTGAACTTCTCAAAGTCAATTATTAACATGTAGCTTGCTATCCACGTATTAGGAAACTTAAACTTCATGCTGACATTTTGGCTGCTGTTCTGTTTGTGGGAGCATTCTAAAGCTGTTCATCTGAGTTGCGCCTTTTAAAAAAATTGAGCTGTTTTAGAATGCAGTGCATCTGGAATCGATCGTTTCAGTGTTCTAAATGTGTAGTATATATTTGGACAATATGAAAGGTTGTGTTCCACAGATACCCACTCTGTCAAGCCGTGATTGTTTATAGTGCTCGGCTCTGCTTGAGCAATTAGAAATGAGTTGGCTCATTAATAAAACATGATTAATTCAAGAAAGTAATCCCTGACCCACTCAACTTTAAATTTACAGTAATGAATGCATGTATTTGGTATGCTTACTGCCCTTGCACATGTGTAATTAATTGCTGTTACAGAACACGAATCCTAATTGCTCATTCGCTTTTCTCAGGGGTAGATTAGTTAAGTATTCAGTCTGTTAAAAAAAAAAAAAAAAAAAAAAATTCTGCAGGAGGAATGCAACACCGCTCTTCCATGTCAATCAACTCATGCCTGGTTGATGGAGGTGGAAAACGCTGTCTCAGACGTCGTTCCAGAATATCCCATAAATGCTCGATTGAGTTCAGATCTGGTGACTGAGAAGGCCATGACATATGCGTCATCAGCGTCATGCTCATCAAACCACTGGGGACAACCATTCTCCCCCCCCCCCCCCCCCCCCCCGGCAGGAAAGAAATGCTGCAACAGGGGTGAAGATGATCACTCAGTACCATTAAGTAGCGATTAGCATTGACCTTGCCTTCTAAGTGAAAGAGTGCACCCAAACCATGTCAGGAAAATGCACCCCACAACATTATGGAAGCACCAGAACCCTTCAATGTTGGAACCAAGCACTCAGAGCTGTAGAGTTCTTCAGATTGGCGCCACACATGCACTTATCCATTTGTCGAGAACATGGTGAAGGATTATTCATCTGACTATCGCATTTCTCCACTGCTCGGTAGTCCATTGCCTGTGCTCTTTGTACCACTGGACTCGCAAACGTGCATTGCCAGGTGTGATGAGCGGTTTGTGCACTGCAACCCAACTATGGTATCCCACTGTGGAGTTCTCGGCTGACTGTTTTTGATGAAACTGGCTGCTTGTGCCCAAGGTTGAAATTTGTATTTATTGATCTGAAGTTGTTCGCATGTTTTGCCTTGCACTTCGAATTAATGCATGGATATCACGATCCTGGACTATGTGCTTCCGCCCACTGTTGGCCTTTGCTGATGAGGTCTTTCCCTCGGAGTTCCATACCGACACCATTAGACACCGTTGCTCGTGAAACATCAGCAAGTTGAGCTGTCTTGGTCATTGAAGCTCATGCCAAATGTGCCTCAACAATCACCTCTATTTCAAAGTCACTGAGGTCTCCACTTGTCCCTCATTTACCCAGGTGTTTCCATTTTTTTGTCCACTACTAATATATATATATATATATATATATATATATATATATATATATATATATATATATATATATATATATATATATATATATGTTTTGAATATTTACTCTTTTAATGGCCCAAAACAACTATTTATATTCATGTTTTGTAACATTTTTTAGTTTTTTGTGCGTTGTCCTTTTTCTCATACTTTTTTTTTTTTTTTTATTATTATTTAGGCCCTGTTAGCAGTATACTTGTAAACCGCTATGGCAGCAGGCCTGTAGTCATCGCTGGAGGAATCATGTGTGCAGTTGCAATGGTATCTGCATCTTTTGGCACAAATGTCATTCACTTGTATATCTGCACTGGACTCATTGGAGGTACGTATTCCTTGTCAATAAGACGTGCTTTATACAATATATACTTTTCCCCAAATGTATTGAAGTTTTATATCTCGGTTTGGGCTGGTTTAAAACGACAATAAACCCAAAAATCTGAAGCATGAGCGCTTTTATGAAGGAGGATATTCTGAGTCAGCAAATGCATTTTGCTTTCTAAACTGCCCACTGGAAAATTAATAAGTCAATATTGAAAGCTGTATCATTTGGCACCGAATGCATTTTAATTAGAAATACTTTGATTTAATAGTCTTTGGAGGCCCTCCTTCCTAAAGCACAACCTATGTCAAACGTTCCAGGAATTTATGGTGGGACTTGTTCAGCTGACTGTGCCTCAATTGACACTGACTTGAAATATTGAAAAACAAGAGGAGAGTAAAAGGGTTTGAGAAAAGGGTTAAATAAACTGGGTAGATGCCTTGCAACCTTGACTTCTTCTATTTTGTCATCTTTGTTTGTTTTTTTTCCCACTGTACTGTACACGTAGGCCCAAGTCCTCTTTTTCATCAGGGAGGACACACTTTAGTCCAAAGTGAGTCCTCATGGTAAAGGTAACAAGCTGTAGAATCTGTTTTTTTTTGTCATACAAACTGGCCCTGGACTCTGCAGGGAGGATTTAAATTGCAAAATAGCAAAAAATAATTGGAACTTCTGCCAGCCACCCCCTTATAGGAGTTGCTTGTCTTGTCCCCCAGTTCGGTGCTTCTCTGGTTGCAGGGGTCACTGTTCTAGTGCACAGTTACCTCAAGTAACCATGTCAGAGCTGGGTTATGCAGCTTTGGAAAAGTTCGAGGCTGATCTCTATTTGCAGCTGTTTTGGAGCAGGTTACTTTTTTTCATTCTGTCTTGAACTGTAATGACAATCCTGCCAGTAGTATTTTAAAAGTGATGCTCCTTTGTTGCTATGAGTGAGGAGCATATGTAATTGACCTATGGGGTTTTCATCAGGTTGCAGCTTAAGGTGTGGCATGACACGGTTCCACTCTTTGTAGGGAGCCCAGAGCAACTTGCAAGACTAATTACCCAGTAAGGAGAATGTGTGAGGAATTGACACATAATGCTAGCTGATATTTTGCTCAGTAGATCTTGTTAAGGAGCCGTTATTTGAAAGTTAACTAAAGTTCGTAGTTTTATACTATGTTGGTTTAATGGATTTACACCAAGGACAGGAGAAAAGTACTAGACAAAATCATGTTGTCACTCATAACTACACCTTTCATCTGGCATATTGTCCATTATCATCACTTACATTATGAAGGTTTTATAAATCACAAAGTGCATCCTGCAAAGGATATCCTATTTATTATTATTTAATCTATTTCTTTATGCTGCTCTTACTCTGTACTCGTGGTAAATCTAGAACTTTCTGCTTGGTGCAGACATGATATATATATACTCTTGCACTGACAGAAAATCTGCTCTAATTCAGGAGCTTACAATAGTTTGATTTGCTGTCCTTTTCAAAGGTCACTATCACATATAAGGCTTGTAACGTATACAATACTATTACTTATTACCCTATATATTTAAATTGTGGATTTTGATTCTTATTTAATCTGTTTAGGTGTGTGTGTGTTATTTACCTATATCCAGGATATTTTGTGTATATATATATATATATATATATATATATATATATATATATAGATATATATATATATATATATTATATATTTACTTGAACTTAATTTTATAATTTACAAATAATACAAAGACATGTCTACAGCTTACTGCCAAGTAGATTTTAAACACTGTTTTCTTATTTTAAAGGATTTGGCCTTGCCTTCAATCTCCAGCCATCTCTGACAATTATTGGGAAATACTTTTTGAAAAGAAGACCAATAGCTAATGGCCTCGCCATGGCAGGAAGCCCGGTCTTCCTTTGTGCCCTGGCCCCTCTAAATCAATTCCTGTTTGACAATTTTGGCTGGAGAGGCAGCTTCTTCATTCTGGGTGCCATGTTGTTAAACTGTTGCGTGGCTGGTGCTCTCTTTAGGCCTGTTGGAGCACCACTTGAACAAATCCAGAAAGAAACAGATAAAGGTCTTAACATGCTCAGCAAAGAGGACATTACCAAAGGAAGCACAGCTGAAAAAGTTAATTCCCAAGTTGTAAGCTTGCTGGCTGGGAAGGAGCAGCAAGAAAAACAGGACTGCTGTCAGAAGATCAATAAGTTTATAGATCTTTCACTTTTTAAACACAGGGGCTTCCTTATCTACCTTGTAGGAAACATCATCATGTTCTTTGGTTTCTTCGCCCCCATTGTTTTTTTGGCACCATATGCCAAGCACCTTGGAATTGATGAATACTCAGCTGCATTCCTGCTCTCCATTCTCGCCATTGTTGACATGATTGCCAGGCCTGGCACTGGCCTGATTGGTAACACTAAGTGGATAAGGCCAAAGATTCAGTATTTTTTCAGTTTTTCAGTTGCATTTAATGGTGTCTGTCACCTTCTTTGTCCCTTGGCAACAGGGTATTCAGGACTGGTTGTATATGCAGTATTCTTTGGTTTAGCATTTGGCATGGTCTGTGCCTTGCTATTTGAGACTCTTATGGACCTTGTGGGAGCACAACGCTTCTCCAGTGCTGTTGGACTTGTGACCATCATTGAATGCTGCCCTGTTCTTCTAGGACCCCCACTTGGAGGTGAGTATCTAACATTTCAGCTTACATCTTCATAAGATAAAAGCTTCTTGTATGTTTACAATTGCATCATACACTGCCTTTGCATGAGGTGTATAGTCCACTGTATTGTTGACACTCACAAACAGCTAAACTGTATTGTTCAGTATTTGTTCAATGGTAGTGGTGCTAGAGGGGGGGAGCTAGACTATAATTTCAATGTGAATGAGTTAGTGGTCATAGCAGAGTTAAAACACCTTCAGAGTTGTAGATTATAGAGCGTTCCGCTAAAATTGGATTATCATTGGTGAATGAGTTTACCCACAGAACACGCCAGGAGAGAACCTGTAATTGGTCACCTTATTTACTGTTCTGCCATGAGCGCTGAGCTCCTTGTTCTGTCGCTGGAGAATTCTTGTGCTTTACAAATTATGGAACATTTATAAGCACTAACAACTCCTAAGTGGTGCCAAGGCCTCAAAACTACTTTGCTTTCTGCATGAGTTCAGCTGCACAGTGCTTGCAAATAGAGATATAGCCACATCTGGGCTCCTGTTTCAAGGAAAATGTCTGTAACTGTTGTAGTTTGATAGAATTGTGTGTTGTACTATATTAATTGGTGTGTGCAGACTTTTTTTATTTTAAAGGAAGTTCATATGAAACACGGATGGAACATATGAAGGAGATATATATATAATTACATTCAATAGTTTTGTAAAAACACTGATACGCAGTATGTTCATTCTGTACGTTTTATGGCTGTAAAAAAAAGCTTTTGATTTAGTAAAAATGAGGAAATGTTCAGAATTCAAGCAGGTGGTAATATCCAGGCTTTATTAACACACCTCCTTTGGTATAAGGTTACTGTAGCTAGGTCAGAAAACAGGACATCTGATTGGTTGGCTAATACCATTTTAAGGTTCTTTATTCAGTGGGCATTTGTTGCATGTACTGTGAATGATGTTAGATGGTTACTGTCTTGAAAAACACTTGAGTTTTGATGAAACTGCTAATGTACAATAGAGACTTGGTGATGTACGCAATGTAATGATTTACCTTTTACAGATAGTGTGCTGATGCACCACTCCAACTTGCTTTTAGTTTTAGTCTTAAGGGAGTCTAACTTAGTAAAATTTTGTTCAGTTAGAGCTTGGCCTGTAAATCGTAGCCATCTTTGCCTAACTTGTTGTCATATTATGGACAGTTTTACAAAGATAAAAGCTTATCCTTTTATGAAGTGCACACATGTATTTGGTCGGTTTCCGGAAATACAATGAAAACCACAGTAAATATTGTACTCCTGGCCATCTGAGCCCAGACTAAGATTTCAAAGACCCTGGTGAACTGACAGAAGCTGAGAATAGGTATTTCATATGTTTTTCCTCTGGAAGTTTTTGCCACCGTAAGAAATCAAATATGAAAGTGTAAACATCCCCCCCCCCCCCCCCCCCCCCCCCCCCCCCTTTTTTTTAATGAGGTAAAAATATATTGGCTGTCTAGCATTTTCGATGACCTGCTGCAAAGTCCCCCATTTAATGAAGTAAATAAATGATTCCCTACATGTTTGATTACTGTACCTTATTCTCAGGGGCAGAAGCATTGCATTTACCTTTGCAAGCCTACTCATTATAAGCTTCAAAGTGGTCTGACTGGTAAACCTTTAGGTCACCCTAATTAGTAGGGAAGAGAGAATTGCTGTAATTAGCCTTTGCTGGGTGTTTTTAATGAATTTCATTCAGAGACTTCACTCATTAAAGATTCTTACCTGGCTGATTATAAAGCTGTCAAAACATTAAAAAGCAGTGGTGCTACCAGATGGGCATAATTACTGGCTCAATCAAGGACTATTTTTAATGGCAATTATATTCTCTAGTTAACACAAACGACAAATAGGATTAATCAAACCTTGGCCTTTGAGCTGGGGTGTTTTGAAACGTGATAATCTTTAACTCCCATACCTTCTTTATTGGTAAATACACCTCATTAAGCTTGACGTTTAATTAGTTTACCTAGCCCGTAAACCTACACTTTGTTTTTGACTTTTACATAGAGCAGGAGAATAACTATAAAGGATTGTTATTTGGAAGAAATGTACGGCTGTAATTTTCACTGTCACAGTAAAATATGACGCACTGTTTACTTTATAATATGTACATAAATGTCAAGCTGTGATGTTTAACAAGGTGACACTTTATTTTTTAGAAAAAGTCCAAACAGTTAAATTGGATTGTTCTCTTGTTGAGAACCAACTTTAACAAAAAAAAAATTACATATATATTCATTAAGGGATCGTAGATTTGAAAGACATGTAAGCTGCAGTTAGATCCTTTCTGGCTTGTAACTTTTTCAGTAATGTGTAACACTGCCGTGGAAACAACAATATATCATCGTTATGCTAGTTTCACACCAGAAAGACTAAATATGTACAGACGATCCTCAACTTACGACGCTTCGATTTACGACGCATGGCACTTACGACTCTTTTGCATTATTACGGTGCTTTGACTTTACGACATTGATAAGGCACTGGGCTGAATGTAAAGATTTAAGTAAATATTTGCACGAATACAACATAATGGGTCATTTTTGTAAAACTATATTATCTGGCCAAAGTCAGGAATGTAACCCCAATTTATAACATTGTTCCTATGGGAAAATGTGCTTCGACTTGCGATGCTTCGACTTGCGATGCTTACAACGCGACTTTCAGGAACCAATTGTGTCGTAAGTGCGAGGACTGCCTGTATTCTCATTAGTCAGCCAATTTGTAGTAAGGCAGTTTGTAAAATTGGATGTTCTGGTTTCTGACAGAGCTACAAGCTGTAGGTTAACTTTATGTAATACTTTGAACAATAAGGAGGACCAGTTTTTTCTCATGATTGGCGAGAGGGCTTCCTTCTCTGAGAAACATCTGCCTAATTTGTTATACATTGGTAGGTACTGGTGCTTGTTTCTTTTACAGTTGACAAAGATGTGCCTAACTAAAGCCTTGTACTTGCTATATGTAATACATTGTAATGAAATGCAGATACACATTGAATGTAGGTCTATTGTCATATAACTATCTTGTTCTATTTTTCCAGGTGCACTTGTGGATGCTTTTGATGACTACAAGTACATGTACTATGTGTGTGGAGCTGTTATGCTGTTTGCTGGCCTTTTTCTTTTTATTATGAACTTCTATAACTACAGGATGTTGGAAAAAGAGGAGAAGCAAAGGCAAGACAAAGAGATGGAGATGAAGAATGCAGAAGACTTGCCGAAAGCTGAAGAAGGCAGTATTCAGCCCAAAGGTGATGAGGAAAATGGAAGACCTTCCATTGAGGAGGGAGATATAGAGAAACTAAACTGAGCCTAAAATAAGAGGTACATGCTTAAGTATTGGAAGCAATACAACACTGCCTTAAACCGAATATTTTGAGCAACCGTTGGCTGTAGATGTATCTTCTAACAATAAAACCAATATGATAAACCACCTTTCAGAGGCCTTGGTGGCACAGCAAGTTACTGTTGATTTGTAATGCATCCTAGACATATGTCTTTGCAAATATATGAATTTGGGCAAAACAAATACAGATTGTGCACACAAATACCTAAGGTGCAAAAGAGTAAAAAAAAAAAAATATATATATATAAAAAAAAAAAAAAGAACAGTAAAACAAGTGGTTTTTGTTTAAAAAAAAAAAAAAAAAAACTGCAGCAATACATGATCGAAGAGGATGCCGCATGCAGGCGTGTTACCACTTTTAATAAACAGTAAAAATGCTTCTAGCCCGTTTCACTCTGGTGCTGCTACCTGGGTCTCGGCTACCCGGATCACAATCCCGTAGTGTGAAATCATGAACCTGGGTCGTTCCCGAATTAGCACGTGTCCCAGCGACCCACTTCAAAATGTGAGTTGACAGCTTTGACCCGGGTTGAGTGAGACAAAATGCATGGCGGCCAACGAAATAACAAACAGCCACACTTGTGTGAAGGTTTCCTTTCCGCAAGGAACGTTTTTGTTTATTCTGTTCAGCCATATTTTCGTTGCTTGAAACACACCATGAGCCAGATTGTAGCAGAGATAAAGAATAATTTGCCCTAATCAAAATTTGGAGTGATTGTTCAATCTAGAGAGGGATAGAAGTATGGAAACATCCATAACAAGCTGCTTCCGGGGCATTGAAACACACATTGTGCACGTGCGTCTGTCACCCAGGTCAACCCTGCTTTATCAAAAGCGTCTGAAATCGCATCGCCAACCTGCATGACACCAGGTCCTGACCAAGGTAGGCTTCTGACCCGGGTAGAGCATGGCAGTGTGAAAGTGGCTAAAGGTTTTACCAAGGGGATTCATCAGAGTGGTCACAATAGAAAGTGGCAAAATCTTGTAACTCAGGTGTCCAAAGAAATTACTTCAAAAATTACTTCTCTTGAAATTTAAGATTTAAAGGATTTTTATTTAAGATTTCTAAATTTTTGTATTTTTTAGGTATTGGGGGTATTTTCTTGTTGCGACTTTGCAAATATAAAACTGTACAAGTTTGTCAGATTTCACAACAGTTTTTATTTTATTAAACTGTTGTGACTCAGTAGTTAACTTTTTGTGTGTTTAACTAAACCAATAATGTTAATAGGAGGCAGTACAGTACAATTCAAATTAGAGATTGCATTGATGAGCTTACTGCTACAAAACCTGTTTCCTGGCAGGTTCCAGCCTGAGGCCCAACTGTATTTCATAGCAATGGGATAAAAGGAATAACATTCACACTTGAAACAAACAATGATCCAAATAGAAGGTGTGACTGCTAATGAGTTTCTGTAGAAGTACCTTGGTGATACATGAATTCCACATGCTGTTACAGTGCAGACCTGATGGGTATCAATTATTAGTTTGTTAGGGAAGTGGTCACTGGTAAAGATTTCATCAACATTCTATGCTAAAAAGTTGCCTGTTGAAAATCTGGTCAAGACAATTTACAGCAAGCCCAAGTGGGGACAGCCTGCTATAGCTAAAGGTGACATGACTGCAGAATGCAGTTAGATTATCATCTACAGGTTTCTGCTTGGTCTCCAGTCTAATTGATTGTTTGACAAATCAATGTATTGTCTTGTTGTTAGCTGAAAGTGGTCAATGGGCCCTTAACGCCTAACCCAGTTTTTTTAATACAAATCACATTTGTATTAAAAAAAAGCCAATTTTTATTACTACTTACTGTTGGATAGCATCCAGTGTATCCAGAAAACAGAGTTTGCAAATATTGTACCAAACTCCTTATTAACATCAAATATGTTAAATACAGCGGAAATGGCTGTGATGGCACAGGTTCATGTGTTTTGGACATGCTACTGTTTGTATCATTGTTAGGCACCTGAATGCAGTGCATGGATGCCTAGCATTTATACTGGTTGTCTGGTTTTGAGATGCTGTGAAGGCGTGCTATTTTGACACCTGTAATGTGGTTATATGCTTTGTGGTGGATGGTGCCTACAGTACACAGCTTGTTCTGGTTGCAGGCGTGTAGCGGGGTCATTTTGATAAAGTCCCACTGTCTAGCTGGCACAGGTAAAGTTTTCAAAAGCGCAGCAGTGAAGAATTAGTGCAGTGTCAACTGAGAGAAACGTGTATTAGCTAATCCTTGCACATTGTTTAAAAAAAATAAAATTAAGTACAATTTAAAAAAAAAAAAAAAAAAAAAAAAAAAAAAAAACCCTGAAACAAAAACAGTAACAAATGAATATGAATATAGCAATAGCAACTAGTCTTGGGTTGAATGACGCTTTGTAGAAATCAAACAACTGGACACAGACTGATTTTACTTTTGGCATCTCTTAACAACACATTGTGCTCTCTTTAATAAAGCCAGGAGGCTTTGAATAAACTTTTTTTTTTTTTTTTTTAAGTTTTTTCATCATTTTACAACCTAATGGTAACTTAAATACTGAAACTTACGTAAAGCTGCAGTCCAATAAATATTTTTATTCCTGTACATATTTTACATCTATGAGGAAGATAAACAAATGGATCACAAAACATGTTTGTGTACGAGGTGCCTGAACTGATTTCTTTAGAATTATTTAGGCTATTCTAAATACCCACAATATGACATCATCCACTGATGGTAATTTAAAGATTATTACAGCACAAGACCCAGAGATAAACAATCTAAATACTGATTAACTGTATGGCAGCTGGATCTTATTTGTCAATAAACACATAAAGCAATGAGCTACCTTGTTTGACTCATTCAAGTGAAATTAGTTGACCTGACACACATGTTTTCCCTTATTAGAATCTTCTGCTCAACCAAATGTTCCATTTTATATTCGTCAAAGCTAATTTTTGTGCCACACATGATAAAATATAATGTTTGAGGAAGAACAAATACAGTCTTCAAATACTGTTGGAGGGCAAATCAGTAGCACTTAATATTAAAGAAAACAGCCATGTAATAACATGACAACATCTGGGTAACTTCTAGTGGAATTACATGGAAATGGCCTGTAATGTAGTGATATCGGAAAATCTGATATGGCACAGATGTGGAAAGGTTTTTGCTATATGTATATTTGTTGAAAGTATTCAATCTGATGTTTAGTTTACGAGAATAAAAAGTCTGTCATTTCTAATGTCTTTCTTTTAAATCTGTATTTGAAATGAATAATAATAATGTAAACACTATAAATGGTATTGCTTAATAAACCGCAGCACAGGCCTCCGAAAAGTTTTGGGGGGGGGACCAGTGCCAACAAGTTAAACCCTCTAGTGGAAAATAAATGTGTTTTCCCCCTTTTGATGAAGTGTTCATACAAATAAAAACCAGAGCCACATGTTTTGTTCTAGCAAAGAATAATACATTGTAAGTTAAAATCATGGTTTAGACTGTGTGTGCTATATTATCAATTAAATATAAGCTCTTGTTATAGTTGTATGATACACATGTGGCACTCATGTATGCACCTCTTCAATGGGGTGCATTCTATGTATAGTGCACTGCACTGCTGCTAAAAGTTATAAAAAGGTCCATATAAACTAAAATGTGTGGTATGCATAGCAATGTCAAGTAGGGCGTAATGCAAGCCACATTTAATACATAACTAAAATTCTTAAGAAAATCTGTAACAATTTAGGTTGAGATTGCAGTGATTAGTCAGGTGTGTGTACAAGAGAACTGCATTTATCTAATAACAGATTCCAAGGCTCCCAAGCAGTCCATGTTTCATTGTTACATTCTGTTAATCTATTTCAGTTAGAACTGTATCAATCTGTGATGGTCATAGGCTTTATTTACTTTTAATGTTCTGATTTGCTAGAAGAAATATGGCTGCTTTAAAAAATGTATGATATAGCCGTCGTATTCCTGCCGAGCGTCTGAAAAACCCCTTACTGCACCCATACTCCTAATTGAAAACCGTTCATCCAGAAACCTGGCTGGAGTTGTAATTTATATTCTCTACTTATTATTTTGCAACTTGCATTATACATCTAAAAATTGACAGTACATCTTTTAATAAGATTTTGATCAGATATTGTCGAAGTTTGACCTCTGCTGTTATTCGGCAGCGAACTGAATGTAAGCAGTTCTTGATATACTTGTGGTTGAATTTTTGAAATCTATAACATTCTTAAATGTCACAAAATATTCTTATAGCGGGGGCATTATGTTTCTTCGTAATGTGACCATCTGTTTGTCATCTATTTAACACGGTAGAAAGATATATACAGTAGGTTTCAAGAGTGTAACCTGCAGAATACTCAATGTCATTGGTGACAAGTACAGATGTATGTCACACACATGGCATTAACTTCTGTTAAATGATGCATACAATACTTCTAAAATCTGATGAGGACAAATGTTCCCCCATATTTCTTCAAAATTGACACACAACGAGTGCTCTATTTGAAACATTTCATCTGACATAATCCCAGTTACCACTGGGTAAGGGTCAAGCATTAAATGTAAATGTTTTGCAGTCTCAAATTAAGCTGCAGAGTGTGCAGCAAGCAGTCTCCTCTTTTTTCTCTGTGTTCTAACACAGGGTTTCCTAATCCTGGTCTTGGGGACCCCCTGTGTTGTCTGGTTTGAATTCCAACCGAGGTCTCAGTTACTTAATTGAACTCTTAATTGAAGTAATAATGTGCTTAATTAGACCTTTCTAATTGTTCTCAGCTCCTAAGAAGTTAACGATTTTTAAGTTACTTATAAAATTGTGTAGTTAACTAGTTCATTTAAATAGTTCATTTAAGAGTTCAGTTAAGTAATTGAGAATGAAAACCAGCAGACACAGGGGTGCCCCAGGACCAGGATTGGGAAACCCAGCTGAATGTTAGGTACATCCAGTGCAGCTGTTTATACTGAATAAACCTGGGCTGACAGCACCATTCAATAGATCAAGTGGTCATAATGGTACTCAAGGTGGATTCAGGTGAGTAAAGCTTTTAATAGGTTTTGATTGAGTCAGACATGCAGAAGTAATGATTGCAGTTCAAAGGAAATTGTTACAAGAGTGTTACGGTATTTTGGAGAAAGGTATAATAATTTTATTGCAACAACTACTTCAAAGTAGAGTTATTATTCCTGTTTTCCAACACTGTATTAGAGATTACTACAGTTATTTGTTGATAAAGAAAGACATAGAATGATTACTGTTACATAGGTAGTGTTGTCGATATAGGTTTTGTTTAACTACAGTCAATGAAGCACAGGTTGAGCTGGGGAAGTGTAGTATTAGGAATATGATCAGAATTTCATGAAACTTTGCATGTTGACTAGTGACTAGTTAGAAGTTAATTAACATGCTATAAATGTTGTTCATTATACTTCCTTAAGCTCAATGTAATCATGATTTCTGACTTGAGAGCCATTGTGCTTGAACTTGGACAGTTTTTAGTTATTGAACTTGTATCTGTGAAGTGTGTTCTGGGTCACTAATTGTCTCATTTGCATCCTTCTCAGGGATTTGTATGCAATTTACATTTTTTTCTTTTTTTTAGTCAGAACAGAGCATACTGTATTCTGGGTGGTTTCTTTACATACTTATTATGACTTTGTGGTTTTTCCTATTTTACCTGAGCCTACTGGCAGCTGTTCAGTTGTGATTTACTTGATCTCTTTTCATTATGACCTTGTTCAGCCTCCCGGATCGACGGATACTGGGTCACATTGGCGTATATACCTTCTTGTCTTTCTAACACATAATCTATTACAGTATCCTTTTGTTTATGTATTCTCTGTTCACACAAACACTTGACATTGCTTTTTCAGCATTAAACCTCTGCTGTGTAAAAAATAAGGTGCCAACTTCACTCTATTCAGCAGTCAAACATGCTGCCAGCTCAGTTTAAAACCAAAAAAAAAGCACTGCTAGGGGGATATATTAAAATACTATTTCATCAGTCATCCAGGTTCCAGTTCCATCCCAGAACCAGGGGAGGTAATGAAAGTAATTTAACATACATCTATAATTAATTCACTACTCTTTCTATGCTGCTGGCAATTGGCCTACCTAGAAACATTCACAAAGCTGGTAGAGCACATTTATTATAAAAGGACCTGTTCTTTGGTGCAAAGCATAGTGGCGCTGTGATCGGAAAACCATTTTTATATACCTGGGTGCTCTGAACTTCAGTCTCCGTATCAGAAAAGAAAACTTAATAAGGGATCTACAATAGAACATCTGTTAAAGATCACCACCGGAGCTGGGGATGCAGGAGCTGGAGCAGAGCTGAAACGGGTCACTGGAGCTGAGGTTCTGGAGCAGCTCCGCTATTTCCTGACTTTCATATTTAAAAAAATTATCCACTAGAATCATAGCATTAGAATTCTGGTATTTGCAGCCGTAATTGCATAGTAAGAGGACAGTAAATGTAAGATCATTTAAATGCAATCCAAAACGTACTTAGGAGGCTAGAATTTAATAATAAAAATAAGATTGGTACAAGATCAAGGCAATTATGTTCTGAGAGCTATATAAAGCAATAAAAACATTTTCAATCTCTACATATGTTTAATATAACAATAACAGTAATAATAACAATAACAAGCCCTAAAAGGATGTATGTACGTATACAACAACATAAAATAATTGCAGGCACAAAAACATACTTTATAATTTTTTTTTTAAACTAGCTTAAGCCTTTTTCATGGACCTTCACCTGTCCTTGATCATAACGGCTGCTCTTACTCTGAAGGGGTAGTTTTCCATTATATTATCTTCCTTTTCTCCTTTCTCAATCCATTTTGTCACTTTCCAGGTCCACTTCTGCAGAAAGGAAAGTGTTAACAGAGCTCACTTCACGCGCGCAAAGTCAATAAATCAAGGTTATTTTCCTGCTTTGGTCACCAACGCCCGAGTGGTTGCTGGTAATGCTAAGGCATGTTGACAACTAAACAGCAGTGCTCACTTTGCCTGTTTAGGAAGGACTGTCACTCATGTTGTTTCATCAGTAATAATGAACTCAATGTGGAGGCAGTACAGTAGTAGGGGGTATGAAAGTTTACTTCATAATGGAATGGCAAGAGAAACATCCAACTTTTACTGTTTCAGCACAAAGAAACTTTGCTAGAAGTGGAATTATTTCTGCTGCGCAGCTTCAGATTCCACAGCTCGTAGGGAAATAAAGTATTTCCTGTTATGCTGAGCTATGGGTCACAAAGTTCATTCACCTTGGGTCAGACCGAAATGGCCTAACTACGAAGCTCGATGAAACCAGTTAAGATAAGAATAATAAAATTGGAACAGTGATATAATGGTCAAAATGCGTGCATAGCAGCAGCTGTCTTACCCAATTGTAAGAGTACATGGTTTGGGCCTAGGTTAGACAGTGAATCAATTTGGAACTCATACATTGGGTTCATGCCTGTGGAGTTGTTTTGTGGGTACAAACAGGCTGATTAATCGTCATACAAGTGAGCAATTCGGGGACTACAATTCATGAAAAAGACCTTCAGCTCTGCCTTGAAAGAACGCTTCTGGTATACAAGTAGATCTGTTCAGTCAAACACTGGTATTGTATAACTAGTCTGACTAATATTTCTTGTCTAAAATATTTATAACAACTGTCTATTGTCTATAATCATGCAATGATGGAATAAGTCTGGTGTTTACCTCATAGACTTACTATGTAACAGGGTTAGGTTTGATAATCCCTCCTCACTTCAGATACGAAACTCCAGGTGTGCAATCTCTGAAAAGGGAAGTTCATCTCATATACAAAGTTAGACTCTTTGGTTGTTACAAGGAGCCAGGTGGTGCATGGGCTAATTTTCTAGAATGCTACCTTGTTCTTCTTGGAGGACTGGGTTCAAAGCCAAAGGAGTTTTCATTTATTTTTCAAAAATGTTCATTTACCTTAAATCCAATGAAAAAGCAAACCCTTCCATGAAAGTGAGATGGCAGTGGGTAATTCACAAGTATTGGCTAATGTCCTATATAGACAATGAAAAAGCAGGTTCTTTCATGAAAGTGAGATGGCAATGTGGGCTAATTCAGTAACATGCTGTGCTGTTTTCTTTAGTCCTGGGTTCAAATGCAGATGTTTCCTTTTTCTACAAATTTGTTAATTGACCTTATAGTCAATGACAAAGCAAACTTTTCCATGGAAGTGAGATGGTGCAGTGGGTTAACTCACTAGCCTGCTCTGCTGCTCCCTTTTGAGGACTGGGCTCAGATCTTGCTGATTCCTTCCTTTATTTTCAAATACTTTGTTAATTTCCCTTATAGACAATGAAAAAGCATACACTTCTTTAGAAGTGAGATGGTGCAGTGGGCTAATTCACTAGCTTGTTCCCCTTGGAGGAATTGGGTTCAAATCTTGCTGATTCCTTCCTTTATTTATAAATACTTTGTTAATTTCCCTTATAATCAATGACAAAGGAAGTCTATCCATGGAAGTATAATGGTGTAGTGGGCTAATTCACTGGCCTGCTGTGCTGTTACCCTTGGGGGACTGGGTTCAAATCCCTCTGCTTCCTTCTTTTATTTTTCAAAGAAATGGTTCATTCACCTTAACATCAGTATGAAGGTAGGCTTTTCTGTGGGAGCTGGTGGCACAGTGGGTTAATTGCTGGCTATCTCTCCCTGAAGATGGTGGTTCAAATCCAGCTCCTGGAGGTGAGTTCCTGAGATAAACAATGATTGTTGGTTGTAACTAATGATGTTGGTTGTGTTTCCACAGGAGGAGGAGGAGGAGGAAGATGTAGAGCTAGGAGAGGATAGAATTTGGGGGGGGGGTCTGGCCCCCCCCAGCACAGAAGAGAGTGGAAGGTGGGAGTGTTGCTGCCTGAGATATTGTTCAAAGTGTGTGTCCATGTTTAGATTCTTACTTGATACATACAAAAAACTTTTTTTTAGTCTAAAGTGTTTTTGTGTGTATCAAGTAAGAATCTAAACATGAACACACACTTTGAACAATATCTCAGGCAGCAACACTCCCACCTTCCACTCTCTTCTGTGCTGGGGGGGGCCAGACCCCCCCCCCAAATTCTATCCTCTCCTAGCTCTACATCTTCCTCCTCCTCCTCCTCCTGTGGAAACACAACCAACATCATTAGTTACAACCAACAATCATTGTTTATCTCAGGAACTCACCTCCAGGAGCTGGATTTGAACCACCATCTTCAGGGAGAGATAGCCAGCAATTAACCCACTGTGCCACCAGCTCCCACAGAAAAGCCTACCTTCATACTGATGTTAAGGTGAATGAACCATTTCTTTGAAAAATAAAAGAAGGAAGCAGAGGGATTTGAACCCAGTCCCCCAAGGGTAACAGCACAGCAGGCCAGTGAATTAGCCCACTACACCATTATACTTCCATGGATAGACTTCCTTTGTCATTGATTATAAGGGAAATTAACAAAGTATTTATAAATAAAGGAAGGAATCAGCAAGATTTGAACCCAGTTCCCTAAAGGCAAACAGCACTGCATACTAATGAATTAGCCCACTGAACCACCTAGCTCATTGTGACAGTCACTTAGTCCATCTTTGTATATGAGATTAACTTACCTTTTCAGAGGACGCGCACACCTAGAGTTAAGAGTTGTGGCTGTTGGTGCACGATTTCATGTCACTGATAAGAGGAGGGATTATCAAACCCAAACCTATTACACAGTAGGTCTATGAGGTAAATACCAGGGATACCAGGGTAAATGTTATGAGTGTTAATACTTAATATATATAACCGTGCTCCTACTTTTTCTTTCTAAAATAATTGTGTTGTGTCAGTATAATACACATGGTGGTGGTTGCGTTCCTATACTTGTATTGCAGTTCACTTGACTACAATGCAGATTAAAAAAAAACAAACAAACAATAAACAGCTTCACTATCTCCTCTTCATTTCTTGTCATTTAGTTTGTATTTTCTAAATGAAAACTGACAATTGACAAACACGTGATCTCTCCCAGACTCACCGTATTGAATGTCACTGGGCTAACGGTCAATACAGCTAATTTTTACAGATGAGATTATTTCATGTAATTGTGCCTTCTGTGGTAATGACCTTGCAACTTTTTTTTTTTTTAAATTGGAGAAGGGAAATCTAGTTCGACACAGGCCCGGAAGATGTATTGCAACTCCATGGCAACTGCCTGCCGCAATAAGGTCGTAGCGGTGGTGCTTAATTAGTCTTGCATCGCTGTCCCATCGGAGTGTATTTTCATTACCTCAATATGTCATATCCACGCATCATGAACAGCCCTGGTGGATAAAAAAGTCCACTCAGCTAAATCTTTTGGTGGTATCCGAGGGGTAGGGAGAAACAAAAGCATATTAATGAAAATGATCACCATAGCAGTGTAAAAACAGCGTTTGCTTTTCTCTTAACACAACACAACGATTGAACGCAGTGCCATGGCAAATATAGTTAGCTACTTAATTCTAGTTTAGTTCGAGACTTGCATATATGCAGTATACTCAAATAATTCCTAATAACTGTATGCCATAAAAGAATTTTCTCTCAGAGAAAAAGTTATATGCAAAATGATTGATGAGTTAAATGTATAAAAAATATATAAAAGGTAATGTTCTTAATCTGTTGACTCTTGATATATGTAAATGACATTTTGCTGTTGTTGCTTGATTTGGGACAGACAGCTATGTTAAAATTGCTTAAGGTAAAGAAATTAAACCCTTATGTCTGGCTTCACAGACCCTAATTAGCACTAGTATTGGACTACCTTACCTAAGGTAACATTAGGTACTAATCACGGTGTGTGAAACCAGACGTCTCAAATTGGTCTTAACTAAAGAGAGCTTGTCTAAAATGGCTAGATAGGAGCACAACGTAAAGAGTTTAAATCTGTTCATACAAACATGATCTGAAATTACACTCTCCAGACAACTCTGCTCCTCTTCTTATGTCACTTTAGTGTGAAAGGCTTCACGGACTGTACCTTCAGCATGCTAATTGTATTCAGCCTGGTTCAGCAAACCACCTGAGCCTGACCTGCTATCCTCTGGGTTCTCGCAGCACGTTGCAGCCTGCTGCGTCTTGTTCCAGCACCCTGCAGTATAAAATGAATTCAGAAAACTCAGCGTTTTATTTTTCCAAATTTCGTTTCATTGTTTTGCATTGTCCTTCCTTCACAATGCGACCCACATGACCTCTACCTTAAACAATAATGCTGGAACTAAAGCCCTTTTGCAATGATTATTGTTTTAAATTCTACAGGTAGTTTATGTACAAATACAAATATCCTGTTGATTCGTCATTTAGGTTAGATAAAATGTTTTAATACATGACACCAGACAAAGTATACCACACAATATAAACAGAACAACAAAAATAAGACTTCTATGTTTCTTGTACATATAAGTGTTATATCCCTGTATGAATGCTACGATATGTGATGATTTAAAAGCAAATTAAGACACCCCCCCACCCCTAAATTGAGATGCTACTGTAGTGCACTAATTTTGCCACTAGAGATCAGTGTTGCTCTGTATTTGAGACAGTGGAAACAGCCCAACACATTCAAGATCCTAGTGGTGTAAAGCTCACTGACCTCTTTGTTTAAATGTCTGATAAACTCATCCCTGCTCAGTTTACTTAAGGTAATGGAACTGACACATTTATTATAAGTAACGTAAGATTGAGATTTGGAATACAGAGCACAATGAACATATTATTAAAATTATTATACAAATAATACATAGTTCTATGTGCATAAACAATGCTAGTATTCTGTCCATAGTTGAAACCATTCACAATAAACAAGCCTCATGAATGTGTTGTCATTACAGTTACCACAGGGTGGCATATGGACATGTACTGTACTTTCCTCTATATGGTAGATCCATTATACCACTCAGAAGGCAGGTTTTTTTTTTAATTAGCACGTGCTGTGTCATCTGGAAAGTAAGGACCTAGGAAACAAAGACAAAAGCAGACAATAAACAAAAATAAATATTATTATTTAACTTCCAAACAATTTTGGAAAGATTAAATACTTTATAAAAACGATTACTGGTCATGTTCGCTGTAATTAGTTTGCAATATAAAGTACAATTTAAACTATGCAGGGACAGTTATTGTTTGCACTGCTATATCCTGCAGGGCACATGTAAAAAATGTGAATCCATCAGTGCAAATTCTTGTTATCTTTGGTTCTGATGGCTGCTTAAATGAAAGGCAAAGAACCTATTTGTTGTGTACACAACTACTAACCTGCATGGAGACATATTAACGGGACCTAGTCAGACAAAGAACCTGTTAATTACAGTAACAGAATGTCGGTTTAAAAACTCAGACTTACCAAGTACTTGTACTGATAGTTTCAGATCAATTCACTGCAGTTTCCTAATCCCATTTGGATTGAACCCCAGTATCTTGTCAAAGCCGGGGATGATCCCATAAGATTTGAGTTGCAGTAGCAGGTATGGAATTCACACTTTGAACTGCACTAGTACCGATAAAATGAAAATGGCTAGCGTGCCAAGATCTTGTTAAATGTTGAAAAGCCTTGTTCATCCTGGACATCCAGTTTGAGTATTTGCAGGGCAGTGTTTAAAGAAGGGCCAGTCCAACATTTTCCAAAGTATTGCTTGCCATTTTTCTGTACTTTTTTTTTTTTTTTTTTTTAAAAAGGGATGTTATATTTTCAAAGCCACATTGAAACATTGAAAAAGGCTTTAAAAAAATACTGTATGAAGCTAATTATTGATCAAGTAACAATTTACTTGTGTATAATAATAAAATATGTACTCAAATGTAATGTATTTCATATGGATGGCTATTTAAAGTTGAATACTAATGCTACTACTGATTCTGGTTAAAACAAAACTGCTCTGATATTTCTTATGCCCAAAGTGCAGTTTTGTTAAGTTTTCTATCATTTTCAACACCAAATCCCCTAAGTGGCTGGTATTGCTGTGAGTGTGACATGCACGCCACATAGCTGTGGTAAGGAGGCTTATTTTAGCTTGTCCTCATTGGCTTTAAAGGCATTTTAACTTGATGTAAATTATATCAATAAATTTGTTTCTGCATAGTTCGGTGGGACTTATTTTCCAGTGACAGCACTGAAACATAATCGTGACACATTTGACACAATGGGCAAACATTCAGAAAAGTTATTAAAAGATGTAACTGTTTTACAAATAAATAAAGAGTTAAATATGTGTGAACATGGTCCAGTTGGTCATCCTACATGTTTTTAGAAATGATGTAAATGGGTCATCGTCACAAAACGATGTGGATGTGTGTGGCTAAATACTGTCTTGCTTATATTTCTGACTGGGTGACTGGGTATTGTGTGATCTTGCCATAGTGAAGCCAATGCAGCCAATAAACAGGGTGTGCTATAAGGAAATCCATTATACATGTACGAAAAGTAAAACATATCATTGTCTTCCAAATGGAAGCAGCAACACAATATTATTACAGCAAGATTACGAATCCTATAGTAAAATGTATGATTGGAATTAGATTAACAATTTAGCCCCAACTATTACACCTTTAATGGAGCTGTGCAATATTCATAAATCATGCATGAAGCACTATTTTAAGCTTTTTCTATCTTTCCATTAACAGCACAGCATGCTAATAGCAGAAGGACTGCTGATTAAGTTTTTTAAAACTTAACGTATATTTTTTAAATAAAAAAATAAATCAGGAATATCATTCTTTCTGCCTTTTTAAAATGCAGTCATTTGTGCATAATGCATTAATTGTAGGACGCCAGTTGTAGCTAGGACGCATGAGACATGACTTTCCAGATGGTGCCAAGAGGCAGTAATAAAAGAATAAGGGCACTTCTGAATTGTGCAGTTAGCTGGTGACTGCTTTAGAGAAACGTTATTTCTTAAAACCTGTTTCTTTTATTTTAGGGAACAGAGCTTAGAAGGACTGTTCTTTTGTAATTGGCTAGGATGATGATTTTATTGGCCGCTGACCAAATTATTACTATTGCAATCTGTACAGACCATCGTAACCTCAAACTAACAGAGATGTGATCAATATCGGCACCAAAATGTTTACTCACAACAACATTGTTGACAGTTGGAATAGTGCAATGGAATGGAAGGATGATCAGTTTTGATAGTATCTTTGATGTGTTTTTCTAGAAAACATTTCCATCAAATTTATTTAAAGTATAACAAAAATGTGAACTACATATACAATTACTGGCAGTAAGACAGTTACAGTACTTTTAAAAGGTTGTATTTGAGGTACACATTATACTTGGAAAAATGCTATATCTTTTATGGCATTTTTGAAGGGATAGTGTACTAGGTGTACTAGAAACATAATGGTTTTTGTCTTTATCATTGTGATTGCTGACCCAGCATGACCCAGGATGAATTAAAGTCCATCATTATCTCACTGTCATTTGCAACTAATGCAGGCAGCATCGTTCACAGGTCTCAGATATCATGTTAGTGACCCACATTGTAAATGTTTGCTTGTGGCTTAATTAGTGGATTGCCCCAGCCTGACCTTTTCTGGATGTATCATTTGATTTAAACTTTACTTTCTTAAACTCATCTTAAAGAGTTGTCAAAACCACCCTTTAACATGCAAGTCCTGCTTCGGTTATCGCAGTAAGTTGTGCATTTGAAGCGTGACTTCTTGTATAAAACAGGACCCTTGTAGAAAGTGTGCATGTGAACAGAATATTGTTTTGGAGTTACAGTCTGAAAATAGCCATTGTGTAGAATGTGCTGTTTCACAAATTGTTTTGCTTAATGACCTTTTAAGACCAAAAGGTCAAACCCTCTGAAACCGAAACAAGGCAACTCAATGCAAATGGGTTGACGGCTGGATTAAGACAAAAGACTAGATGGAGGAGCACCATTGACCTTTAGGGAAAAAAAATGAAAAACCTGGTCTGAAGGGTGATGGACAGTACCTAATAATGCAGGTGGAAGAATTGATGGGAGATGCCTTTCACAACAATATAGTGCATTACACCTCTCCCCAGGGGAAGAGTCCATATCCATTGATATAGTATCTCTTGGAGTTTATGTTTATACAGATGTACAAGCAAAAGTAATATTCTTCCATGCAAATGTTCTTAATTTAAGGATGCTAACATAAGCTAATAAAAACTAATCAAGGGCAAGGCTTTCTAAGCCTTTGTGCCATGGTTTGCATCAGCTTTCTCTTAAAGGGAAAAATTGCTGTTACGATACTTGTGTAATAACTTAGATGCAAATAGGAACTCTAAAATTATGAATTTTTGCTGCTTACTTAGAAGTTCTGCCACATTAAAAATGTATTCTGTTGAGGAACAAACTTTGCACTAAAGAAAAAAAAAAACAATGTCTGTACATACTGTAAGAGTCTCACATCAAATACCAAATACCAGTTAATATATAGTACCGAACAAACTACTGGAAAGGAACGTGCTCCTGGGAGGCCATGGGTGAAGGGTTATTTGTCTGATGCTTGCTGTCTAGAAAGTCCTTGTTCACTCTGCAGTGGCAGAGTGTGCAGCAGAGGTCCACAGAGACTAGCCTGGAAGAGTGAGGGAGCTTGTATTTAATCATCAGATCAGAATCTGCCTTGGGGGCTATTGACAGGGGCCATCCAATTTTCAACTCAGCAGGAAAGCCTAGAGAAGGCCGTTTGGCTAAACCACAAGGTGCAGTGCAGTGAAGAATTAAAAAAATGAAAAAAAACTGGATTTATTTAGTTCTTGAGAGCTACACATCAAAGATATCCATTAGTTAAAGGTATGAATTTGTCCTGCAGTTCTTCACATACAAAGCATACAACCTGGGAGACAAAAATGCTACTAAAAGGATATAGTCAGCGTTATTGCACAGAACACATTGAACGACTAAACCCCCCAGCTTGCAGTGCACTTTCTCACACTGAATCAATGGTGCTAAACTGTTTTCTAGCCCTTTCTTTGCAGGGTATGTATTACACTGGAGCTTCATCTGGCATACCGGCAAAGGAATAAGACATGTGCAAGTTAATCAGGGTTCTGCTCATAATGCTGTGCTATTGAGATCAAAGATTACTGACCTGTAGCTCCATACAAACTGGGAATTAATTACTATGGCTTTAATGTAGTACTGTAAGTGCCTTCATACAGAGTGGCCCAAAAGTATTGATACTATCCTGTCTTTTAATGCAAAATGCTCTAATTCATGTTGATTTTATTACAGCTTAGGAAATGTGAACTTTTACAGAATGTTCTTTATCTGAAAATCTATTTTTCAATTTAATTCCAAAGAATGCCAATATTAACACTAATAACTTGTACAACGCGCAAGCACCTTTTTCGAGTGAGAGGTATATACGGCAGAGACGGGTGGCTTTTTGATAGAAGCAGCTTCATTTATTTGAAGCCTTCCCACTAATGGGAATGAGAATATAGAAATGTGAGCCCACCTAACAAGGTTTAAGTTTTTGCAGGTATCAGGCTTTTAAAGACTGTCATCCACACCTGTGGTGGTTTTGACAGACTCACTGAGAGCAGAAACTGACCCAAGACTGTCACAGTTACTGGAAGCAAGCTGATTTGTAGGATACAAACTGAACATTTGTGAAACTGTAACAATTTAAATTAAGAAAACTGAACAAATGTTAATGTTAGAAAAAAAAAACAGAACTGCACACAATATTCAAGATGAGGTCTTACTAGCGCATTGTACAGTTTTAACATTACTTCCCTTGATTTAAATTCAACACTTTTCACAATGTATCCGAGCGTCTTGTTAGCCTTTTTTATAGCTTCCCCACATTGTCTAGATGAAGACATTTCTGAGTCAACAAAAACTCCTAGGTCTTTTTCATAGATTCCTTCTCCAATTTCAGTATCTCCCATATGATATTTATAATGTACATTTTTATTTCCTGCATGCAGTACCTTACACTTTTCTCTATTAAATGTCATTTGCCATGTGTCTGCCCAGTTCTGAATCTTGTCTAGATCATTTTGAATGACCTTTGCTGCTGCAACAGTGTTTGCCACTCCTCCTACTTTTGTGTCGTCTGCAAATTTAACAAGTTTGCTTACTATACCAGAATCTAAATCATTAATGTAGATTAGGAATAGCAGAGGACCTAATACTGATCCCTGTGGTACACCACTGGTTACCACACTCCATTCTGAGGTTTTTCCTCTAATCAGTACTTTCTGTTTTCTACATGTTAACCACTCCCTAATCCATGTACGTGCGTTTCCTTGAATCCCAACTGCGTTCAGTTTGAGAATTAATCTTTTGTGCGGGACTTTGTCAAAAGCTTTCTGGAAATCTAAATAAACCATGTCATATGCTTTGCAATTATCCATTATCCTCAAAAAAATCAAGCAAGTTAGTTAGACACGATCTCCCTTTCCTAAAACCATGTTGACTGTCTCCCAGGACCCTGTTACCATATAGGTAATTTTCCATTTTGGATCTTATTATAGTTTCCATAAGTTTGCATATAATAGAAGTCAGGCTTACTGGTCTGTAGTTACCTGGTTCAGTTTTGTTTCCCTTTTTGTGGATCGGTATTACGTTTGCAATTTTCCAGTCTGTCGGTACCACCCCTGTGTCAAGAGACTGCTGCATGATCTTGGTTAGCGGTTTGTAAATTACTTCTTTCATTTCTTTGAGTACTACTGGGAGGATCTCATCCGGCCCAGGGGATTTGTTTATTTTAAGAGCTCCTAGTCCCTTTAACACTTCTGCCTCAGTTATGCTAAAGTTATTTAAAACTGGATAGGAACTGGATGACATGTGGGGCATGTTGTCAATATCTTCCTTTGTAAAAACTTGTGAAAAGTAATCATTTAATATATTTGCTATTTTTTTTTTCTTCATCTACGATTTTGCCATTTGTATCTCTTAAACATTTAATCTCCTCTTTGAATGTTCTCTTGCTGTTGTAATATTGGAAAAACATTTTGGAATTGGTTTTAGCTCCCTTAGCAATGTTCATTTCTATTTCTCTCTTGGCCTTTCTAACTTCCTTTTTGACTTGCGTTTGCAGTTCCGTGTACTCTTTCTGCGTACTTTCTTTTTGGTCCTTTTTTAATGCTCTGTAAAGTGCCTTTTTTGGCTGAATTTTTTTTTAAATTGATCTATTAAACCATTATGGCAATTTAGTTTTAAATTTAGATTTGTCTACTTTAGGGATGTAATTGTTTTGTGCCTCTAGTACTACATTTTTGAAGAACAACCATCCTTCTTCTGTGGGTGTTTTCTCTATTTTACTCCAGTCTACTTCTGTTAGTCTCTGTTTCATACCTTCATAGTTTGCTTTTCTAAAATTGTAAACCTTAGCTTTAGTCATTACTTTTGGGGTTTTAAAGAACACTTCAAATGAGACCATGTTGTGGTCTGAGTTTGCTAGTGGTTCTCTGACCTCTGTTTTAGTTGTTCTATCTTCGTTATTTGAAAAGACTAAATCAAATCAAGTCCTGTCTTCCCTATACAGTGTACACCCACAAATATTATATTCGTCCCCATCACTCTCAGACAACCAAGTTTCTGTAACACCTATCACATCATAGTTACCTGTTACTGCAGTAGCTTCAAGTTCTAGAATTTAGAATTTAGAATTTTATTTCTGATACTTCTAGCATTTAGATAAATACATTTAATGGTTGTCTTACCTGAGTTGTTGTTCTTGTTTTGATGCGGTCTCCCTTCTGTTTTTTTGTTGATTTCTTCCCCCTTCCTTTCTAGTTTAAATGCTTCTGAACCTGCTCGAGGATCTTTTCTCCAAGTAGACTGGTTCCCTTGTTATTTAAGTGCAGTGATCAATGATCAAGATAGGTGAAGCCTTCCCGTGTGCACCACATCTTCAGCCATGCGTTTTGATTAATTATTTCCAGCTGTCCATATGGTCCTTTGAAAGGTGCTGGTAGTATACCAGAAAATACCACAGTTTTGGTTTTCTCTTTTAATTTCCTTCCTAGCTCTCTGAATTTGTTTTGCAGGGATTTTGGTCTGTCTCTTCCAATGTTGTTTGTACCGATGTGGACGACTACTACCGGGCCGTCTCCTGTTCGTTCTAGGAGCCTGTCCACGTTCTCAGTGATGTGCTTGACCGAGGCTCCCGGAAGGCAGCCTCGGTCTGCTATTGTCTGGATACATTGCAAGCCCATCGCACAAACAGTCCACTACAGGAGTTCAAAACATCTGTGTCCTCCTAAAAACATCTCCCCTGAAGAGTGTGCTCAGAGCAATGAAAGAAGTACGTGCGAAATCTGACACTGTTGTGTGAAATATCTGGATTTGAATAAAGTGAAATATGAATGTCAAAAAAATAAGTTAAATAATATGTTACTTTTGAAACAAAACATTTCTTTATTTTATCGCTGATTTGTATGTTTAGAACTTCAAAACCTTAATTGTAAGGTGAAAAGAAGATTGATATCTTCATTGTTTCACATACATATTTTGATTCATAATTTAATATTCAATGTTTTACACAATAATTCTTTACGTACTTGAAAACTACCAGTGTTGAGAAGATTTTTTTGTTTATAGTAAATAGACATGCACATGTAATAATGGCAATATGAATATATGTATTTTTTATTTTATTTTTAGCTCAGGTATTATGATGTTACAGATATAATTAGTCTACTCTGCAGCTGATGATTGCAAATGTTGCTCTAAGAATTACACAACCTTTACTAATTACAAACCTCATTACTAATTGTTTCAACTCCTTTAAACTGTCTAGGTTGAAATCTGTAGTGGCATCAACTGTTAAAACACATTTCGTTAACCAAAAATGCCACATGTGCATGTGTTAACTAGAGTTTAGCATTGAGTTTTGAAGACATATTTGGCAAAAAGTTACCTGTGAAAAGCTGGGATTTTTGACATTCCCTTAAGGACCTACGATGATAACAAACAGAATGTGACATATACAAAATGAACAGCATATACAGAATAATGTGTTTATTAGTAGACAGAGCACTCTGATTTTTTCCTTACCACTTTGTTCCCAGTTGGTGGCATTGTGTAGTTGTGCATGTTTTGGAAAACCCAAATGCCATGATTATAATGATATGTTCTCAATTAAGCCGAGGTAGATTTTCTGTAGTATGTTGAACACTGTATCTCAGGAAAGGTAGTAAATACAATGTGTGCAGCTACAATGCTTGATATCCATATGTTCTGGATATGATTCAACCTCTGTGTCATCTTGCACAAATTCTATGATCACCTTGCATCTTATTCACAAGCACCACTTGAGTGCTATTTTCACAGTTCAAATGCAAACAACACAAACCCTTACCATTGACACTAATGGATATTTTCAATTTGAGCAAGGCTTACTTTAAGAATATTGAACTTTCTTCTTTTGTTTTCTATTGAGGCTGGAGCTCTTCCTCTTCTCTCTAGGGATCAGAAGGAATGGAAACCAATATCAGGATATAGATGAAGACATCCGGCATACAGTAGTATTGAGTTGTATTGAAAGAGCTTTCAATTTTTGTTGCCACAAACCTCCATTTGCGCTAGGCTTAACCACTTTATATACAAATATAGAGCTGTCTGGAGGTCATTTCAAGGCTCATTTTCATCCAGAGCCTTTTTATATGCAAGACTGTTCATTTGCCAATATTGGCACTACTATTGGCAGCTGCCTGAACCTTTAATATATTTTATTTATTTATTTTTTTTTATTTCAGGAGATTCAGATGTGGTTTAATGGTCTCGTCTAACTGTTTTTTTTTTTTTTTTGATTTGCATATTGATATAATAAGTACCTTAGCAATTGTAGTTGAATGGAATATTAAATATCTCCTGTATTGAAGCAGTAGCCATAATTATAACATACGCCCTGTAACATGCATGAGTGAAAACCTTATTTCAAATCCCTTGTATAACTCTCTTGTACGCTAACCTTACAAAAATAGCATAGCATTCTATATTGAATACTATAACCATGTACTGTACATTTATATTATATATGTACAAATTGTCCGGAACATGTATTATAATAAAAAATAAATACAATAGTGTAGTTGCAAGTAATTACATTACTATTTGGATAAATGTATATTATAATTCCAATTTTCAAGATTAAAACACATATTACTTATCTTGCAGATGGTAACCCTGTGTCCATAGTTATTGAATGAGTGCAACAACAAAAAATAATAAAACATACATCTGTGCATCTTCAAATTAACAGAAAAAATAAATAAATTGACGGTTTAATATTTTGTGTAATTTATTTATTTATGATTTATTGAATTTGCTTTTTTGGTTTTCACCTTATTTGTAAAAGTAACCTAAAAATAACCAGTGGTCTTTAATCAATTCTATAAGAAATTAATAAAATAGAGCAGATGGCTTCAGAACTAGTGATGAGAAACAATAATCATAAAATAATTAAAAACAACCCATTGGATTAATTTGTATGATGCTCAGAGTTAGAATGAAAAAACACCATGATTTTTTATAAGATTGCAACCCCCACCCCCATCCCCTCCTCACGCCTGAAGTCAATTCATCTCTTCCACCATGAGTTTCATAAGGTGATTATTTCCACAGAACTGGTTCCGTCCCAAGATAGTCAGTCATGCATTTCACATAGACCATATGATTCTTATGGTTGTTGCCTACAGGCTTTTTTATTTTAATCCCTTGCTCTTCCAAGTATGATATCAAAGTTTTTTTACACATACAATACGAATCATTGTATTTAGTTGGGCATTGACATCATACGTTATTTTCAGTGAAGTCGTACCATTAAAATGACTTTTAGACTGAGTTTTTTCTTATAAAAATTGGCACTTGAAATGCATAAACCTGACCTAGTTTCCCTGTCATATTTTTTGTATTTAATAATGTTAATAACTGGGTCAAGAATTACATCATTGAGAAAATACATCAGCAGGATTTATATTGACATTATACAGTTCCTGGTAAGATTATTAAAACTATTTCAAGGTTTTAAGCGGCATGAAACTATTTTCTTAAAAATTTGGTGGTTACTCTGGATTTCTCTTGCTTTGTAAATATAGCAAATCTTGTTATCCATCTTACATTTATACATATCCTCTTTTTGAACTTCATTTAAGACAGAAAATCATTTGCCTTCACTTGGATTTCAAATCATGTGGTCATCTCCTGCAAGAGTGAACCTCCTTTATTGATCTCGCAGTGAGATAATGTTAATATGATCAATAACACCCCTGATGAGTATGTATCAAGGAAGTGGAATTCGTCATTTATCTTCAGTCAAGTGCAGCAGGAAGTGTAGACATGATGAGATACTATCTTTATCTTATCAAACTCAGTTTGTTTTAGCTAGAAAAAAGGTCTCTGCTTCTCTGAAAGCATCCTAACATATTTATACTTTTTTGGCAGTTACAGTTGCCCACATTATGTTTCAAGAGGTTAATATACTGTATCATATATTTTGTTATTATTTTAACAAGAAATAAATGTATAATGTAATGTAATTAACACTAGCTGCTATAAATTAAACGTCATCCTTGCTATCTGAAAAAGCTGGAAGCCGAAATATTGTAGCTAATTGCTAAAATAGTGACTTACCGGTTTATCAATTACTCTTCTTTCTACTGATTGATGAGTATCCTGTTTGATCCCAATTCTCTTTCTATACAGTGCTGTTTTTGAATGATCTCTTGTTTAATTTTTTTTTTTTTTGCTTGAAGTATGAAATGTGGGGGTAGAAAAACCAAGAAAGGACAAGGAGGATGGGTCAGGGAAGGGCAGCACTGGTGAAGTAATAATTTAAAAGAACATGCTGCACAGTTGAGGGTGCCTGACAGATCACTGCATTCTTATCCATAAAGAGACAGCTTGCGTGCCAAGGAGGTTGTTTTGGGATGCTGACAAAGTTCCTTTGGGAAAAGCACAATCAAAGGCATGATTAAAAAGGAGCTCACAGGGTCAAACTGGAGTGCAGTCTTCTTTAAAGAAAAGTGTTTCTTCCACTTTATAAAGGCACTTTCGTTACAGACCAGGCATGACTGGTAAAAAAAAAAAACAACAAAAAAAAAACATTACTTTGTAAAAGTAGTCATATAAAATGATTTGATTGTCATACTGAACACCTAGATTGCTTCCCCCCATTTGTAATATAATTATGCAAGTACAAAAATTCTCTTCCTACCAACAAACAAAATTTAAAAACCCTTTATTCTGTACTGATGTGTACATAAAACAGTGTGAAAGTACATATTCACTTTTTTGTTGCTTATATTTATAACAGTATGGAATGAAACAATTGTGTCTAATATGTTTATGCATAACATAAATATGTATTTATGTATTGCTGTACGAACAAATGAAAGAATGAATGAATTTGTAATAGTGCTTTTGCAAATTCTGACCCCTGCTGTTGAGGAGTCTATAGCTGCTTGTGCAAACTAACCTGGCTCTTTTGTGGAATGTTTAAGATGCTTGACAGTATATTTTGCCCCTTATAATGTGCACATATGTTACATTTGTTATTTGAAAAATAATTGAAAAGTGCCCCAAGTGTTGTACATCTTTTCTGAAACTATGAAGTTGATTCTATCACCACCTGGAGGCACAACCTACCATAGGGTGGGGCAGCTCTGCAGTCAGCGAATAGAAATGGACGATGGTGATGATGATGATGATGATGATGATGATGAAGTCCTGCTCACTGAGGGTGGGCCCTGGCTGTGTGATGAAGCAGCAGCTCTGACAGATGGAGGAAAGACTCTGCCAGCTGCCCGGAGCACTCCCAGACAAAGGTGTGGGCTGAAAATACATGAAATACAGAAGCAAGTGTCTAACAGGAGTGTCAGGTTCAGGTAGACCAAGTAAAATATGACTGCTGTCAGTATGGGAAGTCCCTGCTGAACCACCTTTCAAGAACAGAAGCAGATACAGTATGAACCAGGAATAGATTTGTCCCATTATTTAAGGATTATAATTCTTCTGTGAAGCATCAGTGCAGTATGTGTCAAGTCATATCCTGTACAACTTGTTATTCCACTGCATAAGAACAAAGTTATATTTGTTCTAGTTCAGGTTTGATTAATTAAGATAGTGACAGGAGGGATCCAAAGTCTAAGACCACTTATAGATGATTCAGATCTGTAGAAATCTGTATCCCTTGGGAAGCATCACTGTGACAGAAATACAATGATTCTTGGTTGTAAATCTCCTTCCAAAATGTGAGGACACTTAGCAGCGAGAACAGAGTTCTTTGGACGGGCTGGTCTGAAGGTTCTTTCCCAGGGTTCAAGGGAAGTCGGCCAGTCTGGAAGAAGGCGGGACTCTATTGCAAGAATGTATTGACACGGAAGGGAAACGACGTGGCAGCCGTAGTTGCACTCTTTTACCAAGGGGTCATGTGTGACAGCATAAAAGGGGACGGAGAATCGTAATCTATTCCTTCACTTTGGTTTATGCCTATGAACTGAGAAGGATAGTGAGAGACCCCCCTTGTACGTGAAAGCTGTATCGTGAGTGTTTTTTGTTTGTTTGTCTGTGTGTAATCATCTTGTTTGTCACACCACATTAGCTGTCGCCGAGGACCAGCACTAAAGCCAGAATAGCACCACTACTGTCACAGCTTTAACCTGTATCACACACCACGAGCACTACTGCACTCACCCAGGACTGGTGACCATGTGTGTTTAATTGCAGGGTGGATAGATTGTTGGGTTATTATTATTGTTTCGGCCTGCAAACCCACTATTGTTTATTACTGTTATCAGTCACAGGATCTGGATACAAAAACATAACAATAAAAAACATATTTTTCTAACCCGATTAAACCTCTCTGTCTGTTTCATTACTGCACTGCATCACCCCTGCACCACCCGCATCCACTCAGCCACTTTGTCACAATCAGAAACAGACTCAAACCAGCTTGACTGTGTATGCCCAGCTTTCAAAATTACAGTTGACATCATTCTAGCTTGAACTTGAGATGTACTTATCATGTAAAAAAAAGACATACAATATCCAATTTCTGAAATGCTTGGTTGATCTTTGTTCTTTAGCTTTCAATTGTTATAAATTTGGGCATTGCAAACTGGACTAAAGCTCCCTTTAGTCTTACCTGGTTGGAAACTGCACTTAACAACAAGACTATTAACAGGAAGACATTAGCACTGCATGAAAGGCCAAGAAGTGACCTTGATATATTTTTGAACAAGGCTAGAAAATGCAACTCTGACCAACAGGAGTGTGGCCTTTCTAACTAGAGAAAGTGCTGTAAGACTGGGCCCCTACTCGGATTTAAAAGGCTCATTGGTGCTGCAGTGAGCAAATTAAATATTGTGAGAGAGCATGTGCCAGCGAATCAGAGAGACTGGAAGTGGACTGACTATACAGTCTACTATCTTAAACCCTCACCCAAGATCTGTAGCTCTCCAGTGATTGCCTGCTAGCTAAAAGGCTTCCACTTGAGCTGCTCAGATCATGTAAGTTTGTTTAAGATGCATAATTCATGAAGGCTACATAACACCACCCTTGAATAGCTTTTCACTCACAGCCTGCTTGATGGGAGGAGAAGTGACAGCAGAGTGCGACCTCGGAAACCTGACATTATCGCATCGCGTGACCTGCGGAAAGGACACAATTACATTGATCTTCCAACCCTCTGATTTTATTGATCTTTTATGTTCTCACAGAAGTGATCAAAGCCAAATTCCTTTTCTTAAATACACAATTCCAAGTGTACATAGTGTATGTATAATGTTACCACATACACCAAAAATACAACAGCATTCTACTCAAATGTCAATGTTTAGGTAAACTTGTAGGAAACTAAGTCAAGTAAACAAACGTTTTGGCAAGTGCCCTCTTCATTGTCGAGACTTTGTTTGAGCCCTGTGTGCTCAGTAAGCCTGCACTGAGAATGTTTTACTAACCAGCTCAGTACAGAGGCTGGGGTGTCCTCACATGAAGGGGGCTGGGGGGGGGTGAACTTAAGAATAATTACTCATTGGCAGTGATTTTCAAAACCATAATTTAGATTGTGATAATACAGCTTTGTAGCATTTGGCCAACTTGGCGTGCTGGTATGTGGACTTTTTGTCAACAGGTGCCAAGCTAATACTTAATGAATTCAAGTAAGAGGTTTTACATGAACTATTATGCAATATCCATCATTCTTAAAGTGCAACACTAACAATTTCTTCAGCTATTACTAAAGTAAAGTTCTCTCCTTAATGTGCAAGATGGGATACCAGACTTTTCAGGAAATGTGTTGCTATGTAGTTTTGATTTAGGAACATAAATCACCTGTACCAATGCAGAGTATTCAATTCACAGTAATTTAGGGGAGGGGATATGTAAATGCCTGTGTCTGCTTACTAAGTAGGAAAAGAACGACTCTGAATATTGAGAGGAGAGCTTCATGGGTTGCCATGAAAATAAAAGCATTTAACAAGAGAAATTAATTCCTGTGTTGTCGCACACATTCGAATTACGTCGCGTATGAGCTACTTGTTTGTCTGGTTACCACCTTTTTACTATATATATATATATATATATATATATATATATATATATATATATATATATATATATATATATATATATATATACACACACACCTGTTGTTATCTCTATTGGACCTGGCAGCCATCAATTCCTTCATTTTGTACATGGTAGGAGAAATTTAATCTTGAAGCTAGCCACAGCGCTTAAGCAGAAACATTTCAATCAAAAATCTGCAAAGCTGCAGTAGCTCAACCTCGATTCTGTGCTGCAAATGACATACACACAAGACAAATCATATTTACTTTCATTTTAGATTAAAAACTACTTTTGTTTTTATAGTTTTGTATGTGCATATATCTGTTTACACACTTGTTTCTTTTGAAATGTTTATTTTATTATAGTTTTGCATTTTTTAGTTTTCAACGATAGTTTGCAACTACTATCATTATAATAAAAGAAGAACCATTACATTTTAATAGGAGAACTATTCAAATACTGTTCAACCGCAGGATTCAACTCAAGGCTTTACATATTAGGGTACACAGAGAATTCTGCTTGTGGCTGATATTTCAGTGATTTTATCAACGACAGTCTGGACATGAGTATTTCTCAACTAGAGATGGTATTTGTAATGTATATTTATGAAAAATATATGGTATAAACAGATTCCCCTGTTTTGAGATTATTAAGAGAAATCTTGTGAAATCTGTAATCCTTTCCCTGGCTGGCACTCTATTCTATAAATCTTTATTTGGTTACTTCAGTGGATGTCCTATGAAGTTTAGCAGAGAGAGCAGATAATTGGGCTGCTACTACTTCCTTGGGTTGGGTTTTATGCATCTTTTGAGATTATATATATATATATATATATATATATATATATATATATATATATATATATATATATATATATATATATATATATATATATACACACACACACACACACACACACACACACACACACACACGTGTGTGTGTGGCAGGACAATGAGCCCTGCGCACGTAAGATGTATGTTTGTGGCAGGGAAAGGGTTAAAATCTCCTAGCCAAAATAAATTGTTAATTATTCTATTGTTTAATTATCACCTGCACCTGACTGTTATTGTAAATTAGAGCCAGGTGCAGGGTATTAAAGGAAAGTAGTCAGTCTGCTCAGGGCTGCTGCTGTGTGGAGAGCCCCTTTGATAAGTGTGCTCAATCGTATCAAAGGTACTGTGTGTAGTTTTTGTTGTTTGTTTCAAAACTATGTGGGGATGTCTGCCAGTAAATAGCTTAACTATCCGGTGTATAGTCAGGGTGATCTTGAATGTTAGTCAGTGCTCGAAAAGAGCTAGGTGTTTGTTTTGTTTTTGTTTAGTTTTTTGTAAATAAAAGTGCACAACTGTGCTAAAACTGCAAGTTCCTGTGTCGGGTCAGTGGTTTTTAAAGGGGCAAAGAACCCCAGAGCTGCAGATCGGGTTCACAATATTGTATTCATCTCATCAAATGGATTAGACAAATATTTGTCATACGATTAGCATCCTTTGACAGGCTAAGAGCACCGGGTCTCATTTTTGTGCTTTAAATTGGGACCAAACAGCATGTTATTAAATGAAACTAGCTGCATGGAAGTCAGCCAAACATGAAGGCATGGCGGTGGCAAGTATCCCAGCATCAAACTCATCATAGGCAAATAAAATATTCTATTACATTATTCTCCAATTTTTGCAGCATCTTCTGTTGGACCCTGGGGTGGCATATTTTCCAAAGGTTCAGAAACATTTTCCCTATTACCATCTGCCTTGATAGCTGGACATATTGGAAATCAAAGCTAGGACAAAACAACAGTGGCCCAAGGGCAGATTTTGCCACCAGACCAGGTGCAAAGGCAGGCCTCTGGGAGTAATGGCATTAATACAGACAGATACCTAGGGCTCGGAATTTAAAACATACCAGTCATTTACCCTATCTATTCACCTCCACTGGGATATTGATTTTGTGTTAATGAATTGTCAAGTAAAGGACATTTGAAAATGCACAAATGGTATGGACCATCACATATAAATAATCATTTAGTTTAGTGGTATAATGCAATTTGTGTTCCGCTTCACGCATTAAGATGTGTTGTAAACCGTGGATATTGCACAGGGCAAAGCAACCATTAAGAGAAGAAGGGGAGGCTACAGCAAAAAAGCAACAAATCAGTTGCATTTTCTTAAAAATCAGCAAGGCATGTTAGATGTTGAAAACAAAGACGAATGCCAATTTGAAATAAAGACAGGATGTTCACAGTGTCGAGATGTATTTGCGTCAAACTTAAAGAAGTTCAGTTTGAATGAATCTCATATTTCTACATGCGGTGAATGAAGGCGCAATCCTGGACCCAAAAAGTCATGCATTTATCATTCATTTATTTCATTTCTACACAGGGCCATCTTTGATCTGACAACAAGACTATGCTATGGAAATGAAACACTGTAGTGCAATAATACAATATTATTTCTGCATATATGGAACTGGAAGCATGATGAGAACTTGACAAACCACAATTTAACAGATAGCATTCAACTTGCCTAGTCTAAATATCCTACATAATTCTTGCACACACTATATCTTTATTCAATGTACCACAAATACCTATGCACAGCAGACAAAGTTACAGTTTAATAGTTCATTTTTCAGTTTTTATTTCAGACATTAAACTACCTGTACAGGTGCATCACAGAGTGCAAATTAAATCAAACAAGAAGTGACAAATGGTTAATTTTTTGATGCTGTGCCATTCAACCTTGTTAGTTACATGCCCTTGGCTTTACTAACATCAGACTAAACAAAGCAAATGATGTTCAGTGGCTTGACTTACAGGATATTTTTTTGGTACCAACTCACTAAGGACAAATATACTTTATAATGTGATTAATGAGCATACAGAAAGGGATAAATGACACTATTAAAGCAAAGCATGTGTTTTGTGGCATTACATATCCCAACAGCAATGTTTATTATCAATTAATATAATTAAATTCAGACCCACATTTCACTGTATACGTCTGAAAATGTAATGTGTTTAGGATTTAAATGTCATTGTGGAAGGGTAGAGTTGCGGTCAAGGCTAGCGGTAGGAACAGCAGAGGTCAGAGACAGGAGAGTGCAGTTCAGTGCTTCTTGCGTACTTTTATTTAACAAGTCCAAACAAAAGCTATCTCGGTGCAGGCCAGAGACAACCTGCTGCTCTCAGCTCTTTCTCTAAACAAACTCTCCCTACAGCTGTCTCCCAGCTCCTCTTGTACAGCATGTGCCCCAGTGAAACTGATCATCGATTCAAATCAATTAGCACCTGGCCACATTCACACTGTAGCTTCTTCCTCAGCAACATACACAGAATTCACCCCTTCCTCACTAACTACTCCACACAGCTCCTAATTCAGGCCCTGGTCCCGCCTTGACTACTGCAACTCCCTCCTGGCCATCCATCCACTCCAGCTCATCTAAAACTGCTTCTCATCTTGTCTTTTCCCTTCCTCGTTTCTCCCATGATACACTGCTGCTCTGCTGTCTGCACTGGCTCCCTATTGCTGCTCATCTCCTATTCAAAGCTCTTGTACTCACCTATCACTGTCTTGACCTTTTTGTTCACTCTTACCTCCGGACTATTATTTCTCCCTACACCCCTCTCCTGCCCCCTCCACTCCTCCACCACCAGCAGATGATATTTTGTAATGTGATACTTTGTACTGTGATTTTGTAACAATTGTAAGTCGCCCTGGATAAGGGCGACTGCTAAGAAATAAACAAAAACAAACAAACAAATAAATAAATAAATAAATAATAATAATATTATTAATAATATTAATAATAATAATAATAATAATAATAATAATAATAATTCCACACATGTTTTAGCAGGGAGGGGATTCCAACCCCAGTGCTGCCATATTAAATACACTTTTCAAACATGTGCATAACCCCTGCCCTTCCACAGTCATAAAGACCTGTATCACATATTATTGTAACTGGCTTATATTGGTTATCACATTGAAGTCATGATCTTGTTTGACAAAGACCTCAATTGGAGGGGCAAGATTTGTAACTGTCTTCCGACTGCTTTTGCCCACATTCACTCAGTAACACGTTGCCATGAACAATAATCTCTGCACAAACTCTTCAGCTTTAACATGCAAAGGACACACTTGTCATGTTGCTCCTTTCTATTATGCAATTATTTCAATGCACACTTTGAAATGACGGACACTAATTGCCTGTAACTGTAAATAGCTTCATGATGATGGCTGGATGAGGGTCTGGGAGTACACACTACTGAACATCCAA
This sequence comes from Polyodon spathula, assembly GCF_017654505.1. Lineage (NCBI taxonomy): Eukaryota > Metazoa > Chordata > Actinopteri > Acipenseriformes > Polyodontidae > Polyodon > Polyodon spathula. The sequence continues at coordinate 32,278,322 of NC_054549.1, read as the reverse complement.
CACACTGAACAGCTGTCAGACATGCAGACCTGGACATCCTCCGTGCAAACTCAGAAATCTCTCAGACAGAACTGAAATGCTAGAAGTCAGCTTTGGCACAAATAGCATAGCTCTCCAACAGCCTGAGATGTGACATTATTCAAAGTTAGACAACCAGTCCAGTAGCTCAACTTAAATCAAGCTCAAGAAAAATACATCTATAAATAAATGGAAAAGAAAACTTTTTTTTTTTTTTTTTTTTTTTTTTATGCATGCCTCCATCTGGTACCATCCTTCCCTTGGTACACATGTTTAAGGTCATTCTCTATAGCTGAGGGTCATCCAGGCCATTCACTTTAGGAATCCAACCAAGTTGCCTCAGGTGCATGATTAAATTGCCCTGCACTGCTGTAGTAAATGAGATAGCCTGCCATGGGAATGAGTTTTAAACAGAAGGGAATGAACTGGCACTGGCAAGACTGAATTGGAACATGATGAGTTCTCTTGACATGAAACCTTACAGTTATAATTAAAGCAACATTTACCCACTTTCACTCAATGTGATGGATATTTACAATAAAAGAGACAACAATAAAACATCTTAATACCTTAGCTGACAAACCTTGTGCTGTACTTAGTATAACACTTTACAGTGTTTCTGATTACTGTGTATTTACATAGTAGTTACTTAGTAAATTCATGTGTACAAACACGTAATTACAATATTAGTATGCGTAGTTAATATCATTCTGTAAATGTTTTTACATGACATAACCCTAATCCTAAATCTTTTCTGTTACAATTGTGTACTTACATATATCGTGGCAAAACATTTGGACATTAAGTACATTGTAACTATACATAGTAACATTGTAATTGTGTACGTACATTTGTATTTAATAAGTAACTCCTATATAAATAGACAGTAATTAGAGAAAATGAATGTCAAGTGTTACCGTCTAGCCTTTGTTAATATATAAAAAACAAAGTCAGACACACAATGCCTTAATTCATCCTAATTTATAATTGAGTGGTGAAGACTCTGTGATTAACATGATGTATTTTTCATTCCCTCAATTATAGTATTGTTCATAAGGTCCGATTCAAAGACTCAACCACAGGGGGATTAATTAATTGATGAAAAGATCTGTCTCAAATCCATATTTCCATAACATTCAATATTATACATGTTATTATAGCCCAATAATGAATATATACAAAAATAAAATGTTGTAGTTAGTAAAAAGGATTACAGCACAAACTGTTTTGTTGTAATTAATTAATAAGATTCGGGGAGGTATACCCAAACAAAGGGAGATTTAAAAAAGAAAACTTTTTGCCCAGATAATAGTCAAGGATTGGCAAGATGGCCTGTCAAACAACTTTTCTTGAATCTCAATTTACATAAGATTTGATCTATGAAAATTATAACATTGTAGCAGGATTAGCATCATTTTACCTCTTAGTTGTTAATGTCAGAGTAATTGGTCATACTGCAAAGAAATACTACCCATTTAGTCATAGGAAAACTCCAATAATGATTGATTTAGGACGCAGTAAAAAAACATTTTTTAAAAAGGTCATAAAACATATTGCGGGATCTACCACCAGTTTTTATCTTGCCTTAATGTTCTCTTTACACATGGCAGCAGGTCATCTCATTAGAGGGAATGCAGCCTGTTATAGAGGCAGATAACTGCATCACATTTCACTTCAGTGTCACTAAGTGGTTCATTCTTAAAATAAATAAAACCAACTAATGACAGCCTTAGACTACAGTCCTCATGTTGCCAAGTATTCTACTCACATATATTGTTAACCATTTTCTGTCATGAATGGGAAAATAAACTAGATTTTTGATTCACCTACCAACACCTATAACAAACACTGGGGCATTCTAAATATGTTTATTGCAAATATTTTACAAGATGTGTATCCCATTTCAGCTTCCCAGAGAGTTCTGGCTTGATCATTGATGCTCTCTGAGACACCAAGGATGGATTTCAAACTGAGTAGAACATATACAGCTATCAGATGCAAATTGCTTATTATTCGTGGCTTTTACATATTAGTGCCTCTGAACATTTTGGTTATTTGTTGTTTATGAGGAAATTAGAGACATAGCTTAAAGGTCACTTGAAAGACATGACATCAGTGCTGCAAGTTGTAATAAGCACTATAACTTACTGCAGTCAGTGCACATAGATTTTAGGTTACTTGGCACATAACAACCATGTCCAGATAATAACCTTTTAATAAGTAAGAACATTTATAATGATGTCGTAGATAGATATATGCCAGCTAGGGGCAGACGAGAAGTTGAAGACACACGCTCATGTATAGTTTAAATATTCAGGATACTGGGTTGGCATGATGCTTTCTTGTTTTGTATTTTTTGTCTTATACGTAATGATAATGTAGATAATATACATAACGTAGAAGATTTATAAGATTTCAGCTTGTTACATGTTGCTTTCAAATCCGGTCATTGACCTAATCCAGTAGAAGTGCTGATGTGACATTAAAAATAATCAGAAAGGATAATGTGACCGATAGATAAGTGAACTACATTGGCGAAAGGACATGGGTAACTCTTGTTGTAATCCCACAATACCACATAATGCAATACCTTAAAACCCCATCAATATTCAGCTGGCACCAATACACACAGCTGTTGTGATGATCTACTATTAGCAGAACGCTTTTAGTAGTTTCTAGTGCATTAGAATACATAAAAAGAAAACCTGAGTCAAGATGTTTGACTACAGTACTTGACACAGGGACTGATATACAAAAATGTTATTTTTGACCTTTGTTGAATTGTAGACTTCAACAGGAGTATACTACAGTCCAACCCTAGAAATGGTTTTATTTATCAATATAGCAACTTATCAAAAAGTACAAATACAACAAAGGAAACTAAAACTGGGAGAAAATAAACACTTTCTGAGCTTAATGTGATTTTTAAAATCTAATACAGTATCATAAGGTAAATGCAACATTTCTATTTCTAAAGAAAATGTCTATTTCTTACTATTGTTTCTCTATAGGGTTAAGAAAATAAAAGCTTAAAGAATGGCTTGAATTTAAACTGAAACAACTTTATGACCAACTCCGTAAAGGTATCAGATCAATAGGAAGGCTAAACTCTCATGGATTATAATTTGCGTAATTAACTCCTATGCTCTCCACTCTCTGAAAATTGATGAATTAATACACAACTACAACAATTTTTTCATATTTCTCCCTATAGGCCAGTATGCTATGCAGAGATGACATTTAGAGGAGGGGAGGTCTAATAGAAATGCACTCAGCCTTCACATTCAACACAGTCGTGAGATAGTTCAAAGGCAGGGCAAACCTGGAAGAGCTCTGGAAGCCATCTGACTGAAGATGATTAATGTGACTAATGTACAGTGCAATGTTCCCTGCACATCCTTCCACAGGGACTGGGTTAGATTCACTCTACGGATCGGGTACTACAGAAAAGGTCTAGGATTAGGCTGCCCCCGTGCCTCTCCTGTGGTTACAGAAAGCAGTTTCTTATTTAAAAAACAAAAAAAACAAAACAAAAAAAATCCTGCATGAGCATGAAATTATGTCTCCTCTTGTTAATATGTATGAGGCGGGAATAGTATTTTGCATTCAATGCACACAAGGATTGTTGTTTTTAAAGATTTTAATTCATTACTGCTTTCCACCTAGTGAAATAAGTATGGTAAAGATGCAGAATCAGTGTCAGAGCATAATTAAAACTGACACATGAAGAGGGCTAAAAACATCATTATATTTCCATACTAAAATTGCAAAAAAAAGTACTGTAATGGGGAACCCCCCCCCCCCCACCACACACACACACACACACAATCAACAATGGCTGATATGTAAATGATTAAATGCTGTTTGTACCTTAAGAAATGAGTAACTGATGGAAACTAGGGGCTTCCTCAGCATATTTAGTTGTACTTAGTCCAGCAGTCAAGGTTATAATTTGCTTGGTGTTGATTCAGACAGGTCTTTTTTTTTCTACAGATTATAAACTTTGAGAGTCTATAGATCACCTTGTAACCAGAGGCTTGATTTGATGGCCAGGATCTGCAGTCTCCATTCTTTTGACTCTACATAATTCGACAATATAATATGACCCTTGTGATCTGTCTGCTTCCAGCTTGCTGGACAGGTTAAATGGTTTGAGAGATAAGGCCCAGTTTGGTTTAGAGGCACATTATCAGTTCACAGACTTGAATGGGAATGCATGTTTCAGAGTTTTACTTTTACATCCTGTGTTTCTGGTGATTCAAGGCCAGGACATGTACTATTGAAAGATCACATTGATTTAAGGTATAATTATCTCCTTTTTTTCAAATTTTAAGAGAAAAGTGCCAGAGCATTATATGCAGGCTGTGTGTTATATAGTCGATTAGGTACACAGTTTACAAAGGTTACAGTAATCTATATAATAGAAATGAACAGGGCCTGATTTACATGAACATGGATACTGAATTATTTACAGTAGGCATTACATAACCACTAGTGGTACAGGAATTACTATTATTAACATATTATTAGTAGCAGTAATAGTAGAAAAAGTAGCAGTCTTAAAACCTCACTATTACAGTGAAATTATACATGTAGTTACATAGCAATTACATTGTAAATTTACAATGTCATGTGTTAATATAGTATACATTGTCTATAGAGTTTAACTTTACAATACATATGAAATCCTACTGCTTTTTGTCAGATACAAAAGACAAAATACATGACAGCTGATACGTTTAGTTAGAAACACCACTAGCAATATAATCCCTGCCAACATCAGTAATTACTATCAAACAAGGGATTTGGAAGATAATTCGATTTTTAGGTTTTGACAGTGTTGCTTATGGTAGAAATAATATATCAGCATATTTAACTCCAGATGTGTACACCTATTGTAATAGTTAGCAGCAAATTAGGTGCTTAATGTTGCATATATAAACTTAATTAATTGAAAAATAATGGATATTCTGAATAAGGCAAAAATTGTGAATACCCTCGAGTTTATCTATGCATACAGTGTGTAGTTATTTCCTACTATCGAAAGTATAGGCAACTGTATACAGATTTATAAAATGTGATACAATTACTATTTAATATATACTTTATTTACCCTGCAGGTATCAGGGTCTTAAATGGTCAGCTTTGTTGTGTAGATTCAGCAGACTTGCACACTGACACACTATTTTTAAAATGTTTAAAAGCAAAGATTAAAATAAAAAGGACCATTAACTATCAGTAACTATATATAGGGTTAGTTTGAGAAGTTTAATTGGTGTATTAGATCACAAAGGATTATTGCTTCCAATGGTATGTGCCAAACATCAAAAAGCGACCTTACAGGATATATGATTTAACGATTTAGTCAAAAAAACAGAACAATTGACAATCAATTATTTTTAATAATAATAATAATAATAATAATAATAATAATAATAATGCATTATTCGTCAATGTAGACATGTGACTTTCTTGCAGTCAGAAAGTGGTATTAATGAAGAGCTGGAGTTTACTGCAATTACTGTAGGTAGAACAGGATATACTAACACACAATTTCCTTTTGAATTCCTATTGATGTCACATGAACTGTTTCTTACTTCCATTTTATCATGGGCACCACCCCTATCATTGTGCCTCATATTGTACAGTATAAATGTACCAGGATTGGTATTTTGGCTATTATAAGTGGAACACAAAACAATTGTCTTGATACCATGCAGACTAAGCTTAAAATAAAACCATGAATCATTCAGTAAGATTAAAAACGTATTACATTCTGGCACTAACTAAGGAGCGCTGAGATTGTTTTTGTAAATATTTAATGATGTGTCGTTTGCCTTCCAGAAGTGCAGTTACTCCGAACATGCAATCAATGTTCAGCAGCTGCAGAACGATACACACTGGGCTAATTATGCAAAGATTTTACAAAGTTAGAGCCGAATGCAGTTCAATCTGACTGGGCATGTCAAGGGCTATGAAATCAGGTTAAACGTAAAAAAAATATCGAAGGCTGATTGATATTTTTATTGTTGTCATTATTTTCACAGGAGGGGATGCATTATTCAGTTTACTGTTATTAGGAAGGCTGTATTGAGCACCCTTTCCTCGTTTTGATTGAGAGGAAGCCGGTTTGAGAAAATCATTTAGTGAAATTAGTATGCACCTCAGCCTGTTAAAACAGTATGTAATGGCTTTTTAGAAACTGGAATTATTGTATAATACAGACAAATGACAATGTAATTCAGTTTAATCCAGTTAACTGTAATTGTTATCCATTTTAATGTCTCCACCGAGAAACATGGAAGCAATACAGGTGAACTCACAACAGTTTGATTCCGATATTAAGTTTACAGTCACTAGACTTCTTTATTACCAAGCTTCATTAGGTTTGTCTAATTTCAGATCTCTTTGCGTAGGTGGCAAGAGATTTGTACCTCATAAGCTGTATAACTTTTGACTTCGTTTCAGGGTTTAGAAGTTTCTTCTACTGCAATTCTGAGCACAAGATATGGCATGGCTAAACCTACTTAGACAATTCTATTCAATCTGGTGAAACATGTCAACCAAAATGTTTTCTAATATACATTTATGTACAACAGGGTACATTTAAAGTGCCTCTGAATTATTTTAAATAAATAATGTATTTGGGTTTTCAAACGTAATTGATTACAATGTATTACTGTACTTCAGCATATCTGACTATATCTGTCCCATCTAGGCTACACGTGCATACCACACATTGATTTCTTTCCAGTCATCTTGTGCAATGCCTACCTAGGTACAAAGTATGTTTGTGCATTCCCGTTAATTAATTCTTCTCATATTTATCAGAGAAATGTAAAAGGGGTAATAAAGGGGCTTTCAATTGTCGTGAAGCTCCTGGCAGCAGCAGTACTTTCAAGACAGGGTTGAAACCTTTCCTTAAAAAAAAAAATAAAGATAACATGTTTGCATATTGAATTCATGCATGTCCAGTTTCTTGGAGAATGGGGACAGCTGCATGCATTCACATCCGAATGCATTCAGTTTCCTTTTAGATTTCTATTTTCGTTGAGTCTGTGTTTGAGCAAAGCATAAAAGTCATGACGTTTGGTTACACTATGCTATGTACAATTCATAAGCACATTGGCTTCATTGCATGTAACGGGTGATAGCCACTTTGGTTGAAGGCAAGTGTTTCCAAGTTCACAACTCACTGGTGAACCGAGAGCCATATGGTCACCCTAACTGATTTGTTTGATTTTAACAAGTCAACCGAACAAATTCTTGATTATTAGTCATTTTCAGAATTTCAGTTTGTGTTAACCTAAACAGTTTTACTTTCAAGTCTCCAACAGCAGAATTTTGCTAATTGCCATCAAGTTTTACGATGTTTGCATGGTTCTATGAGATTTTTTTCTTATATATAAATAACGTAGGTTAGAGTGAAAATACTTTACAAAACTCCTGGGAGCCTGGTAAACAGTGGTTCAAGTTTGTCTTCCTTAGGTTATGAATGTTAAAGATGTTTTCATACAGTTCACATGTCTTTTTACCTGGCTGGAATTAGACTCTCCTGTTATCTTTTCAAACTATTAATTTACAGTCAAGCGCCAGATACATTTCTTTTGGAAATCAAAGTGACAATCTCTTAATAGCTGTATTATTCACTGTTGATTTGAAGATTTGTATTTTATCAGAAGTGTGAGCTAATGCCATTAACATACCTATCAGTGTTCAATACCCTGTGGAAGTGCAGTTGCAGTATAAGGAATGATACATGAAGACAGTTTATGTGTTAATTGGTGTTTAAACAGTTGTCAAAAGAATACATGCAGCTTTTGTCTAGAGTGAGAAATTGGTTAAAAAGCTATAATTTCAGACCTCTGGGTGACATAGTGTCTCCAATTTGTTTCTTCAGGACACAATCTACATTGTTTCTTTGAAGCTAATGAGTTGTTTATCAGTTTTGTAAATAGGGTATATTTTTCCCCTTAGTGAAAAGAAGAGCATACATTTTTCACTGGGGCAAAAGAGCATACAGGCCTGTGGAATCAGGAAGGTTTATTCTCTATAAATGTATACATTAGCTTGACCAAGAAAACCACTTTAGATGTGGCACCTTATATTCTGTTGTTTGAAATATATGATATAGGTATTTAAGAAGAATTACAATGCCAGAAACCTACTTCTAAATATCAACACAAAATATAACATAAATTAGTTATAGTTTACTTATTACAGTAATAGTTTTTCTTACCGGCGCATGAATTCAGAATGTCATGTGGTCCATTTACTGTGATAAAGTTGCATTTCAGTTACAGCCACTGTCAAAAATTAAAGTAACATTGGTTGTATAGTTCAGTAGTGGGCATCAGTGAATATTCACTCTTAAACTCATTACTTACACCTAAATATGCATTAGTGTACATTGAGAACAAAGGGTTTGCATCCTAAATGCTAGCGAATATCCTATCCTGGCTTATTTAACTTGTATAGTTTGACAAGGGAGGCTACTCCAGGTGAAATACCTCCAGCTATAAAATTCAAGTACATATTTGCTAAAGTAAGTGTTTCCTTTAAACTTGAGAATGCAAGACCATCGTACTCTACTTTACACAGCCTTTGTGACTAAGGTACATGATTTAAGTAGGTCACCAAAGTAAAATACATTTGCCTGAAGCAATTGATAATATTTACTTTAAATAGTTTATTTCAACTGTGTATGATTTGTTTAGCTTTCAGTCCTTGGCAGATTAAAAACATGGTGGATGATCCAGCTACCTAGGTTTATCTTTGACCTTTGCTGATTACTTGAGACAACTTCAGATTGGAATTTTTAGCAGTTCTTTTTTTGTTGTTAATGGCATATTGCTGAAGGATATACAGATAACCAAGTCACAGTCTGTTTTCTCAGTAGTTGTTTGATGTCTACAGTGTAACTCAACAACAGTCACAGTATGTTGGCATAGAAAAGCACATGTATAGACAACAATGATAACTTACAAGAGAACCATTAAATAGTCATTGTATATAGTGTTTATATGCAAGTGTCAGTCACAGTTTATTTGCAGGGTATTGTTTTGTATATTACTGGTTACACAACATAACTGAAAAATTGTTATCTAAGTGACGGAGAAAGGCATTGAGAAAGACTGCATGTCAAATAACAAGTCTAAATGTTTTATTACCTTTCTTTTTGGTATTACTTTTTAAGCAGCTGTATCACACTATTACAAAATCATGCTGCCCTGACATACGATTGAAATTGAAATAACCGATTCCTATGCAATTTGGAGTTCAGATTTGAACACAGAAAGGGTAGTTAGTTGGTGTCTGATTGCAATTTGCTTCACCTTTTCCTCTGAAAGAAACACCCATCAAAAGAGTTTTAATCTTGTATGAAACTGAAATATGAATCTGTCAGTTTTGCAATGAGCCTCCATAACAGTCTAGCTGACAAAGACAGGGCTGTAAGGCCCACTTCCAATGAGATATATGCCAGGATTGAATTTCTCTTTATAATGCATGTAATTAGAGAGTAGAACAAAATGCTCTCTTCACATTCACGACATGCACAACAAATAAAGTAGAGGATGAGCCTCTAAGCTTTTTCATGCAAATAAATAGCTTCAATAAAAGGAAATATTTCAGAGAAATTAGTTTTTAATCTTGGAAACGTGATGAGATTTTGATCCGAGCTGTTTGGAATCTGATCTACAAGGATATATGAACAAATAAAAGGTGAATTTCCTGCCAGAGACAGACAGTGCCATTTCATTAATCTCAGAATGTCTCGTAGTCAATATGAGCAGAAAATTGTTCCTTTAGAAACCGCACGTTGTGTGAATTTGCTTTATGAAATACAATCACAAGTGTGACAGGTATTTCATCAGGAATGTATTCTTTCTTAAATCTACTCTTTCAATAGGTTAGACACACTGATTTGGCACTTGATTGCCCTTGCCAGACCTGTGTAATACAGAAACAACTGTAGGCACATAGAAATTATAGCAGTAGGATTGCCCTTTACAGCATAACACTTGAACTTGCCCTTTAGATGACAATGAACCAAAAGGACTCTCATACAGTAATATACAGTTATCATCGTCACAGTATCAAGTACGTATTGCCATGATTTCCATTGCTTAAAATATGGTACAGTAAGTAAAGCCTATTAACTTTGAAAGACATATTTTACCACCATCCTCAAATAAACACAGTAATAACATATACAATAATGGAGCGGGCAGGATGACGACTCTTGAGATTTAAAAATAATGTCTTTTTTCTCTTTATTGGATTTTTATTCTAACGAATTAAGTTCTCTAAAAAGGTATAGAATTCGAGACGTGACTGACGAATTATAAGGCCGGCAGAATTTGTGTCAGTGCAGTTTATATATATATATATATATATAATTATATGATATTATAGATATATATATATTAATATATATAAATATATATATATTTATAGATTTTATAAATTATTTAAAAAGCATATATAATATATATATATATATATATAGTATAATATAGATTGATCGTTGTTTCGACTTATATAAAAATGAAATTGTGTGTCTATTTGTATGAACTTAATTAGATAAAGAAATAGATAAACAAGTGTATATATTTATTCTTTATACCCTACTGTAATTATCATGCAAGTTCATGTTTAGATTTAAGCCGCTAGTTGACTAGTTGGGAGCTGGATTCCTGGGTTTCATAGTCTCATTATAACTGGCCTTTATCACATTGAAAAAATCATCTGTGACAAGTCACTTTAATGGGTGAGGAGCTCAAAGATGCTGAGAGGCTTGGTGCTTGATGAAAGGTATTTGATGCCAATAGCATTTGTCATGTGCAGGTTTCATACGTTTGCTGCTTCTAAGTGATGCCAAAATAATGCAGCTTGTGAGAATACAGACAGAAAAAAGGGCACTCATTCACACAATTGCCACTAGCTCTGCAAGGTCACCTTCATTTCCACACAAACTGCCTTTTTAGCTAACCTAGAAAAAGGTAGACAGGTTAGAATGTAATTTGCAAAACAGCACAGCACATGCATTTATATTGTAAACATTTCAGAAGATGATTCCTCCTCAAATGGAAAGCACAAATTAATACTAACATTTCCACTGTAAGACAATACAAAATCCAATCTAATCGTTCTTCTTGAGGTTAAGACTAGTCTTAAAATGTATTTAATTAACCTAAATTATACTACACATTCCATCTTTTAAGAGCACAGGGTTTTTTTTTTTTTTTTTTTTTTTTTTTTTTTTTTTGAGAAAGCTAAACTTTTCTGTCCGTCCGTATGCCAGTGTAAACTTCATTTTAGTAGTTCGAAATTGCTTGGTAAGTTTTAAAGAAACAAAAAACAATGTATCACAACTGCAGTTGAAAGGTTTTATAATCATAATTCAAAAGGCTCTTTAACCCCCTCCTGACCATATTACTACAGTATATTAATATACTGTAGCAATATACAGGCACCATTTTCTCCTTGCTGCGGTAAAATACTCCTCCATTTTTGGAAGGCTGCAGTGGTTTCAGGGCCAGTGCTTGTCTATTTACACCTCATCTCCTGGTTATGATACAAGACAGGGACTGTGAAAGGCTCAGGCATAACTGGACCTCTTGGCTTCTCTCATGATGCTGCCTGACAGACAATGAACCTCTTTATGATCAATCATGAGCTCAATGTTTCCCTGTCATTCTCCCTTCTTTGACCTCCCTTAAATTCTTAAATAAGCTGTAACAATGACTCGGTCCATGTGATATACAGGAAAGATTATAGGTTGTGATTCAAGACTCACACACACAAAACAGAAGCCTGTACACACTGTTGACTATGTGTTTTACAACTCATTCCAAAATGAAACTATCATCACAACCAGCTAATAGATCTAATTCTGTCCCAACAAATTTGTTATTATACACTGTCAATTTGTTTGGAGAGGTGGTGCAGTGTACATTCTAAGTGGTCTATTGAATCACTATTACTCATGATGGTGTTCAGTTTGATATCCCAGTTACCTTCAGGGTCATAAGTATTCCCATAAAGAGTACTTGTAAAAGTATCTCTAGATTTGGTATAATAACCCATATGAAAAAACTACTGACTTATATTCACACAATTTTTATGAAATGCCTTATTCTGTATACATCTTGTTTAAAACTGTTATTTACAACTTTTGTAGCATTATTGAGCTCATATTATCAGGAAGCTATATTCTATTCTCTTTGTTTTATTTTGTATTTTAAATTAATACACCAAGGTCATCAAAAATACATAATGCAAATGTATTATATTAATGAAAGAACAGAGTTCATGTTTAATTAAACAATAACATTTTCCTTTTCAAAATCATTTTCAGTACTAGATTAGTCAATGTATGCATAAGCCCTTTCAATAAATGTTTTTGTGATCAACTGATTGTGCCATTCTCTAAATTAAGGTGAATTTTGTGGCATTGTTGGTGGCAAGTTCTTTCTTCAGAGCTTGCACTTCAGTTTAATGATTCATTATTAACTACTGATAAACTATTACAGCTGTTGGTTATTTTCATGTAGTGTTTTAAATTAATCTGTATTACTACACCATATAGTGTAGCCCAAATACAACATAAACGTGGAGTGCTGTGTTTATTTCACCATAAAAACCCACTCACCTCCCCTTGAACAATCACGTAGTACCCTCTCTTTGTAACATAATTCATATCACCCTCTAAATGGTGTTCATCACACCCTTTATACCACTTTAATAGGTGTATTATTAAATATGTATAAATCAACAACTTAAAGTCTGTATGCTTTCACCAACGTAGTGTTCTATAAATCTAGCACATGGAAATGAACATCATTAGCATACCGTAACGAGCCACTAATTCTGCCGCGAGTGCAAGTTTTGCATTCTCCATCATCTTGTGTGGCTCTCAAATAGAGGCATCTATCGAGGAACGGAATAAAGAACCTCGACGGGAGATACATTTTTTTTTTTCAATGAAATGAATGAAAGCTTTGTTTTAAGAAAGAAAATACAGGGGCAGCATTACTCTAAAAAAATGATGCTCCATTTAATTTGCAAAGCAAAATGTAAGCAACAGTGTATATATGTGTTCACTATAAATCATATTGATTTATGTAATAAAAAAAAACACTTTAAAACCTGCAGTATATATTGATATATCATTAAATGCATTTTTTCTATTATATGGCATTGCATTAGTGCGCAAATATTCAATTCCATTAGAGCAGCATGTATGTTTGTTTTGTTGCTATACATTAAAGAAAAATGAATTTTAGATAGATAGTACCGAGCAGTTTTGACTACATTTTCTTTTTACACATTATTACAGCTACTTCACCACTTTTCTTGTCCCGAGGGGATTTGGCAGATTCTTTTCATGCATTAATTTCACTTTATATTACAGGCAGAATATAGATTAATTCAGATACAGTTCGACGGCTCGCTTAACTGCTTCTTTAAAGATGCACTACACTGTATAACGAGCGAGGAATAACAACATTTTGAATTGCAAAAAAAATAGCCAATCTGGAAAAAAGCTGGCCAATAAGAGAAAAACTGCAAGGCAATGTAAAATACATTGACAAAGCCTTCTCACCGAAATGCATTTGTACATTGCATCTTTTATGTATTAATATTATTCAACTATGTTTCTCTTTTCCACAAATTCACCAAGCTTCCTGAGGTTTCAAATTTGTATTAATGTATTCATAATAAATGCTGAATCAAAACAGATGATGGGGTGAGCTTTGTATCCAACCTCCAATTAATTTTTAAGCTAAAAGTCAGACTATGAATACAAAAGAAAGGCAGAATCATATTTAAAACATTAAGCCACTGTTGGAACACACCATAATTAATTAACAACTATTTTAAGTTGCCTTGGGTTTCCATTTTCACTTGTTTAAATGTACAGACTTCTCTGTAGCCTTTCAAATGAATTTTTCACGCATTAGACAGACAGTGATACACCTTGCAAGTTATATTTTTCACTAGGTGGCATCATCTAATTATCAGCCAACTTTAAACACATTAATGTTTGCTTCTGTTTTTTTTTTTATTTTAATTAGAAAGACTGAAAGGTCACAAGCAACTTTTAATTAGTGTGTCAATCATCAATATGAATGTGTTCTTCTGATCCTTTATACTTCCTCTTTTTATAATTAATTTCTTCAAGAGGCATTTAAACATTACTCGGCAAATGCTAAATTATTAGTGGTAGCTGTTGTAAAATATAACAAATCCATCTTTACAAGTTAACTACATAAATAACATTAATATATTGTAGATCATATCTGAGAGAACATAGCATTGTCTTCCAATTGAAAGGAGGCTTATAGCATACTGCTCTACTGCTTGGTTATTAATTGTCTGATGGACATCTGTAGTCAATCAATGTGTGCTGAATTCCTACCAGTTCACAATTCCTAGTTTAAGGATCTTGGTGTTGTCTATTGAAATGTCCGATTTTATTTTATTTGTTCAGATACAGAGCCAAGTGTCTCTCTGTAAGAGTTTGCAAACTTTGGTAAGATACATCACTAAGGTATCTCCGACCGTGTCTCAGTTCCTTATCTGATTTCTTTTGTCATATAAAATGTTACACAATAGTCTCTTGAAAGACGATCGATGAATAAAAGGAGTAATTGGCTAAAACGTGTGTTCCTAAAATAAGTTTCTTCTTCAAACATCAATTCCAACCAAATTTAAAGAAGAAGAAATCGTTTTTCACATATGTTGTTTTGACAAAAAGTACAGACTGCTGTATTCCCAAACATGTGTCTGTATTTTAAAACTAGACGTGATATAATAGGTTACGTGCTGCAACATTGTTTTGAGACACTTGTTGGGATTACTATTGATTAACAAAGGTTTCTTTTATTACTAACATGGAGCAGCACAAAAAACCTAAAATGTAAGTATGGCGTTGGGTGAACAAATACATTAGCCAAGGAAGCATGTTTAGCGAAGTGTCTACCTTTTCAATTATTAAACGAGTTTCAAGCCAATACTTCTTGGTTCAATTTCTTCTTAAGGATGCATTTAAATAGATTTTTAAGTCTTTCAATGGCAAGCAATCCATTAAAGTAATTAGTAAATGGTTCCAGACCTTGAAATTATATTGAATTTTTACTTCAGTGAAAATGTACAAGCACTTAACCACATCCATGTGTTAAACAGGATTGTAAGAACAGTGAAAACTAGCTCAGTAAATAGTTAATTTACACATAAATAATTTCACTTCAAGCCACTGTGTTTTTACTTCAGTGTGGTTCTACATTTTCTACAATAGACATTGCTGTATTTTACAGCATACCTCATCCTTGGAAACAAATACAATAATACTTCTTAAAATTCAGGTTCAAATGGTCATTTCATGTTTGCATATAGAATATACTGCTGCTCACAGACCATGAAATATCCAATTATCTGGTCATTTGTCTTATTTAAATGGTTATTATGCCGCCAGAGACTGATATAAATATTTATCTGATGTTCTGGTATAAATATCTGATAATGGCTGTGGCTGTGTGTGTGTGTGGTAGATTGTACACTTCATTTGCCTTTTGTTATTTTTGTGTAGAAAAAAGTTGCTTCTGTCAATTTATTAAGGCACTTGTAACAGTAGTTGTAATAACGACCTCATCTCTCAGATACTGTAACACATATTTTATCAAAATGTTAGCTTTCTGACAACAGTCTATTTTTGCATGCAAACTGGCAAAATTCAGGTTGGTTAATGTGTTTTTGAGGGATTGCAGTTCTCCACTGTACACATCTGTGACAGAGTTCCCCGCCCTGTATATGACGTGTGCTATATTGTCTGTATTATTATTGTCAACAAACACATCTACTTTTTATTGTTACTCACAATCCTGGTCAGTCTTTATTCCACCCATCATAAGCAAAACAATTTTAAACATAGACAAAACTAAAGTCCAATACTAAAAGGATTCAAACCTTTTTATTTCCTCACACTGTCGATCCCACAACAAATCCAGATAGTCCCAGAAACTCGAAAGCAGCTGTCAGCGTGCTACCGGCTTCTGCAGGACAAAGGACAGCCCTTTAGTTGTCCGCCTGAACTCACTAGGTTGGCTCTGCTGTTGTTCAATGAGTAGAAACAGTCCCTCACA
Organism: Polyodon spathula; assembly: GCF_017654505.1. Classification (NCBI taxonomy): domain Eukaryota; kingdom Metazoa; phylum Chordata; class Actinopteri; order Acipenseriformes; family Polyodontidae; genus Polyodon; species Polyodon spathula. The sequence continues at coordinate 32,262,156 of NC_054549.1, read as the reverse complement.
GTTTTGCCTCCCTAACCTGCAGGAACACCAGAGCCAATGTGATGCCAAGTCCCTGACAAAGACCTGCAACTTTGCACAGCCAGGACGCGAACTTGTGCTCTATGACTTACGCAACAGTGCTTTTACCAGGTCAGCCACGCAATTAAAACTTTTTCAAGTAAATCATTGAGAATCAGCCTTGGGTTGAATTACCATGTGGCAATTATTTTATGATTGCACTCTGCTTTTTTCTGTTAATTGAAATTGATTTACAACATTTTTTTTTGGTTTCCTTTTTTATCTCGCCAGACTGCTATAGCTCAACTCTGCATAACAAATCAATCCTTCAATCAACCCTATACAGAGAAGAGAGTATGGATTTACAAAAAAATAAATCGTGACAGCAAGGTGAAACAACAATGAAAGGAAAACAAATCCAAATTAAATCTGTGACAATAATGGAAAGGTGTGAAATAAGGAAATAATCTGAACACTGCCATCTCTGAAAATAACAGATGGCATTCTTCCATGTATGGGAATTCCCCTGCCCCACACAAGCAAAAATGTACAGGAAGTGACATCACTTACTGTATTTAGTTTACTACAGGTATTGAAGGATCTACACCTAGCCCAAATGGAGACCAAGAATGTCAAATTATTCAAGGTGTTGCACTTTACCCATTTCAAGGGACACTTTCCATCTCTTAAAGAACAGCAGCAGAGCTGACAAAAAAAACAAAACAAAATGTTGAAGTGCAAACTGCTGTTTTTTTTCTTTTTTTTTCCTGAACTGCTCTGACGGATGGCCAGTACACAAGAAACCGATAAATGTCCCTCCTTGAAACAAGCAGACAAATGCATCAAAATGGTTTACCTTCTGATTGACTTGCTAGGAACAGCATGCGGCCTGAGATAAATGTAAAACCAGCCAAGAAAGACCAGTGAAGCATCATTCACGCTACAAATAACAGAACTGGTTTTCATTTAGTTTTCAAAACAGGTTCCTGAAATATTCATTCCTTTATTTTTCTCTTTGAAATATAACAGAAAATAATTAGCTTTTTTACTTAAGTGAAAATTCATGATTAATACAGACAAAGTTGACACCATGGATTAAACGGTTATCGTGGAAAATAAACCCCCCAAAAACATTGTGTAAATACAAATCAAGAATACATACTCCAATGACAATAAAGATGAGACCAGATTAAAATTGGCACCACATCATACATACTTATACAGCATCTGAATAGGAATCTAAATGGAACTTTCTTTTCAATTCTATAGTGTTTTCTTTAATAATAAAAAGGTTGAACTACAGACTGTCAACTGTTTATAATATTAGCTTTGTATTCATAATCAGAGATTTTTTTTCTTCATATACCGTACAAAAAATATGTTTCTTTCTTTTTAAAAATAGTTGGATAAAGGATTGCATTATCCATTTAAGGCAAGAGCATCTTGTTACTTCTATTATTGTTGACCATTTGAAAATAACAGGAAAATTACTTACAAAAGATAAACTTTATATTATAACGTGAAAGGATTTGGATTCAACTTGGCAAAAAATGAATTAGGTCTTGATATAACTGTTCTTCCAATGCAATCATCTATAAGCCCATCAATGAAAATATCAGGCAGATTAGTCACACCGACAAAAAAGAAACATTTATATTAAAACAATAGTTAAAAATTAGGAAAAACAAAACAATAAAAATGTGTATGTATTATTCAGCTCTAACTGCGCTAAATTTACTTCGCCTCACGTGCCCAACAAAGTCATATGTCATTTGACCGATACAGAGTAAGTACAAATATTTGACTAGTAGTATAGTGCGGCATGTGAAATCCTGGTCTGGTTGGTTAAAATATTACAGTACCTTCGGTAAGGAAGTGGTGGTTTAGCTTTTGGGAATTCTTTAATGTTTGCCCTTTTGGTAAAAACAAACCAAAATTAAGGATGCATTAAGCATTAAATGTGCACACTTCTTCTATTAAGTAATATTTGTAGACAAAAAAATAGGGAAGGGGCTATATGATTAGAACTATGATGCTAGTGGGAATTTCCATTTGAGGTACTGAGGGTATCACAGGAAATGTTCTTCTGCACAGCTACTTCCTGGTAAGACTGGCCACTGCCTTCTGTGCAGCATCGTCTAGGTCACTAGCAGCAGTGATCGGCAGTCCACTCTCATTCAAAATGCGCTTGGCTTCCTGGACGTTCGTTCCTACAGAGAAAAAAAAAAAAAAAAATACTGATACTCTAACAAAGGAAATATTAACAATGAATGGAACACAAATCGCAAGATTTATCTTTTTACTCCAGTTTGGCAAAACATAAATTACTCTGTAAGGCAATGTACCCTGCATGACATATTGTAGCTGTATGTATGTATTCCATTATGTGGGTTTGAAGCTGAAATAGTTTGTATTTCTGTCACACAACAATTACCTGTTTAGCAAAACATGTTCTATTTCCAGCAGTAGGCTTCCTAAATTTGGTCAAAAAGGACTTTGCGATCACAAGGATGACTGTAAATCATAAGAGACGTGGCAGAGAGTAAAGAGTTTCACACCATCACACTGATGAGAGGTTCTCATAAAGGAGAAACACACAATAAAATGAGGATAGATTAATTGAAAGAGATGGCCAATTGTCAAATACATTCCCAACCCATCAGTTTGATAGCACTGTAATGAGACAGGTTCACCAAAATGTAATTTTATATTTGTAACCTATAACATACAACGTCAACACGAAACTACAGAACAATACACAGGTATGTAAATAGCGGTTTAACTCCTGTTTCAGGTTGACCCATCCCTCCAACAAAACATCAAAATTATTAATGCCGCTATATACATATTTAAATGACAGATTACAATCAAACAGTTTAGACAGATTAACCCCTTAAAGTACACAAATAATTGATCAGTTGCTCAAATGTTTTTTTCTTAAAATCTATTTGAGTGACTCGAGCATCACAAGGAACCTGTCACTAAACTTTAAACCTGCTTTTTGCACCTCATTGCAAAAGTAAGAAAGTTAGCATCTTTTTTTTTTTTTATTTGTAGGACACATATGACCTTCTATGTACCTTAAAGGGTTAAAAGAATAAGGGGTAGATGTACTAAGAGGGGCCAGTCGCAGCACAAACATACCGCAATTTGCATTTTCGTTGCGACAATTCGCAAAGTATACATTTTGTCGTATGTACTAAGAGTAAATATGTTAATGAAGAGAGCCGCAATATACTAATTTAAATATCTGTTGTGTCTTCTTAGCGAGATCTCTATCATTATACACTGCGAGAGTGCTGCAACATTTTTCATATAAACAGAGGGAGTTGAGTTGTGGTTTGCTGCAGCAGAAGGTACTTGTAGGATAACGTCTATACATGCAAGTGTGCAAGAATCAAAATAACATGGTTAAATGTAAACGTCATCTGTACAATGCATTCTGTTCCGTCTTCATTTCCCCACAAGCGTTTCATAATCATATAGCCCCTCGCTAAACCGGACATGTTTGTCAGACATAAGGACGTGTTGGGTTTAAAAACAATACAGTACAATACAATTGTACACATATAAAGTACATTTAAAATGCTTAATGCATTTTAATTATTTAATTAATTATTGCACTGAAATAACAGTAAAATGTTTTGGGTAGGGTACACATTACATTATGTAAAAATACAAATTTGTACAGTATAAAATCAAATTTCTTTTTACTTTAGCCTACCGGTAACACAAAAGAAATCATGCTACTGCACTGTACACATCGGTTTAGTACATCTACCCCTAAGGGTTTTAATTATTTTCTGAATACAGTCATACATTTTCTTATATACAACTCATTACTGCCAACAAGAGGGTTCAGAAAATAAAACCACATGTGTTTCCCGACTGTACATCAAACAAGTGTTTTCTTTATTATTATTACACACAATTATAATCATTAATGAAGGTTAATGCGGCAACAACAATATATTCATTGTTCTACTATAACCTTTAACTAATACATTGTTGTACATAGTTTTCATTGCAAACACAGCATAATCTATTGAGTTTTAAATAATTAATCTCTCTACTTATGAAACAATGAATAACCACCAGGGCTTTTATTTAATTATCTATGCAGATGAACAATTCTGGAATTATTACTATTATTTTTTTTTTTTTCTTTTCTTTATTCATTCAGTCTCAAGAGCCGGCAGTATTCTCAACACAGGTGAAAGCTATATTTTTGTCTGGCTGTCATCAGGGTGTAATTAACTATGTGAACAATATTTAAACTCTCAAGAGCCCTGGTTCGTTAATCAATAACAGTATTAAATGGGATCAGACTAATGCCAGCACTGAAGGACTGCTAATATATCATATTTTGTTATGCAAGTGGAAAGTAAGGGGGCACTTTAAAACACAATTCTGACATGTGACAGAAACAATAAATTGCCAGTACTTCTTTTTATGATCTACCACGACCATTTATAGAAACTCATCTGAGATCTCAAAATAAAAAAAAAAAATGTCTATACTTTTCTGCCACCTTCGTCAAGATGTTAATTACGTGGCTGGTTCGCCAGCTGTCAGATTTGTACGTTGCCCACTATATACAGTGCTGGTAATGGTAATTACTGTTTTTGCAGACTGGGTGGTGTCCACCCTTGAATGACACAAGTTATAATGCTAAATGCATGATTTATTTCTACAAAGAGGATTACTTTTTATTTAATTTTGCAGAAATCAAAACTATGCTGCCATTCTTTGTTAACAAACAATATATCTGCAACCGTCATGTTCTGTAAGCATAAGCTCTGAATTAATATCATTTGGCACACACCAAATGATTGAAATGAAGCCTTTATGCGATACATACAGTACAAGAAAGAAAAAAAAAAAGATTGACATTCTCGTCAAAATGTCATTTTACATAATTTTAATAAGCAAAGCCTTCCACAAAATGACAACATTAAAAAGCAGATTTTTGAAGCAGGCTGAATTTCCAGGACAAAGATCACAATTTACATGTTAAATGCAGCCTCGGCATAGCAATTTTGCACATTTCAATCGTCAAGGCTTAAGTTAATATATTAGAATTTATTTCAAGCACTGGAGTTCCAAGAGAACATGCAAATTCTGCAGCAATAGACCATTAACCTCCTACCACTGGGTGGTGGCAAATACCTACAGAATATACTGAATACTGTTCTTAAGGATTTGAATGGTTACTTTCAGTTTCAGGATTCAGACCTACCTTATGTACAGGCTGTGTATTTGCCTTCTTTATAAATAGATAGCGTAACTCTACTATTGCTTAAAAAAGGCCAAAATATTACAAATTAACAAATGCTTATGAAGACTTTAAAGGTTTTGACCAACATTTTGTTAACTGCCAAAACTTCAATTGAATAACCAGCAGACGAACAGACCTAGGCAATTCAACCTATCAATTCATAATACATAACTATGTAAATACTGTATAAGCAATATGTGCGTCTCTGGAGCACTTCATCAATAACTGGTTAGAAGTTAAGTAGATTTGAACTTCCTGCTATCACTTACTTGTTTTTACCTTTACAAATCAAAACCAGAATTCTACAGTAGAATACGATTTTAGATTCATCTTTTGGATAAAACGGAAATGTATTCCGTGCAAAGACTTCTCTGACAAAGGGAATCTCTCTACCTGCAAAAGTTTTTCAACTTTCAGCAGCTCGAAGCCCACAGGCAACGTGCCATCACCTTCCCTTTCCCTTGATGTATGGCTTGCAGTTTTAGCCTGAATGAACACCCTCTGTGCTCTTGCCCACAGATAACTCAATTACACCGACAATGATTTAGTCAGCGGGCTGGAAGTCATCATGGATTGACCTCAAGAGTGACACAATTTTAACCATGTTTAAAAACATTGATATCCGGAAAATTTCTCTAGACAAATCACAGAAACTTGAAAAGACAGCACTCCAGCACATGAGTTAATAATTACAAACCAGATGGAAAGCCCATCCTTTAAAATAAAACAAAGTCTCATTTCCATATCCAAGCACTCATCCCTCTTGCAATTTTGCTGACACAGAGCACATAATTTGCAAAGTCTTAAAAGCACACTTCTTATACAATCAGACGTATACATTGACTTGCGTAATGTATTATTTGAATTGCTGGATAAGTCTTTTCCATAAAGATGAGGTATCCCACAATCTTACTCATTTTTATAGTAAAATATGGTTACTTGGCATCTGCTGACATTCTCCACACTCATTGGTTGACTGTCTCTTTTGCTAACATTCAAGAAAGGTACCTTCAGCTGCAGGGACACAAGTTTACTCTGCCCCCCCCCCCCCAAAAAAAAAAAACTTTCTTTCCATGACAGTAGTCGTGCATATAACCATCACACATGTTTTACACTCCATCTGACTTTTTTGTTACAATCAGTAACTACAGTACTGAACAGTGTAAGTTGCCTACTGATATTTTTTCATTTGTTAAGAAACTGAATAAAGTTAAAGGTTTCAGAATTGTATCATTGCTGATACTGCATTTGATAAAGTAAAACATAAAAACATGTACTAGGCACAGTACTGCAGCTATCTTAAGTGGATTTGTTCTTCATATAGTAAGTGTAATACAATCTGTTTTTTATATATATATATATTTTAATTACGGTAGGTTTTAGTGTTGCAAACTGTAGGTTGGCTGTTTTTCACTGCTTACAATGCCATCAAAATACAGCACAACGTAGAACTGGCGTTTTCCAGTATGTCATTCTGTCAGCAAAAAAAAAAAACCCTTCCAGGTTAATACTAGCATTAGCAGATTTTTAATGTTCTGCTAGAACCTAATGGCCAAAATTCTCAAACTATTTACTGAACTTGTTGCTTGCCCAATTGTTTTCAGACTTTTCATTTAGTAGCTTGACTGTAGTGTTACAATTAGTTTTTATTTCACTGATTTGCCTCAAATATTTTGTAATTATTCTTAAAATCGTAAGGGGGCACCTTATCTTAGGGAACAAACGTGACCAGTATAACTGATTTTGTTTTAACTCGGGAGTTTAGGTTTGGGCGTTAATGCTTTGGATACTTGGAAAAAGGGCCGCTCCAAAATTAGTTATTTGTATGAAATTACCATATAACACGAGTTGAATGACATGCTGCAAGGCTAAAATGATTCAAAGCATTCCTAAATAATTTTGCCACAGTAATCTGATTCTTACTAGTGAGGACAAATGAACCAAGTGTCGGTTTGCAATTAATAACAGACAATTTTCACACAGCAGGGTAATCCCTGCTTTATCCTCTTGCAGAACAGCTTGCAATTATTACATCAACTGAACACAGAGACTTGTCTGGAAATCCTTCTTAGGGCCAGGCAGATCTGATTGATTCACAGTGATTTCTGATTCACAAACAGCACACATAATGACTGGGACAAGACCTGTTCCAAATACTGTAGTTGAGGACTGATGAAGTTTGTAACAGACTAAACTCTTCTCACTTGCTGTAATCCCATAAGGCATTGCACTTGTGAAACCTGAAAAGTATTTACAGCATCAGTAAACTCTGATTTTGGCATTACATTTCAGTTTTTATTCACTGTACAGGATGTGTATGGCTATCCTGCCAGTAAAGCCTTCCACCTTGATAAAATCCTCAGCGCTTACGAGCTGCCATTTTGCAGACAGGTTCATGTACCAATCAATATGTAGTGAAGACATTAAACACTTCCAGATGAATAACCTGATAGCCAATATTGCTGTTGTGATTCAGTTGCAAGTGAGGAAAAAAAAATACTTTATTGATTAGCCTCACATATTAACCTTTAAATGTAATACTTTAAGATTGGTAACGGCTTGCAGTTTGCAAATGCTGTTTTTTTTTTTTTTTTAATTCTTTTGGAAAACAAGCCTGTCTTAACAACTGCTTGAAAACCACACAACCTACTTAAAACAAAGACATTTATTAACATCCACACAGCCACTTCCTTCTTCAGACTCCTCCCACTTTTGGACTCCCTGATAGACAGAACAGGATTGTCATTTTAAATTGTTAGTAATCTGGCTCCAGTATACAAGTTTAGTATCTCAGTACCCTAATTTGTAAAGTATACATGGGGCACTTATCTTGGGAATCAAAAGTTTGCTTAAAAAAAAAATAAATAAACTATACAAACACATTTGACTGTTTTAAAGATTAGAAAGTAGTCTGTGCCAATTGCTGAGAAATTATTTGTCCACAAATTAAATGGACATTTATAATGCCAGGTTTCGTATTGACATTTAGGTCAAATCTTTGAAAGTAATTTGTTTTTTTACTATCAAGGAAACATTGTTCATCCGGAAGAGAGATGCTTTGGTGATTAGTACAGTGCTGGAAGGAGCAATTGTTCCAGACAATAGGAAACAGATGCACAGTATAGTATTGTATTAGTATTGACTATATAATGTGCCTGTACTCCTCTATATCTTTGCCAAGCTTTGGCTTTTAAAAGCTCTAGCTCATGACTCATTTGCAGGCAATTTGTCTCTGTATGCCCTCTCATTTGAAATGATATAGGTTTCTATGCTTTAGCAATCGTGAAAGCATGCAGAACCCTTTTCAGATACCGCAAATACAGTTGTAACACCTATCATAACTGGACTTCATCTCTAGATCTGCACTGCAATTTGTGCAAGAAATACTCTTCAATTATAGAGGTAAACGCATATGAATATTTTAAGCTCTGTACATACATAACAAATAAAAAAACTTGGGTAGATGTTTTCAACAGTATCCACATGACAAAGTCTCATCCAAAAACTACAAATAGTTCACCATAATCTACAGGGCCATTAGCCAGAAAACACAAGTTTCATCAACTGCTGGTGAGTGAAAGAGCAGATTCTTGTACTTACCTTCAAGTCTGACAACTAATGGCACCTTCAACCCAAGTTCCCTGCATGCCTTGGTGATACCATTTGCAATGATCGCACAGTTTACTATTCCTCCGAAAATGTTCACAAGGATTGCCTCAACCTAAGAAAAGACAAAGCCGGGTGATTAATTCCACAAGATACGCCAACATGACGAATCACCATGAAGAATCTACCAAGTAAACTTAGTAGGATGTTGGAGGCAATTGGCAGTTAACATTTAAGATGAATCTTCCAGAATAAAGTGATCATGATGAATTAAATATTAGTAAATTAGATTCTGCTTTGGTTTTCCAGATTTATGTGATCAGTGCTTCTGTGTCATTTTCCCAGAGCACTTAGGCATTGCTTTTAACAATTCCTGCAGGGTCAGACACAGATATTACTGTATGTCATATTTCTCGATTCAGAAAATTCCATTTTCAAAATGTTCCTAATAGGAAAGTATATATTTTTTAGATAAGCTTTATTACATAAAGCGTCTGTACAGTTTTAACTACGCAAGAAGTGCAGGGGAATGAGTGCTTGGGAAAGTTCAATTAATTTAGACCATTAATAACACCTGATATTTTCGGGCAAACTGCTATCAGCTTTATTCATACTGCTAATGTAGTGCATAATGTGACCATTCACTTCATGTTTAGTTTTAGAGCTTTTAATTTGCTCTCTTCTGCAGGTGTCAAGAGAGGTATTCTGCACCAATAACACTGCACTGTGCAATCAGGTTTTTATATTCTTAGTTCTTCTAAACTTTGTAAGTATGTCAGCGGATGAAGACAGGAAACTTTGCCCACTGTCCTTGATAGAATGAGAGCAGAACTTTTGGCAGCATATGAAAAGCAGACCCATGTAGGGTAAGCATTCAGCACACATGCAGATTGTGTATCAGGGGAGTGTTGAAGAGCAGTACAAATAAAGTCAAAATCCTCCATGAAGAACTGCAAGACCAGATAAACCGAAAACTTGTATTCTGCTCATATAATCATTCCCTAACCAATATAAAACCGTGACGGCAACAAATACCCAGAGAAACCTTGCACCATTAAATGCTAAAAACAAACAAACAAAATTTATACAAAGAAAAACATATCTTTCCAATGCAGCTAACCGTTCAAATAGCTAACTGTATATTGTAAAATTAGTAAGTTTATGAATTAGCATGTGGTGGAAAAAAAAAAAAAAAAAGTTGATTCCTTAGAGCAGTCCAAATATATTGATGACTGCAGCTGCATTCTCCTCCACCGACATGTCTTCACTCTTGCATGTAACACTGAACAGATGGATAATTAAGTACCGTCAGACTAATTATTGGAAGTGTTAGAACTGCAGAGGCTTATCTGTGGTTAAGCACCTTTAACTTCTGTAATTGTCCATTTCCTATACCTTCATTATATCCCCTGCATTAAGGATCGGTTGTTTCTATAATGCACACTGGTCTCTTCAAAACCACAATAACAAATGCATGCCGTCATTCACCTGTATATAATGTAGAGTGTTAAAGTTCAGGAGGCTATGGGGTCAACAACACACGATGGGGTTCTGGATCCTTTCAGCAGGGGTTAGTATGTATTGCATAGTCTAGGAATCAAAGCTAGCAGGCATCCTTTCGAAGTGGTGTGAGGTGTTCTGGCAGAAGTGGCCAGCTGTCAGGGTTCGGGTGGGGTTAATAGGTATAGTAGGTGTGCAGGTTAAGGATTGGGTTTCTTTACAGTCATGCCCACATTGAAAGTTGAAACAGAGCAGTGACAAACTTTGTCTCGTTCTTGTCTTATACGAATTCACATACCGAAGTGTGGTAGGCTGCTGTTTCTTCCACCTACTACCTTAACATTTGGCATTTAAATGAAGAGTTTGAAAACTGACAGGGGAGAAGAGGATTCTGGACTCCAGGCAAAAAGAAAAGAAAAACTCATCTGTAGTCATGGTATGGCACAAGCTATGCTGCAATACATATATCAAAAGCAACTAGACTGTCTACTGTACAAAAACACTGAATTCTGTTAAAGGTTTAAAACCTAAATATTTTTGTAGTATTGGTGCATTCCTTTACATGCATTTACTCAGTATTGCCAGACTGCACCAAAGAATGGAGATGCGTATTCCAATTTTCCTGGCATTTGGAAGGGATCTTAAGTAATATGTATGAATGCATATCATTTCAAATAATGCTCACGTATTGGTATCACGTCTACATCTCACAAGGCATCTTCAATCGAGTCAATGGCTGTGTTGCAAAATCCTAATATGCTACTATACCTCTGCTTGCTATTTAAAATATACAGCATATTGGCAGTGTCTATAGTTTTGATCCCTGCATTACATTCCCATGTTGAATCCTGCATACTTTACAATGTAAACGCAGTGTATTTAATTTAGTGTTATCAATTTGACATGAAGATATAAAAATAGCTGAGCCACCACGTCCTTTGGCATTTTTTGGACACAAATTATTCTAGGTTGCTGTTCACATCACAGGCCTGTCCATCACATACTGTAACTACTGAGTGCAGTTGTCTACACAGCAAAGATTAATTTCCTATGTTTTTATAATCTCTGATAATCCGGCAGACGCACTACACATGGCCGGACATTTACACATATGCCAGACATTTACCAGTAATTATGTTTACATTCTTAAGGATAAGAGCGTGGATTTTAAGAAAAGCATATGGACATCTTAATTTATTCTCCATATCAATGAAATAGACCATTTCTATTTATCTTTTCAAAGCTACTGTATGCTGTAATATTGAATCAAATCTATTCCTGGCTACTTGGGGAGGAAAAAAAAAAAAAAAAGCACGAGGAAAGTTAAATGTTATGCAGCCAAGTTACTGAGTGTGTAATCTTTAAACTGTAAAGTTTTGTGTGTGACAGAATGGGCTTAAAAATCTGGAGTGCTTCGCCTCACCGCGCTACAGTGCCCCTACTGGCCAGGCACCTGGTGAACTTGAGGGGACACCTACAGGGCTGGTCTTTGTCTCACAGGGGCTGGTAGCTCGCCAACATCTGCTGTTGAGCTCCCAGGTGTAAAGAGCTGAATGACTTGGAGCAGGAATTGGAGGACAACCACTGACCTTCAATTCTCCTGAGCTGATGTGCAGAGTTGCAGCGGTGTGGGAACATACACATCTGAGTTTAAATACTTGAACAATTTAAAAATCCAAAAAAGACAAACTACTTAGGTACAATACCTTGCATTATATTACCAGGTAGTTATTGATATAATTTACTGTCTCATCATTGCTCTTATGCTGTATTCAATGAAGTTTCACAGGGCTCACTATCCATTTATAAAATCGATAAACCAGACGTCAAGCTGTCTACAATCCATATAGAGTGAACTATTGAGTTCTCCCGGGGTGGAAAATACAGAACAAATGCTACTACTTTGAGAAACGTCTACAAAACTTTGATCCGTCTGCACAAGAATCATTCAATTTATAATATACATTACACTGTCCATTTACTATTGTACACAGGATTTATTCAACAAAAAGGTAGAAAAATAGTGCTACTTTTAAATGGCCGAACAATCTTTTATTAATATCATGATTCGAGAGAATATTAAAGGATACAGAAGGACTTTTTTATTTGATTATGTTACAGTTGCTACAACTGTTTACATAAGGTGTGTGTATTGTTTTATTATTATTTATTTATTTATTTTTTTTTTTTTTTACATTTTGACCACTTTTGTTAACTTTTAAATTGCATTCCCTGCCTCAAGATGTACGCCCATGGACCTCTCAGAGCTACATTTCCTCCTGCTCACATATGTAATGGAGATGGATTTGCCAGTGAGCAGGAGGAAGATGGGAAATGTAGTTCTGAGCAGTCCATACAGGTAAGTGGGAAGCCATCTTGAGGCAAAGAATGCAATTTAAAAGTTTGAAAAAGTGGTCCAAAAATAAAAAAAAATAACCCCCCTTACGTAAACAGTTGTAGCAACACATGGGAACATGTAACACAATAAAATAAAAAGGTCCTTATGTACCCTTTAAAGTAACCTGTAAAAGCAAAAAACTAAAAAAACAAACAAAAAAAAAGATTGTGTTGCTACAGTATTCTGGATGAATTTTTTTTTAATTTTTCTGCCCTTTATACAGGACTGGTGCTCAAGAACAAAGTTTGTAGGTTACTTTTTAAACAGCCATGTATTAATCCATTTCATCTGTCAGAACTCAAGACAAATGATAAAGGTTTAAAGAAAGAATCATCTTCATCACTGTCATGAATATCAGCTGCTTTACCTCAGCGACATGTCACAAGTTATATTTACAAGAATCTTTATACAATTAAACAATACTTGCATCCTGTTGTTCATCTTGACCTCACATTTTCAAATATGTCTTTCAGAATATTTATATATATATAATTTTTTTGTTTATCTGTATTTATCACACTCTCCTCTTGTTCTTTACACAAAAGCGTTGACTGTCTTTCTGTTGATTCTTATCTGGAAAGGTACAGTAAAATAATTCAACAAGGTTCAAAATCGTTGTACCTACTGGCTTCTGTCGACTGTTCTATTCCTTTTGTTGTCACTGATTGAGATGAGCACAAGCTTTGATAGATCCTCGTTTAATGATAGTAAAGATTACTTCTGATCTTTATAAAGACACCATCACAATAAGGTTTCTTGGTCCACTATGTTTTATCAATCTTAATGCAAAAAAAATGTGCAGACAAAGCTGTAAAAATGTATTGAATATATATTGATGTTTTTGACAAATTAATTTTTTTTTCAGAACTAAAGAGGCAATGTCACAGTGAACTCTTCACATATCAGTGACTTCACTTTCCTTTTACTGTATTATTTTAACTACTTGCATAAGCATTTGAGCTAGTGAGTGGTTTCAAATTATTTCAGTGACATCAGTACATATTCCACCAAAGACTAAAAACATGAAATATACACTGTTATACATTAGAACCAATGCTATATAACAGTACATAATGAATTCAATTCCATGCATGAAAGGCTTAAAACTGCAAATGTATTTTCAGCTCAAAGCATATGCTTCAGCACATGACAGACGGTAACAGAATCACTTGTTTTAAGAGTCTGACAATCGAAGCTTTTACTAACCCGACTGTAACTAAAAACTTCAAATCCAGCCCAAATTAACATGATCTTATCTCATGGGCAATGGAGAAAGCAATCTGAGGGATTCATGTTCAGGCTGCAATCAGAGTCCCGCAATGGACCATGTTCTTAAAATCACGGATATCAGTGGCTGACCCTGATGTAATCCGCTGCTCCGAGGCCTGATCCATTTATTTTCCAGAAACAAACTCCTCAGTAAACGCTTACAGTGATTAAGATCTGACAAAACCATTACCACAAAGTACCAGAGTGGATTGATTGACCTCATTTTTATAGGAAAGGAAACCTACTTTTGCCATTTCAATCATGTTCAAATTAAAGTGTTGTGCTTTGTAGAACAATTTCAGCATCAAATTAGGAGTCGCTTTGCAAAGTATTTCATTGCCACTAAGTACAAAGGTAAGAAAAGGTGACTTTTTATTAGATTATAAAGTAGAAGGTGCAGATTTTTCTTGGTATATACTGTAATAAACCCTTGACTTAATGGGACTACAATGACAGATCATGTATACGCTTTAGAAATTATATTAAATATTATATTGATAATTCTGTTTAGCTTTAACCTCGGTCAACAATATTCATTTATATCCTCATAACAGGAAAAATAAAACATGGCTTTGCTTTTTCTTACACATTTAAAAATTATACTTAGGATGTAAGTCTTATAGTAATGGTAACCAAAACAAAACACGCTTAATTCACTCCAAAAATAAAACAAAACAAAGAAACAGATTATCAGATATTTGCCCTTAGAAACAAATAATTTTATTGTGTAATTGTTTTAGAATAAGCAGCTTTCATACCGGCTGAAGTTTTTATTTAGCTCCCATACATATCCACTAGAGGGCAGAACAGATCAATATGCTGGAGCGGTGACCAAAGATCCATATTTAAGGGAAACTGTCAACCCTAAATGTCTACTTCTTCAGTCACAAATTTTATTGATTTATATTTTCAGCTTTTACTTTTTTCTGTTTCACAGACCTCGATTACCACCAATCTTGGACAAACTTATCTAAAGTAAAATTAGGTATGAGATGAATGCTAATTGTGGTCTGCGTAACTAGCTGTCAGTATAAGTAATTATGGTTCATTTAATTTGTGATGGTGTGTTTTGTGCAAATATTTGTTGTTTCCAGTTTTACATTCATAAAACTAGAGGGGATATAGTAGGGAATACAAAGGTCATCTATGACAATGTTTTTAAACATCTTTAAATATCCACTAACACTGCAAGCGATTTATGTTCCTGAATATGAAATGTTAGGGGGAAACATATTGATATCCAACATTTAAATTAACTTAACGGAAACTTCAACTGTAATTACAAAGATACAGTGTTATGCACACAATTAATGGGATTGATTTGAAGGAAAAGAATATTGAAATTCCCTAAAATAATTATCAACAACACTCTGTTTAAACTATAATGAAGCATGATCAATGGTAATTACAGAAAACACGGCATGGAGAAATCATTTGTACTTTACCATAAACTTCAGACTAACATATACCTTGTAAATACATCACCCTATCTATAAACAGACCTCTTGACAGGGTAGCCTAAAGTAAAATACTAAAATTGTGCATGTTACACGTATACAAAATAAAGTACAGAATAATTGTTTTGCATCTAGAATGTGTAATTCCTAGTAATTGGTACATTTACTGTAAAAACAGATGACAAAAAAGTTTCAATATTTGAAAGCCTACATCAGATGCAAAGCATGTCCCTGCAGATAACAGTGATTTACCATCCATCCATTATCATTAACCACTTAATCCTTTACAGGGTCACAGTGAGCCTGAGCCTAACCCGGCAGACGCAGGGCGCAAGGCGGGACTACACCCTGGATGGAACGCAAACACAAACACTCACACAGAAGGCAATTTAGAATGACCAATCAACCTAAACAGCATGTCTTTGGACTGTGGGAGGAAACCGGAGTACCCAGAGAAAGCCCATGCAGACTCCACACAGACATACCCCTAGGCTGGAATCGAACCCAGGACCCTGACGCTGTGAGGCAGCCGCGATAACCACCATGCCACCGTGCCGCCCACAGTGATTCACCATCAATCACAAATGCACCTCTACTGTGTATTCTTACTCTTGCTCACATGGTAAAATAACTACATTTAAGTTAACTCTCTCCTCCCCTCCCCACATGTAAGACTACCCGTGAATCAAGTTTTCCCATAAGTAGCATTATTTGTTGCAGATTACCTCAGGAGGAATGATGCCCCACTAAAACAACAGACATTCACCTGTCACCCTGTAAACAGTCTTGGGAGTCCTTCGCTTTTTAATGTGTGAAAACTGACAAGAACTCCCAAGTGCTTCTAAAACAACAATTCTTGTAAAGTCCTGGCTAGATTACTATTTTGTGCCACAGTGTCACTTTTCTGGGTCATACAGACCTGCTGTCAAAAAACAAACAAAAAAACCCCCAAAAAACCTGAAGTGAAGCACCAGAATTATAAACACAAACACAAATAAGGTGAAGGTTACTTTAACATTTGAGCAGATTGAACCCTCCCCCCCCATATCAAGACAAAAACAAAAATAAAAAAAACACTTCTGTATACAATATTCAAATTGTCCTTCAGAAAGAATTGGCTTAACGCTTCTATAAATCACTTTTACAATGGCCAAATTCAAAACTCAGTCATTCCCATTGTCTTATGTATTCCATGTTATTAACCAGTTTCAGGTATTGATATTTGAAATAATGTATGTCTGTTCAGACAGAGAACAATGGCACCAGAAAATACCAGCACAAGCAAATCTGGTATGCAGCTAAGGTTAACCATGGATTTACGAATGTGATGCTTCAGCTGGAAAACCTGTACGCAAATGCCTCTAGTGTGATGAGCATTTTGACAGTGAATATCACAACAGCAATTACACAGCTGCAACCACAAAGTTATTCATACATTCCGACAGTTTCACTGTTATTGGAGACCTGCTTTTAATCTCCAGTAGAAACACTTTAAATCTAAACTGCCTTTGAAATGCGGAGGAACACAACTACAAATCTAACAAGAGAGCTGTTTGGAAAGGGAAGATATTTAGTCTTTAAGGATTTATACTGAAGCAATGTGTGTTTAGAAAAGGACAAAGTTGGAGGTCTGGAATTCAAGTGTTTAAAAATGCAAACACCAAAGGCAACTCAGATTGCAGCATTCATACAATTAAACAATTATAATCTACTACACTGTATAGAAGAAAGCACAATCTGCATAACAATGTGAGTAATGTAATGCAATACATTTTCTTCGTTCAAGAAAAAACAGAGAAGGTTTTAATAGTCAGTAATTTCCAAGCAACCATTCTCAGCACTAAACATGTTTACTGAGAACTTGCCGTGGAACAGCACAGCAATGTAATTAATCATCTCCCTAACTAGTCAAAACAATAGGAAATAAAAATGTGTCTTATTTTACAGTGATGCCAATGAATGACTATCTGAATTATCGTCTAAGTACACATTTAATGCTGCCATTCACTCTTAACAATACCATACCCCTGACGCATGTTTGTAATCTGTCTCTCAAAATGCATGTATCCTTTGTAAGGACTAACACAACTTGCTAAGGCATTAAATGCACACGTTTCATGGCCTATTAAAAGCATTGTTCAAGTTTATCTATTAACTGCAGGCTTCAGTTGAAGTATTCACTTTCTAGAATGCTAATCCTGTATTTACAAGAAATGATTAGAAGAAAGTGATACAGGTCAAGGGTTAAGTTCAGCTCTTAGAAAAAGCAGATGCATGTTTATCACACTCAATTTTATTTTAATTGGATTTTATTTCTGGTAATAACATTACCATTCCAGTCTAATATCCATGCCTCAAACACAGGTTACGAGATGCCCCATGTCTTTATGTATATGTTGTCTGCATCACAAATGTACAGCTAAGGCCAAAAGTGTTGCATTACCCTATAGAATTAACTAACTTTGCTTCAGAAAGTCGAATGAAACCTGATGACGAATTTTACATTAACATATTGCATTGGGTAACGCTTGGTAGTTTGCCATATATTACACGGAAAACTGATAAAAACTGAAAAATGTGACATTTTGAAATCTAACATGAATTACTGTATTACTATTATGGCTTCCGGTAGACACTTGCAATATCATTTTGCAGTTTCATTGATTAAGTTAAATACAATATCTAAATTATGTTCATATATATTTGAACCATATTTTCATTTTTAATCACTTACTAAAATGCACCTTTAATTCATTAAACTGTATACCTTTATAATTGCGTTCAGTTTATTAAAAAGTTTAAACAAAACTACAACATGTACATAATCATGCTCATTAGATTAATAATGCTCAAGTAGTAACTTTAAAAGGATTTTATTTTTTTAGGAATGTGAAAACCGAGACACATTTTTACTCAATAAAAACAGTTCCTAGCTTGCCCCTTTAAACACCCCCCCCCCAAGAATCTTATCACCTCTCTTATGTTTTTTAGAGATATATTTCAAATTCTAACAGCACACATGCTTTTAAAGTGAGGAAAGGCCCCAGCTTTTTGTTGAAATTTTTGATTTGGCCTGGAAGAGGGGATAAGAGAGAAATAATTATCTAGCCTGTTGAAGCATGACAGCTCCTCCTTGCTGAAAGTAAGAAAGATGAAGCATTATGTCACAAATCAGCTGCAACAGAGAAGCCTCAACACAGCGTGGCCTTACATTTCTGCCAATAAACACACACACACAAACTGCAGGCTGCCTTCCTGTTGATAACAATGGCAAGCAAATATGTTAAATGCAGGTGCATCATTTAAAAAAATGGCAGAACCTATGATGGCTCATCTATTTAACTCACAAAACCTGTGACTAAGAAATAACTTTGGACCCCTAAGCTTGTACTATAAGTAATATTTATTTTCCTGAACAAAAACAATTGCAACACCTACATATAGCAAAGAAAACTGGCATCGGGAGGCAGTAGACAACGACCACCAAGATTCCAGTAATGGTCAAAGTGCCTGTAACTGTTATTCCGTTAAATGCCCACCTTTTGTCTCAAGGTGTGCTTCCACCATCTGCAGTCAATCACAAAATAGGTAAAGTGGGTGAGTGCCTTTGTATAACAGTGCATCTAAATGTAAATACTCATCACCCAATGAAGTGACTTTCATTGTAAACACTTTTCATTGCAGACTCACTTAATTCCATTCAAAAGTACAAGTGGATGGAAATCCAGGTTTTTACCATGAGCTTAATTCTTCACAATGCATTGATAAGAAGCTCAGATGGGTCTAATTTAGTACAAAGTAAGACCTGGAAGGGCTCACACTGGTATATAATGGGAGTCTTTCTGTACAGAAGACATGTATTCAAGGTGGCTTTTGAAGACTGCCATGAAATTGCTTGATTACTATCACGCAAGTGTCTGATTTGATGATATTCATTAAGTTAAACCTCCCTTCAAATGTTCCATTCTGGTTATAACTTGTAAATGCATTTTATTTATAGCTGAAGTAAAGCAATTAATCAACTAGAAGCAAAAGCATCCAAAATTTTAAGAAGATGGAGTGCAAGAGTGCATCACAAAACACACCCAACTCAATGAATGGCACTCAAGTGGTTCATGCTGCATCAAGGTCTCTATGTCTTGTAGGTCACCACAAGGTTATGAACTGTGACAGCTGCCTTTACTTGCCCATCAAGGATGAGTAAGGCTCAATTTTCAGCTGGAGAACTATTCATTTCCAGAAATCATGTCAGCAATACAAGAGAGCGTCACAGATATCTAACGAACTACATTCAAAGTCACTGTTTTATATTGCTTTAGACCGAACTAGCACTTTGTCATCTCCATGCCTACTCCACCTACACACCAAGGAAAAAAAAAAAAAAATTAACTGAAATTGTCTTGCATGTTTTTCTTTACTATAAGAACAATGGTTATCTATGTTAAAATAGCAGGCTATTCAAAGATAAAATTTGTATACCGAGGTCAGTATTGAAAGGGACTCCTGGTATGTTGCAGTTCTTACTGTTTTTTATATCATATCCTCATCCAATTCAAGCAAGGCCTTCTAAGGAGCAACTGACTGACAACTCTGCCCTGTAAATTCTCACCAAGGCTTTGGTGCTCAGTTTAAAATGGTTATTTAATAAGTTACATTATTCATGACATGACACTGCATTACCTTCTTCCTTCTGTACTTGCAGTCTTTAATTTTCCATTCAGTTCAGTTTCCAGGATTATTAAATTAAAATATTCAAAGGTAAATTCAGTCGCTACCTCTCATGTGTGTCTCTGAGGATTTAACATTTTGCATAAGGGTTATCTTTCCTTCTGAACAGTTTTTTAAGTTTTCTTTTTTTTTTTTTTAAGATCAAGATAGGCCACAGCAGGCGTAGTTGTGCCTTTCTTTTTCAGGACAGTAAAAAGAGCAGCTTTCACTTTTGGTAAACATGCTCTACTATTAAACCTCAGATGCAAAGCAGAATCTCTTTGCTATTGACTTCAAGTAGGATTAAAATTCCATATCTCCTATCAGTCTATTAAAATGAACTACACTCAACCAGAAGATCGCTTTTTTTAAATGTGTAACACACTTAAACTATTTACTGAGAATAGCAAAAGGTGTCTTTTTTCAGAGTCATTGCTGAAAGAAGTCAAACATTGCCTTGATGTCTTGTGACTCAAACAAAATGGTAGTACCATCTCATATATATATATATATATATATATATATATATATATATATATATATATATATATATATATAGATAGATATATATATAGATAGATATATACACACACACACACACACACACACACACACACACACACACACACACACACAGTATATCTAGATAGCTATTATTCATTCTCACAAAATGTATAACCAATTCACTAAACTGCTACTCAAATAGCATTCCCAAGCACTCAACACTTTTCAATCACCTCCGGAAACGTGCATTCTAAAAATCTGCATTTCTGTTTCTTTACACAGATTAGTTTATTAGATTGTATGAGGACTTTATAAAACACTGAATGGAATTCATAATCACCTCTGAGACTCAACACAACAAACTACAGTTGAATATAAAACACTCCAATTTTACTTTGTTCATAATGTTACATGGCCAATCAAATTTAATTTATTCTAATTTATTCACACAGAAGGTCAATTATCCAAATGATTTTAATTCAGACAGCACCTGATCTTGGAAGCCAATGAGCCATTTAAAGGGCATCTGTTTTTTTTTTTCTTAGGTATCAAATTTTATATTCCTCCCCTCTCTCCTTTTGCACGAACAGACAAAATAAGTAACTAGTAGTGAAAAGATGATACGCAGAGTGCTAATTACTATAAAGAGCAACTTTTTAAATAGACTGTGTTCCACTTAAAACATGAATCAAACCTTACTGTTTTACATAAACAAGTGACGAACAGTCCCAGCTCAAAGTACATGCTAACTCAGCTGTATTTACTCATGTAATACAAGACTGGTACAATTACTCTCCCTGGATTCATTAAACACGTTTTGTTTTTTGTTAAGACAGACAGACACCTGGATGCAACTGTCACAACTCACTAAGGACCTATAAAATAGCTGGGGCAGAAACCTCTCCAGCCATCTGCAAGCATCAACAAATATTGTACAGGGTTCAGATAAACCAGCAATTGGCATCAAATAAAGCTATGCCCCAGTGTAAATGTTTGCAATAATATCATATTCCCGGAACATCTCACTAGACGCAGCAGTCCTAAGAATTAAGTTTGTCTACAAGAGGAAATAGATGATTTTTAACAGTATTGCTTAGTTCTGGTCCTAGGACTCAAACATGACAGTTGTTTAATGTGCACCTCAATACTGATACTATAGTACCAGATAGGTGTATTAAGTGCTGGCCTGGATTTCTGTTGCAAACCTACCAATCTGATCTAAACATAATTTATCTCAAAGCTATTGAAAAACGAATCATTCTACTTTTTTGAAATAGCAGACCACAATGAAAAAAGAAAAACTGTCTTACGGTCAACACTTTGAATTCAATAATGCAAGAGTTTCACATAGCAAGACAATGTTTAAACAAGTAGATGTGTCACCTTTTTTAAACCTCTTGATTGAGACCAAACAGACTAATTGGGGTAACACAAACTGTAACATGTTTACACGACAGCTTTATTGCAGTGAATGTGTTGCAACTTTGAGCTTGCCATTCAAAATAAATTACACCTTTAGAAGTCTGCTAAAACACAATTAAATGGTTCTCTTTTCCCAGGGTAGAAAGAATGACGAGCTCTGTAGTGCTGTGGAACAATTGTCAATTACAGTTACATATAGCGCTAAAATCATTTGATTCTCAAAACTGTGCTGCCACATTGTGTAATATGGGACATGACTTACTGTAGCAGACAACAGAAGAAAAAACCAGGAACAGTTGACAAAAACTATTTCATTTCATTCTTTGTTATTTATAGTCACAGAGGAAAAATAAATGCATAGAATGACTGAAAAATAAATATAAATTTTAGGAGGAAATGTTACAAACCCCCTTCCTAGTGCTTTCTCAGATGCGATTTGGTAACTTTGGTAAAACGTCATTAAACCCTACAGTATATGCCACAGCCCTCCGAATGTATTCGCTTAATTAAGTCACTTACTAAGAGAATCACAAGGACTCGGTAAAGGGTAAATGGGTTAGTAATTTACTGGACTGGAAGCAGTCAGGCCTACTCTTTCACAGCAAGTTTCAAATCATTTTCTTTCCTGCCATTCAATATTTGTCCAGGTGAAAATTTAACCCTCAAGCTTTTGACAGGATGCATTTGGTGTAAGAACCCTTCTTGAACACAAACCCCTGTGATTACAGTGGGACAGTTTTCTAATTATTCTGTCAAACATCAATCTCTGAATGTTTCAGGTCCTTCAGAGCTGTGACTGACAGTGTAATCACTGATATACTTAAAATGTAAGTATCAGTACTCAGTGGCAAACAGGTGGTGACAGGCATTGAAAAAAATTTAATTGTAAAGGCACTATTAACTGACACTCTGAAACTCTGGGTAAGGTTTACAAACCCACAAACTGTGTAAACATTTCGGTTTTACAAGCGTTGGCTTATTAAATTTGCTCAAAACTCTACTATCTCTTAGGTATAACAATAAGGTTCACAGACTCACACAAAACTGTTTATATGTCACAAAATGACAGAGTATATGGTGTCAACAACAAGCATAAAAATAAATTGACTCAAAACTTGACTTAATTCCTTTAACAGCTGTTATTGTATAGTACACTGTGCAGATGTCACCTGTGATACGTAGCACATAATTCTCTAAATGACCATTTGATACATCAGTGATTCATTTATCCTAACAATATTATGTAGAATATAAGTTGCATCTCTGCTACAAGTCAGCAAATCTAATATACTTGCAAAAGAAAGAATGTAGGAGGCAGTAATCATGCAGGGTGTTCTACATCCTAGACTTCACAAATTACTGAGTAGAACACAGCTGCATATTTCCAATCCCAATATCCAAGAATATATTTGTGGCAGTAGTATAAAGCCAAGCAAAAGTGTCCAAGGAAAGAATACACATTCCCTGACTTGATTTGTTCTGTGCATATGGCATTTATTGTATTATTATTATTATTATTATTTAAACTAAAACAAAGAAAAAACATGGTAACAACATTTGTGTTTATTTCATGTTATTCTTTTTCTTCTCCAAATTAATACATCATTCCCTGTGGCTTCTTTTTTTTTCCTGTTATAAGATAAAGAGGTATATGTACATCTGTGAGGCGAGAGTGTATTAAATGGAATGTCCAGACAGTAATTTATGTGTACTTCCGCCCCTCACCAAGGTGCCCCCCCTCAAAAAGATGACTTTTGCCATGGTCACGAGATCTTGGTAAGGGAAGTCCCGAGTTGGTTTGATGCCATCTACTGTCGGGCGGCTGAATCACAGACCGAAATCCCTTTGACTCATCACAACATCATACAAGCGTTTCAGAGCAAATCAGGTTTAGAAAAGCCAATTACAGTTACAGTAATCTCTATGAACAGCAGCCAGTGGGGTTTAGCATACCACGCACATCACTGAAGAGAAATGCACCCACAAGGATGCAAATTATAGAAGCCTGTGACTTTCTGATCTAAAACGTTTTGGTTCTAACACTGCATGTGCGTATATCACCAAAGTTTCAACACTGGTAGGTTACACTGCAAGTCCGAGTAAAGATTCTGGATAGAATCCTGGATGGAAGAGTGTCATAATTCAGTATTCAGTTGCAGATGTCAGATTTGACTTTATCAGACAGGACATCCAGTACCATATCAATGCGATTATGAAAATTTTATCTCAATCACAACAGGAAAAGTAGAAAACAGTTATGCGGCAGAGCAAAGTTTAATACCAGAGGTGGATGATAATCATTTTCATGTACAA
This sequence comes from Polyodon spathula, assembly GCF_017654505.1. Lineage (NCBI taxonomy): Eukaryota > Metazoa > Chordata > Actinopteri > Acipenseriformes > Polyodontidae > Polyodon > Polyodon spathula. The sequence goes on along the minus strand of NC_054549.1, from coordinate 32,237,705 downwards.
GCATGTACTGCAAACACTTTGTGAACTTTCAAAGACTTTAAAAGTCAACAAAAGACAAATTCTAGAATGCCTGAATCTCATTTCTATATGACAGCAGAAAGGAAGAGTATAATAGTCTCAGTCCAGATCCTAGAGGAATGGGTTATAAAGCATGTCAAACAATCAGGATAACAAGTGGAATTCCTACAAAGTCTGAGTTCACAGAGGGCAAAATGTGATGAAAGGGAATCTTGGGTAGCCTATTGGAACTGAAGACTTGGGAAACATGAACAAATTAGTACAAGTTACTTTGACACTAAGCAGGGTTCTATCATTTGACAAAGACAAGCCATGTTGCTGACATGAAAGCACATTTGAAGAGTGCACTAAAAAACGAAGATATGAACTGATGGAAATGATAAATCAATTCAAGATAATATGTGAACTGGATTCTAGTTTAATGAAATAAAGCAAATTGATGTATGCAAATGATTTCCATTCACACGAAACATCTACAGCTAACTATGAATTTTAAAATGCCTATGCTTTTGATTGGAGCAGACTGAAGTTCACTTTTATGCTGTACCACATGTATCGCTAGGATTAGGAAAATGACCATTTTGGAATATGTTGTGTGTGTGTGTGGGGGGGGGGGGGTTATTTGGTGGTGGTGGTTGGCAGGGATGGGGTTAATTCCTTGCCTTGTCAAACACATGTGGAAATGTCGGTTTTGTGCACAGCCACAGGTTTTAATTGGTTGTATTAATTTAATTAGCAACACCTGCTAGTAATTTAGGCAAGCGTGCATAAGCAGGGCAGCACATTGAGAGGCTGTCTACGTTAAGGCTAAGGCCTGAAGGAAGCATGGGTGGTCACACCTGACAAGGTGTAAGTTTTTGGTACTGGTAAACAGCTTAGCTGTCCGGATATAGAAAAAACTTGAAACGTTTAGTAAGTACTCCTGGGTGGAATTAGGTTTTGTTTACTTTTTGCGTAAATAACTAAATATACAAGCCCCACCCTGTTAAAAAACTACCTGTGATTTGAGTGCTGTTCCTTTTATAAGGAGACAGAGTAAAAAGATCACTGTGGCAAACTTACCCCGGTTTGTCACAGTAGTCATATAGAGATAATCTATTCATGTTCCAGAATGACTTTCATAAATAAAAATAAAAATCTACTTTGTGTTACATTTATTTATTTATTAAAGCCAAATCCTTCACAATCCAGAGAGCACATTCTCAATCACAAGTTGAGGAGAAATACCTCCAGAGAGCACAGGAACTAAACCATTCTGATCAGGCTTCTGTGACTTTGAGGCAAAAGGTAATTTGTTCTTTTATAGTCTTCAATGAAGAGTCATGCTTTGTGGTCCCTTTCAATCGAATGATTTGCTGGATAACCAACTTTAAAGATTCATCACATACCTATTAGATATCAGATTGGTCATGGATTTGTAATCGTATTATTTGTTTATTTTCACTCCTGGAAGCTCCTGTGATGACAAATAAAACAATGCCCCATATAAATAAAAAAGAGAGAGACAGACACATTTTATGCCAGTATGGACCATAAAGATGATTCTGCACATCAAATCTGCAAGTTACTACTCTTTAAGACACAAAAAAAAAAAAAAAAAAAAAATGGGGGGGGGGGTTATTGGGTATCATCAGACGTCCCCCTTTATCTTGTAGCAATGCGAGACCTTCAAGATTTGACCAAACTTGTCTTCAGGACTATTTGCATACAAACAAAACATTAAATTGTTCTTTTACAGTGAGGTGGTCAAGGAACATGCTTGTGGCATTAATTAATTTGAAAGGCTGTAGCAGAATTATGATAAACCTAATGAACCTCCACTGGTCAACACTGGTTTCAAGATCACTGCATTTGTGAACCAATTGGGGGAAGCCAAGATTGGTTCATTAGAACAATGAGAAAGCTTAGCATAGAAGCAATCAAGTTTCTATAAGCATATTAAGCATAATATTTCTGAAAGGAAAAACAAACTTAAATGTTACAAATCTAGCAATAAACTATGTAGGTACACTTAAAATCACCAAATTAACATTCAGATATCATTCTTTACAGTCATGTCAAGTCTCACATACTTAGTGTGAGACTCATTCATGTGCATTTTCTCAGCCTTCCTTATCCCACGCACACCCCCCCCAAAATACATCCACACACCATATGCTTTGTTTTTAGGTACAAGTGAAATGTGTCATACAGTACATATCTTTTTGAAGAATATGAATACAACAGAGTGATAGAGGATAACAAAAAAGGTTACCTGTACATTAGTGTTTGATACAAAATCAAATTTTGGTGAGCTACGTGTTCATTTTTTAAATGTAGTGTTCCCGTAAGCTGTGAAAATGCAGCCACCAAGGGAAAAAGACGTGATGATAAAGTTACCTGCTGTTCAACACGCTGGGCTAGTTTCTCAAAGCCATATACTCCAAATTGTCATAGGTATGAATTTTCAAATAGCAGAAATGCATCCACTAAAGTTACCAACTCAGAAATAGACAACTCTGGCATTTAATGGGGGCTTGTAGTTAGTCTGAAATGGGTTATTAATTGTTTTCTTGTTCTGTCAGATAAACAGCTGCGTTATTGAGGATTTGGGCTAAAACGCTATGGGAATGTAACTCTGTGTAGATCACCACAGTTTACGTTTTTACCAACTGAAAGGCCAATCTAGCTGCGTCCAATTTTTAACAAATCCACCACAAAAAAAAAAAAAAAAATAATTCAAAGATAAGGGAGGGGCATTGCAAGACTCATCGATAGACAGTTCAGTACTATTTTTTGGTGGTTGTAGTACTATTGAATACTGACAGATATGCGTTTGGTTGAATGATACTAAAAGCTCAGTTTAAAACTGTTCATCTGGTCAGTCATTCACTCACTGTGAACTGTGGATTAAATTACACCCTCTTGAAAAAAAAAAAGTCTCACACTTTTAGTGGTACCTGTCTTGCAGTTAAATGGAACATATAGAGTACATCTTAAATGTGCAGTTTTGAAAGAAATATGACATAGAAAACAGGTTTTTTTTTTTTTTTTTTTTTATATATATATATAAAAGAAACAGCTGGTACTATGACAGGTAAAAGAAAGTTCTGAGTTTGCTTTCCTTCCCTTCCAGGAAATATGTTAGACTTGCACAACCTGGGTGCACAGCAATGAATATATACTATAAAAAAAAAAAAAAAGATTTATCACAGGCCATAAAATGTAGCTGTAAACCTACTTGTATCAAAGTAATGTTATAAAGGCATGTCACACCAGTGCAACCAATGAGACAAATAGCTCCTCTGGTAGTGTGAGTTACTTTCCAGCAACGTGGTGCCAGAACTCTTGCTAGTTGTCAAAGAAGTCTGAAAGAGCTAAACTTGAAATACAGAGGAAAATGAGTTTGGTGCCCCTGGGTGCCTCTTTTCACTACAAGGAAATATAAAGCATAAATGACATTCCAGAGGCAGTGTATAAGCAGAAAACAACATAGCTCTGAAGCTTTGCTTCATTTATTTGATGGTGATTCCCAGTGTGTGGAAGAAGTACCAGACTGTCTCAAACTATAATCTTATCCACAGATAATATACATAATGGGCATATTATAGTGTGTGTGTGTGTGTGCCACAATTATCCTTCGAAATGAGTTGGTCAGCAACCTAAATCTTAGATAATACATGCTTCATACAAGAACATAAAGCAGGATTACATGCACTACAAAACTAATTATATGTGTGCCCAATTGAAGCTGTTGAAATCAATACACTTTGCTCAACATCAATCAATTCAGTTCAACTTAACTCCTTTTCAGTCATGGATTTTGTACGAACACTGCAAGCATTTGAGACATTTTGAGTTCATTATTAAAACTGTACATCATAAAAATACATCCCTGGTTAAATTTAAACCAGCACTGGAGAGACCACACTCAAGGGTGGTTAATTCTCTATGTAAAACCATTATTAATGGATGCTATTGAACGAATCAAAAGAACGGAAAATTAAGAGGGATTAAAATGATAAGTAACCTAAAATCTCCAAAATGACGATACGGAGACGGTCTGTTGTGATTCTATAGAAATAGATTCAATAGAAAGTATTTGAATATTTGTACTGCATTTAAACACGTTATATATTGCAGGTAGAAGTCATGGACAGAATACCGTAATCAAAACAGATCACTGCTATCAGCCTGCACATGAGAAACACACAAAGCAAACTAGTCTTAGGTATGCAATCATATACAGGTATACAACTTTTGTTTTAGGGGAAAACTTAACTAACTGTTTTAAAATACTTACTTAGTGCTGAAAAGATTACATTCTTAAAACAGCAATTGAACAGCTGATCTTTATTACACCCTCCAGTGTTAATGTATTAAAGAAAAAAAGTGATATTCTGAACTTTAGTTAATTAAGTCTGTGTGTACCTTGTTTTATTTTAGACATTTGTAATTAAAACATAGAGGACATCGGTTTAACAACCCCAATGTGTGATTAATGATGCTTTAAAAAAAAAAAAAAAAAACTATAAAAGGAGAAGACTTGACTAGTGTCCCTGCTAGAAACTTTATGGCACATGTATTACATTTTGGAAAGGCAGTGGAAACTTGTTAATTCTTATTTAACATTTAAAGCTACTTTGTGGGGTTACTGTAGAGTCTACAAATCCAAGCAAATATTAAGTCCCTGTCTAAAATGGTCTATGAAATGTGCAGTTTTGACAGCATTCGTTTATCTTGTATGTTGTAACTAATAACATCATAGTTTTAAGTGATCATTTAACGTTTTAATATTCATGGTACATAAAGTTAATTTTGTAGTCATGTTGTTCAAGCCCTGTCCTCATTTTCTAATCCACTGCACATATTACACATATTAAGTTATCATTTAAAATTGAAAAGATTTACTGTTCTTCTGTAAAGACGGAAGCAAAGGCAATATTGCGTTACAAAAATAATTAGTTTCAGAAATGCTTTTTAGTCTTCGTCATGTACTTAGCAACATTCCATTGTTCCTGTAAGGAAATACAAATGAACCAATCAAGTATAATCATAATAATAAAAGAAAGTCAGTTAATTTAAATTACGAAACTAAATTGGATGGTTAACAGTTCTCACCTAATCTAATTCATTATAATAAAGCCGAACATGATTAAAGACTAAGTACAAGAGAAGATATTTGCCAAGGAATAAAAAAGGACCCCTTAAAATTAAAATGTATTGCCATTTGTTTACCATTGACAGCTGTTGACTCACCAAAATTCTTCTTGGTGAAAAAGTATACAAAGGTAAACATGTTTCTATAATAATACTATTTTCAGCTTAGATATGATTTTGCAATTAGATAAAATAACTCTTTGCCAAAAACAGACACGGGTGAGACAAGGATGTGTTTCCTTTATAGTAGCAAAGGGAATCTTTATCCTGGATTTCTCCTACTCACTGTTTAAATAATTTGGTACTGAACGTTAGTGCTTGTGAAAGGTATGGGGGCTAGGCCATCACTGCATCGCAATTACAAGAATGACAGGAGAAACCACAGTGTGAATCTTCCAATGCACCTCAGCCTTATTATCAATCTCTTTTTAAACCTGAGACAAGGAAAAAAACTTACATTCCAGCATGCTATGTGAAAAACAATGCTATGAGTGCACAGTAGACGGATTCTGTATAGTCCAATATAGACATGACTCTGCTGTATGACTTTTTTTTGTTAGCTTAAGTCAACAACTCATTTTAGTATTTGTAGTTTATTAATGCAGACACTTTTCATGGAACTCACAAGTATCAAGGGTGCATATGCTAATATTACCTACTGTCACTCACAGTGCATACGCCTCAGGAACACAGAACAGGCTAGCAGGCAAAGTACTTTAGGGTTTTTATTCATTCTTTTTTCTTTTTTAAATTACTGTACATCAAAATACCCAAGGGTTGTGAAAAACAGCTTAATGTATCACACCACTTATTTTTTTCCTTCAATAGCAGGACATGAAGAACTGTTGTAACTTTCTGTTTTCACCTCATTTTTACTGTACCACAGCTGGTGGAACTGCGATTCACAATTTATTGTATGTACTGTTTACATATTTAAGGGCACTTTATTTAATATAGACAATCTGACCGGGAAGATAATAAGAGGCTACCGTTTCTATTTGTACACACGTTGTACATTAATGCTAAACAATGATACATATACTATTAATATAATTTAAGTAAGTGATTTAACTGTTCCATCTGAGTCGGTACAAGGGTTTTATTTATATATATATATATATATATATATATATATATATATATATATATATATATATATATATAGACACACACACACATACATACTTCTAGTGCTAATAAACATCAGTGAATATGTGCGGTTAGCTAACTGTTCATAATGTACCATCACAGTTTTTTATTGCCTGTACTTTTTTTGTTATTACATCCCTGCCACCAGATTCACAAAATGTACTGCTGAAAAATGTAATGTATAGCTCATATGTCAAGTAATTAATTCCAGATCACTTAATATTTGTAGGTGTGCCTTTTGTTTGTCAAAAATTCAGATACAGTATTTGGAAGCAATACTAGTTTAATGAAGCTATGTTCCAAATCATAGTTATCATATTATTATCAATATGGCTGAGAGTATGTAGTTGAAAAAATTGATGAATGCTCCTCATTAGCTAGCAGCTTCTGACTCCCACTGTTCTTTATTGGTCAGCATTAATGGAATTCCACCTGTGCTTTGCTTAAAATCCCTTTAGAATCAGCAACATGAAAGGAACATAAAGCACTTTGCCCCTGTGTTTGCACTTTACCATGTTTCACCAAAATTGGGACCACAACCTCTGAATGAGTACGTTTTCAACAAACTTAAACCCTTTCGACAGCCAGAAGTGTGACATACAACATCACAAGAAGGAGGCAGAACCTCAGGCGCTTCCATACTGTGAATTTTCAAAATAGATTTCTGCCAGCTGACACTGATTTCTCCCATCAGTGCTATATTATCTACTTGTCTGTCAAAATGCTGGTCAAAGACCAAGAGAAGCTGTGGTTCAAGTATCCACATCCCTAAGCTGCTTCTGATTACAGGTTTTATACATAATTCACAAACCACTATTATATCTGTAATAACAGTTCCTTGACCTGTAAGTCATATCCACAGAAGCAGTTAGTTTGACAGTATTACACATAAGAGCTTCTTTGAGACACATGGTTTTCCAATATCTGCTACAAATTCAAAGTTTAGTTTACTGTTAACACATTTTTAATCTTTGTTATTTACATTTCCACGGAAGGACATTATTAACCCACTAGTGCCTGTTCTACATAACTTTTTTTTTTTTTTTTAACTGTAATCAACACTGAACCATAAGATAACACAATGTGATGTACAGCAATGTCCTACAGTCTGTACCTTTTTATGACCCCGCACACTGCAAGCGAGCATCTTCACCTCATCTCATCTCACTGACAGGGGACACAATCCGTATCACACAACACTGCCTGTTACACATATTTTTGCCTACCATAGTGTAGTTTTAGATATGTTCACATTAGTAAGCCGAGAACCTTGGGAAGTAAGGGGTATAAATGGAAAATAAGCTAGATATGAATAAAGAGGGTTGTACACAAGACAAAAATGAAGCTGGAACCATGACGGTTATGACTAACAATTTATCTCCCCCAAAAATGTGAAGAATCTCATATAAAACCTTATGGATTTATAGATGCAGTTTGAAGTACCATAAGTACTTGTGAAAGAAAACACTGATCAATGAAAAGTATACATGTACAGTAAGAACAAACCTAAGTCATAGCGTACTACATAGGAGTACTACGATACTATATTTGTACAAAATATATATTTGATTTAGATGTAGACATGTTTGGAAGAAGCCTTTCTTGCTACCATCCACAACGCCCAATCAAAAGATACACTGTGCGGTTAATAAGCAAAACAAAACACATCATCAAAACAAATGTTTCGACAAAAAAACCTTTGGCCATGTCTCTCTTTTCCTCAACACATTTTCTCTAATGCTCCCAAGGATTTTTTAAACAGATCCTGAAAACCACCTTTTGCCTCAGACCTAATCTAGTTCAATGACAAGGTGACCTTTGGAATACTTTTTAGTTAAGATCAGGGAATAAGTGTTCTTATGTTCTCTGTAGGCAATCTCTGCAGTCTATTTGAAGATATACTGTCAGTAAAGATGCATTGAGCCCATACACAAGAAATATGCCTCATTTCTATCTGACAAGTTGGAAGAAACACTTTTCCAGCATCAAGCCATTCTTGACACTGTGTGCCATGAGTGGCCATGACATTAGTCACCACAGAAAACTTCACAGTAATGCACAGCATGTAGACTGAAAGAAAGAGGAACCAGGATATTTTCTACCACCACTGGAGAAGGTGTGTCAAAGCCCAAGGGATGCACATGTCATTGTTACGGTGTTTTTCTGGAACTTTTGGAACAATCCATACATCTGCCACTTAATTTCTGGCACGTGCCCCTCCTAGTCTCTCAAGCAGAGCTTATAGGGGAAGAAGCACATTAATAATCACTGTGCTAATAATGTCTGATGGATTTAGAGGAGTCAGACACCCAGCAGCAGTTCAGCCACTTAGACACAATTGATGAGTTGGATAGTAAAGAAGTGCTAATATTTTTCCCTTAAAAACATTTCACAAGAATGAGCTAAGCTGTAGCGTAGCCTATATTGAGGGCTTCTGTTTTTCGTTTCGTATCAATTTCATTTTCCTGCGCTTTATTTTTTAGCTATTTTCGAGTTATGTAAATAGTTTTTCTGGGGGATTTTGCTTTTTATATACTGTAGGAAATTACTGTTTTCGGTTAGCGTTGAGCATTTTTTTCTGTCACAATATGTATTAACTCGACAGTACTCGCACACTTCATATACCTTAAATTCCTTTGCTGTCTTGCACAATGAAATCCTCATGATCACGTGCATATTGTTCTTGGGTTCCTGTGTGTTTGGGCATTTTTTTACATTTCACCACGATTTGCAATTCTGTTTTAAGTTCTTTAAGTTTGAGGAGATAAGTCTTTTATCTTAAAAAAAAAAAAGGGTCACAGACTTCAGTCCACAAAGTGTTTTATTTTTGTTTGTTTTTTTTACGACTTTTTGTTATTCAATACTGTATGTCATTACATTTCAGAATGCATTTTCATTTTGACTGGCAAATGATTTGCCAAAACTATAGTCATGTAGACAAATGTTTCAGCTAATGCTTTCATCAGTGTTATGAAGTCTGCTTTGTATCAATCCTGCAGGCCTCTGACTTTAGAGACGTGTAGACATTTTGCTGCAGAGCAAAAAGATGCAACAGCACGTGTGTCACGGATTGCTTGTGTGGCGATATCAAACCAGGAACTGAATGACGCACAGTTGTGCAGTGAACGCGCTTGCTTGTGCCAGTTTATTAAATTAACAAACACAATGTTTAAACAAAACACTGAACAACACGTTGGTCAAAATAAATAGACAGAGAAAACAGACGAACCCCAAACAAGTATTGTGCTGGTTTGTTCTCTCTCTCTCGTGAGTGATTCATGCAGCTACACATACAGCTGTGCTGGGATTCATTTGCTAATTTATCATACTACTACATATTTTAATCTGCATGTGAAGTGATTCTGCAATCCCCGTGCCTAAATACAAATCTATAGTTTACATCACTCGTGCCACATATCCTACATTATATCCCGTGCACCAATATGTATACACCAACCATAACACATCACATACAACATAAAACAGAAAATAATCCTCTCCCTACACTGAAACCCTAACCTTAAGGTGGGTACGCTATACTGCAGTCATTACATATCTGAAGTTGTTCATGTTTGGCAGTGAATAAGCGTTTTTGTTACTTTAAAGAAAAGTGACCGGAGGTGCTGACTTCCTCAGTTGTCTTGACAGGAACATTTCCTGGTACCTTTGTAAGCACTGCACTGTACATCTGAAATCAATTATTTTATATACAAAGCTATCCAATTTTTGTAAAGCACTAGTACAGGCACAATTTTATTAAATCGCTGTAAAATTAGCATTCTAATATATGCTGTGGGATTACATAATAAACCCAGTTCTTGATTTATTAAACTGAGCTGACAATATAAGCTGTTCTCAAACACCGCAGAAAAGTAAAATCATATTAAACAGCGATTTTTAATAAATAAGATATATATATCACTTCATTTTGCCATTTCTTTGACATGATTCAGAGCTATAAGCACAGACAAATTGTGGAATGTAGTCTCTCGGGTTAACCAAAAATAAATAAATAAAATAAATAATATATAATATATAATAATAATAATAATACTAATACTAATAATAATAGAATGTTTAAAAGGCCATTTTAGTCTCTTCATTAATTTACACTAAGATGTTTGAAATCATTCTGAGAGATTCTATATTCTTATTTTCCCTATGGCTGTTTGTAACTTATCTAAAGCAACTGCCAGATCCAACCTTTCTCTAGCAATTTTATAGAATAAAATAAGTAGAGCAAACTTAGTTGAAAGGTCATACAGTCACTTGAAATGTCCTTTGACTCACCAAGACCAGACTTGCTTATGAGTTCAGGTCACAGAGAAAACACCCTATATTACACAGGAAATACATTGCTTAAGTTTTATAGCAAGGCCCAACGGGTAAGAAATCAGGTGCAGGTTTATCAGCAGAGCACGACAAAGACAGGAACCACTTTAGAAAGAGTGGCTTTAGACTTCGGCTTCAACCTCCACAGAAATAAAAAAAAAATGGAAAAAAAATGATCCTGCTGCCCAGACAGGGATCAAGGTAATGAGATGTGGAAGGAGTACAGCGTTTCAAATGGATGATGCAGTTTTTGTAATCATGACAAAGAGACGTCAAAAAGTCAAACCCTAAAGACAATTCATGAGCTGCAACCCCTACATCCTCCTCTCATCAATACTTTTTACGGCAATCAAGAATCTTGACAGTGAACGTGGACATGGAGATTTTTGTTAAATCTACTGTACAAGCAGAACTTTAATCTGAGAAGCTTGTTTAGTATCTTCAATAATACTTGTCCTGCACAGAAAAAAAAAAAAAGGCAGAAGAAATACAAGTGACTCAGTAATGTGATCATGTTTACATTATTGTCTTATGCACTTCTCTGTATTTAAGATTTTCTTCTTGTTACTGCATCTTGTAAAGCGCTCTGTGATGGTGGTCCACTATGAAAGGCGCGATTTAAAATAAAGATTGATTGATTGATTGATTGATTGATTGATTAATGGGTGTTTAAAGCAGGCAAGTGACCAGAACCATACGGATAAAAAACAATGTGCATTAAATTGAGCACCATGTGTAAATAATTAAAAGTTAACCTTACTAATATGTAAATACATATGACGCTTATGGGATGCCAAATTCATAAATAAAATGTAAAACCGAACCACACAACAAACATAACGCTGATGGTCAGGCTTTGTTGGTGCCAGACAACTTTTTTTTGAACTGCTCATTATCGAGAAAGCCAGCAATTTAGTCAGTATAATTAATCTACTCCACAATATACTACAACAATTAGAAAGGTCATAAATTGCATTATACTCTCTCCAACGCAGCTGGAATGCAAGTGTCTATTAAAATATCAGTCACATATTATACATTAGTTCGCTTCTCTTGGAAGCTGTATAAAATAAAAATCACACCTGTTTTACACAGGGTTTAATTTCAGAAACCCTTAAATGCTATTATTATGTCTTCCCAATAGTGGACAAGGTAGTATTTGAATAGCAGCTCAAAGGCTACACTCTAAGGATAGGGATCAAATGTTAATCATTAGTCACATAATAATAATATGTGTGTAGCCCAGAGAGATTGCTTTGCACAAGAATATGAGCTGCATGCATTGTTCCATCAGTTTTTGAAGCATGTATGGATGTTACAAGTGATGATGTAGTCTATGTGACTAACATACATGCATTTCAATTAAGCACAATGGCATGTGTTTAACAATTATCAATAAATACATTGCAGGTAATGTATTTTATACAGAGAAACTGAAATTGGATTTATAGATCCTCAGGAAACTAAGTACTGGCACTGGAGCTGCAGATCAGCTGTTTATGTAAACCTCAAAAATCCCCTGTGATATGCAAATTCAGATACAGAGAGGTTTAATGTCAACCCTTACTCTTTTCAAATTAAGAACATTCAAAATGTAAGGGTACAGTTATTGGAAGCAGTACAAGACATGGTTGTTAAGTGGATTTAAAAAAATGAATAATCTAGCAGTGATTGAATGAACATTGTTTGCATCATCTCCGTTTGCGCTACATACACACACACTATATATATATATATATATATATATATATATATATATATATATATATATATATATATATATATATATATATATATATATATATATATATCAGAATCAGTGGTTTGAAATTATGGCCTTTGATTAGTTAAAACCTCATCACAGGAACAAACACAGATTGAACTATTGCCCTGACATCCTTACACCACCAGGCAATAGACTCTGTCTGTCGTGATTGGTTTAAAAAACCATCAGTACCACTGTTTGGGTGATTTGACACTAAATGTGTGTTTTTTCCCTTCTTTTTTTAAGTATAAACTGTTCCTCAAAACCATGTATGTTTCACACATATAGGAAAAGATGATAAAATATCACTAGTAGACCTACTGTTGTGTTAAGAACTAGTACTGTAGTTTTAAAAAAAAAATCAATGTTTTATTAAAATGACCTGGAGATATTGTAACTGTTTAACTAAAAAAATAAAACATTTGAATTTATTTCAAACATAGATGGTTGTGTGTGTATGTTTTTTTTTAGTTTTTTTTTTGTTGACCCTCACCCTTGCTTACTGCCCATTTTTGCCTATGCCTCAGGACCAAAAAAACAAAAAATAATAATTTAAAGATTATGCTGTTATTTTCAAAGGAAATATGTAATACATAAATAAACAAAATAAATAAGTCAGTCCTTTGATTTGTACAGCACAAGGTGCATGGATTTATGTAAGGTCCAACAGAATAAATACAGCACCCAGACAATTACAATTAATCAATATCTAAAAAAACAAGAGAACCAGAAAAGAGAAATTTATCATTGCGTCGTTTGGTATTTGCTCAGTACTTTCTCACAGAAAAAATTATGCAGATTGTACTTACTTGCAGTGTGCTGGGATACTATATATATATATATATATATATATATATATATATATATATATATATATATATATATATATATTGAGTTGTAATATGTAACATTTGCAACACAATATGAACATTGCCAATGATACTGTAACCATTTAACATCCAAGAATGAAATAATCAATAAATGAGCACACTAATTGGTAAATGGCATTCTAAACATTTTAACTTTCTTTTAAGCTTAAATATATGCAAATATAATGTTTGATATTCACTCAGCATATAATCAGAGACATCAGTGACTCTACAATTCTCACCAGTGATGCAAATAATAAGAAACCTCTGCAGTGAGATTTGTAAGGCAGAAGTCCCCCACTCACTGAGATTATATAGAGAGCACAAAATGTGTATGATCCACACGATCCACAGAATCAAGTGCGATGTCTTATTGCTCACAAAAACAAATTATACTGAAACCTTAAACTTTGACAAAACTGATTTAATAGAAACGGACATGGATTCCCTCCCTTTTGCTTTGATTTCAGGACGTGGTGTTTTCTGTATACTGTGTGGAGGTCTCTGAATTTCCCAAGCAGCAACTACAGTATGCCCATCTTCACAATTCATTTTAGAGCTTAACACCGCCCCTTACTGTACTTGCACAAACGCATACATCTGTGTTATGTCATGCGATGTCATATTAATAAAGCACTAAAGAGAACTTGCAATGGAGGTTATTTTTGTTTTGCCAGATCTTTAAATTGAGTATCTTTGGTATACACAGTACAGTACAGCTATGGACAAAGGGTTTGTATCACCTAGAATTTTAGGACAATTAAGTCTACCGGAAGCCACAATAGTAGTACAGTATTTCATATCAGATTTAGAAATGTCAATTTTTTGTTGTGAAGTATACTAAACTACAAAGTGGTATGTAATTCAATATGTTAATGTAACATTCACCAGGTTTCATTCAAATTTATGAAGCAAAATGAGTTCATTCTACAGGGTGATGCAAACGCTTTGGCCATAGCTCTAGTTTTGCTTGAGTTTGCTTGTACATGTCTTATGACTACAAATACCTTGGGGTCAGCAGAAAGGAGTTTAAAAGCCTGATAGACCTGGCTCTCTTGCACACCTCCACCCAGATCCAGGAAGTTGGCTGGCTTTCCACCATGGAGATCAATAATATCACAGGTTGCCATTGCCAGCCCTGCCCCATTTACTAAAAATAAAAAAGGAAACACATTAGAACACTTTCTTCAAGAACAAGCTATATTATTTAAAAAGTACTGAAAAAAAAAAAAAACACATTCAGAAATGGGTGTCATTAAGCTAGTTACCATATTTTAAACCAGATATACCAAGAATATAACCAGTCATGAAAAAATGCACTTATTAATAATAATAATAATAATATAATAATAATAATAATAATAATAATATACATGTTGAATAAGACATTACGACAGTGATCTAATTAATAAAGATGAGGTACGAATTAACTCTCATTAATAAATGCCTGAGTGAAGCCCTGATTGGACAAGTAAATCTATTCCATGATCTCATGCATGTTTAGTATCTGCGGTCATTAGTGCCTCACGAAACAGAAAAACAAAAAGAATGACTTTCACCAAGAATGTTCCGTTTGACCCAGGGAAGCCAAGACAAATAAGTGACCCATTCACTCCCTGCAAGGCCCACAACCCATGTCTAATTACAAACATCTTACTTCATTAACTTTACTGGTGCTGAAACTGCATTATGCAGGTACTGTACATAGTCTTCTGAAGCTTAATAAAAAATAAACTAAGTGTGTTTGCTGAAAATGTATGTTTGTGTTCAATATAATCAAAGTCAATTTGTATATGCTACCATTGACGTGGCTAATTAAATTAAATTCATTAAATGTAAAATAGAATCATGTGTAAGCAGTACATGTGCATATCTTTTTTTAGGGGAAACAACTGTATTATACTAAAATCTTAAATTGTAAAGTTTGAACATGTTTCTTTTTTTTTGTAATTTACTCAGTGGGAGAAATCAGAAAGGATTGAGTAAAAAATATATTATAAATGTACATCAGTATCTATGGTTTTGTGGCAAATGAATTAATGTTGATTTCACAAGCCTAAAGCAAGACATTTTTTCCAAGAATTGATTTAGGCCAACAATGTTTATCATATTACTCCATGCTGTATGTGATTATACTGTACATTTACATACATGTTTACATGAATGACTTATTACACATTTGAAAAATAGGTTTGACTGTAGTTACCAAAGCAAGCGATATTCCCATCCAATCCAATGTACTTGAGGTCATATTTGGCTGCTTCTGTTTCAATTGGATCCCCCTCAGATGTATTGTCCATCGCAAAGATTTCTTTTTGTCTGAACTCTGCATTGTCATCAAAGTTGATTTTTGCATCAAAGCACACAACTGAAAGAACAGCAAGTTAAATCAGTCAAAATACAACAGGTGTTCAAGAGAGAAAACATCTGTGCACATCAGGCTGGGTTCTCTATTCCCTCCTAGGATATATTGGGGTTACAGAAATAATTCAACAACAAATAATAATAATAATAATAGCAGCATCATTAAATTGCACCACGTGGACTCAAAAGTTGTGTTAAATTTGAACTACAGGAACTTTACATGTTATTTACAATATTTGTAACATTAACTGGCATGGCAGGCGATTTATGTGCACCTTATTTGGTGTTTTACTCAAAACATATCACTAAACATACTCATTGTCATTGAAAAAAAAGAATTTAAATCCACCCTCGTCAAAATGAAACAAGCACTTCTTTACCTTGACGTGCTGCTGTTATTTTTGATAGTAAGCTGTCCTTAGAGAACAGAAACAGCATCATAAGTAACACATATGGGAAGTAAAAGAGAAACATAAATGTACAGTTCTTTATTACTTTAAACCTTTTCAGACCTGCATGTTTCTCTTGTTATTTTGACTTGCTAATGTGTAATGTGATGTAATTTTGTACCAATATTATTTTTTTTTTCTTAAAAATAGTTTGTAAAGAACAATCATTCTTTCTCTACCAAAGGTTATATCATCATGGCATTGATTGATGCAATGTAAAAATCATATCTTTCCTTTTGAACAAATATCAAAAGACAGCTCGTCATATTCACAGAGATTTAATTTTGTAGCTGCTGTCGGTCTAAGGATCTGTGAACTGTTATTTTAGCATAAAAGAGAGAGTGCATTCTGACAGTTTTAAGCTTTGATTTTGTTGGTTTAACAAAGAACTCTTCAACAAAAAAGGTGCAAGAGACAACATAACCCCTTAATGGGGTTACATACATGACACTGAATCTCAATGAGATAAACCAGGAGATGCACCATTATCAGAATTATTAATGTTACAGTCACTCAGCTGAAAAAAATAAAAGTACATTATATTACCTTACTTCTGACAACTATGTTAATTAAATTATTGTAATACAAGACCATAGCTACAGAACACCATCTGAATTAAAAACATGATTATTACTATTATTATTATTATTATTATTATTATTATTATTATTATTATTATTATTATTTAGTATTTAATATTTGTTTAGTCATAGAACATCCAACACTGGGTTCTAATTCTGCCTCACAGACTCTGAAAATCATCGAAAGGCTTGCTTAGGAGGTGTTCCTTCATTGGTTACTGGATGAACAGTAGTATGACACGACACCAGTACTTGACCATTCAAGAAACACAAACCATTGAGCACTGAGGTTTATCAACATATGCATAATCATTGTAACAGAATGCACTGAGCCATGTACACCACACAAGCAGACTGCATTTAGTTTAACCTTTGCCTACTGCAAGTTTTACATATAACATGTATAAACCATTGTGCGTTTTTCACTGCACTGTACCTACAATGTTGCACTGACTTAAAAGTCAGAAGCCGCATCTTGAAGAAAAATAATAGTTCCTTTATCTCAGAAGCCTTCAGGCTGCTTTGCCTTCTTGCAGCACGTTTTTAAAAGAGCATTTACAGTACTGCAAATGAAAGCAAGCTTTTCTGCTTCAATTTCATTTGACTACTTCATATGTATGCTGCCAATCAATCTAGCCCAAAGGCACACTGATTATATGTGCATCTGCAGATGTTTTTGAATACATTGTTACTTTTGATTGCCATTCAAGAATGTTTGAGGCTAACACCAATGTTTTGCTTTCTTCTGATATAGCCGGTGTACTGAAGGTAATGTACCTGGGTTTAAAATATAAGCTTAGCAATTTAGAAGCAGTCAAAAACCATTTAAGACGTACATATGTTTTTTATTTTCAAAATACCAAGCTTATTAATCTAGTAAAACGGAAGTTCTAATTACTATCAGTGAAACTGGAAATGAGCAAGTCTATATATGTGAATACTACTTCAGCAAAGACTATCAACTCAGAACTTCCTTCCACAAGTATTAATATCACTTCCTAGAGCCACTTTTGCCCCTACACTTACACATTCTAATTTTGGTTGACTCCCAAAAGGTACAATAAATTATGAATATTTCCAACAGAACAAAACAACAACAAACCAAACAGCTGGACATTTCCAAAGAAATATATAGACTAGGTTCAACGAATATATCGCTCCTCCATAACCCTAACAGAAGATCTACTGTACAGGAATTCTTGGAGGAGTTCCTGTTGAGAACTTCTCTCCCTCTTCTGTGCACTACATTCATTTCTAAACGTTATCTTTTCGTGATTGAATTGACAGTTGGGATGCCTAGAAAAGTGTTATTTTCAAGCAATTTCATTCTTATAGATTTTGAGGTGTCCAAATGACAATTTTTCCTTTACCCCATAACAACGTTTTATAAGTCCAGCGGTCTATAAATTCACCGTTACAATATATCGTTCTGTCCCGGCCATTTCAAACAAAACATTAGCTTTTAATGATGAGAAAGTACACAGTGTAATGTCTGCCAGTGATCTGTAGGCAACATAGGCTTCAGTATTACTAAGCATAGATGCTAATTACTATTTGTTACTTCCATTTGTTATTATTTGTTGTAGTGGTCAGTTTTTATTGTTATTTTTGTTATAAAAATACATCCATATTTCCCAATATTGAGGTTCTATACATTGTCAGAGAAAACTATTTCAATTTTGTTTGTTTTTTTTGTGGCTGCTCTGCTAGTGTATGCCTAGTTTTCCTAGAATTATCGTCAGTGATAATTTGTATAGATAATTACAGTTTCTTACGCTGCTGACACACAGGCATATTATTTCTTTTATTTGTGTGTTTTAGATCATTTTGTGGTGTATCTGGTCAGTTTTACCCCGCATGCACTGTAATACATGGCTATATTGCAGTAAATGTATGTATATACTGTACTGCAGCATACACTGTATACAACATCTGTTAAGCCTGCTGCTTATCTAAGTTACAACATTTTAAATGACTGCTGTCCTTGTTGCAGCAAAGGCTTTGTTTTTCCAACTGAGATCAATCAGTCAATCCATCTTTATTTTATATAGCGCCTTTCATAGTGAACCACCACCACAAAGCTTTACAAGATGCAATAACAACAAGAAAATCCATAATACTTTAAATAGAGAAATGTAGAACACATGATATACAGTAAAAAAAAAAAAAAACATGCATAATAAACGAAATACAGTAAGATCATTCAATTACTTTCTTTCATGTCTTACCTTGTCCTTCAGGAGTTTCTCCAAGGGGATTCACTTCCACCTGAGTTGCATCAACTTTCAAAAACAGATCATAAAGCTTCTTAATTTGATCCGCCGCCTACATTTTACAAGGAAAATATAATTAGCAGACAAAAAGGTAACATTAAATCAAAAAAAGAACATCCAGGTTCAACGGTATTGTTCTTAATGTTTTCGACTCCAGACAGACTGGTTTAGGAAAATGTTTAATAACTGTTAAATAGCTCTGAAGTAACGGCTAGCAAAGAACCATTGTGCGACCTTTATAAATAGTCATAAATGAATGTATGATGAATGTTGATAAAAAAAATATTGGTTACAGCACAGCATTTTAAGATAGTACGCAGCACGCACGCACACACACACACACACACACACACACACAAAAAGAAGTCACTGCAGGGGCCCACAATTGACTGACACCAAACAAAAAAAAAAAAAAAACTTTGAATTTACATCCTAAAATATAGCCTGCATTGATATCTGCAAGAAGAGTATTTATTACCTGTCGTTCTAAAGATCCTTTGAATCCTAGATTAGCTGCCATGCAAAGTGCCTGCTCATCTGTAACCCCTTGGAAAATATCTATTACTTCCTGTTCAATCACAAAAGCAAAGACAATTTGATATTGAGTTTAATTTGACAGTTTTAAATGAAAAGGCTATTCACATTAATTCAAAAAGCAGTAATTAACTGGTGCCAGGCTGGCAGTTACAGTTTTCAATCTCAAACCAGTGCCTTAAGGATAGTTTGAGAAAATCGGTAACTTATAATTGCCGAAGCTTTTGTAAAGATAAAGTATTACTAGCTAGCATACAGCGCTGTATTTGGAAATTAAGATTTTACCATGAAGTTGTACCAGTAACAAAAAATAAAAAAATTAAATACTGCCTGGCCCTTTATCCGAATTTTTCTCCTGCGTGTCCGAGTTCTAGCAACATACTGAGTTTCAGAGAACTTATCATGGATGTGTTTTATTGAGGAATTTACAGATTGTTACTTTGATATTTTTACTCTCAGGGTACACTGGGAGACCTCATAGTCTTATGAAAAATGACCAACACACCAGACAGAAAAATCCATGCGCCCCCCCCCCCCCAATAAGATTTTGGCCTTGGTTCGCCTATGCGTATAAGCAAAGGGGTTTGTGAATTGCTAGTTTTTTTTTTTTTTTTTTTTTTTCTGCATAGCTTACAAATTTGGATTGCCAGCCGAATTATACATTCTTAGTGTATGTTCAGGTCTTACAACAGCGCAGATAATAGGCAATTACAGGGAGTCTTGCAGATGTAGGAAACCCTCTCTTCCAGCAGGGGCCTCTGGAGAGTATCAAAAGTACACATAAAACGGTGTAATCGGGTGGTATCCTAGTTTTTCAAAGAATAGGGATATATGTTTTTAAGACATACACTCTTTAAAAAGGTAGCTGTCCCACACCATGGTCAATGATCACACCTTAAAAATCTTCTCTGGGCTTGAAGCTGCCACTTCTTCAATGTCAACTCCTCCTTGGGGGCTTCCAACCATAACAGGTCCATTACAGGCTCTGTCCATCAGTATGGCAAAGTATGTTTCCCGTGAAATATCCAAGGCTTCTGCCACCATCACCTGCATGTTGAACAGCAGACAACTTCTATTAAGAACTCCTCTGCTAAAACCACTGTAATATACACGATGCAAAATGCCATTTAAACAAAACCCTGCTATGGTATTCTCAGCTCACAAAAACTGCATCCTATATTTTAATTTATTAAATGACTGGGTACAACTGCATAAAGTTATGCTTGTGAATCACATTTAAATTCCCCACAGACAATAATTAAGTGTAAAAACTGATTCATTTCCACTGGTTATGTGAGCTTATCAGATATTTCCTTTGTTCGTGCATCAAACCTTCTTGGATCAAAATGTGCAATGTCTGGAAGGCAATTAACACTGCATAAATTAATAATGGGTAAAACTGGAAATACTGTAGCTGAAAATAAAGAAACCATGCCATTTTTTTGATAAATGGTATAAAACTACTTTTCTCCAAATTAATAATGTCACAAATTCTTGCATTTCCATCGTATTATAAATGCCCTTGGTGCGGCATTACTTGAATCATTTCAAATTCAGAATACAGAGCAACATGCTATCAGAGGAAAGGTTTTCCACGATGTTCCAATATGAGCCACTTTACCAAACTGATTTTTAAATTAATTTCTGTGGGCTACAATGTGACTTGTCGAGATAAAATGCTGGTGCAAACTGAGAAAATAAACTTGCCTCGAACAGTTAAAAAAAAAACAAAAAAACAAAAAAAATACAGGTCACAGCAATAAAGGCAATTCTAATTTTCCAGAGGATTCTAAAGGCTTAAGGCAGTGACGGCAGTGGGAATCATGGCGCTTGCACATTTTAACTAAACAGCTGTGTCAAGCAAGTTTTTGCAGAGGAAAAAATATATATAAAGACTTTAAAATCAGCCCATCGTTTAGGAAGTATACAGTATTTTTTTTTTTTTTTTTTTTTTACAAAGACCATTACCAATTTCACTCTAGAAAATTGTTCTGTGAAATAATATTTCAACGACTGACAGGAACAAATGTGTAGAGTGAGGCAAAATTAAACAGTGGGAATGAACATCAGCTAGTCTTAACAGAAAGCTCCAGGCCATTTTACACTAATAAGAAAACTACTGAGTGCTAAGTTTCGGGGGACTTCTTTTATTTAAAACACATGGATTTCATGGCCAGAAGATCTTTAGAAACCAGCAGCACACTTTCAACGTTTCATCAATGGCATTCCTACAATCTTGACCACTATTAATTTGTGTTGAGTTTAATAGGAGCTTATGAGGCACCAGTGTGCATAACTACAGTAAATGATGTCCATTTGTGTGCCACACATGCTTACAATCCAGATTCAAAAGTCAACATTTCATATGCATGCTGTGTTGCTGGTCAGATCTTTATGTTTGGTAAATCTATTGGCTTTTCTACTTGGTCAATAAAGCTAAAAAAAAAAAACAACAACAACAATATAGTTATCTATAGCACTGAAACAAGTGTAAGATGAAATCCTTAATGGCATAACTGTTTCATATTTATTATACTCATATCTTTGACTTCTTGGTTAGCTTTTCATGTTACAATAATAATAATTCATTAGTAGTAGTAGTAGTAGTAGTATAATTTATTTAGCAGGCGTCTTTATCCAAGGCGACATACAGAGACTAGGGTGTGTCACTTACAACAACGTCTCACCTGAAACACTGAGCAAGAGGTGGTTAAGTGACTTGCTCAGGGTCACACAGTGAGACAGTGAGCCAAGATCTGAACCGGGGACCTCCTGGTTATAAACCCTTTTCTTTAACCACTGGACCACACAGCCTCTTTAACTAATGCTTATAATCATACTTTTTATTTTAAGAGCAATTATAGACATGCACATTTTTTTTTCTTCTTTACATACATATGTAATATAGGCTTCATCATCCAAGGGGTCCTTACACTATTTAGAACCATTTCCAACTTTTGCATTGCATTACAAATGTAAGCTGGTCGCTAGATGGCACTAGTTCTTACTACACTGCATAATGCATGTTATTCAAGCTACTTACTCCTATATAAATCAAGACCCTTAAGAAAATCAAAAGCATTATTAAATGGTGATCCACATTTAATGATGGTGGCTAACGTTGCTGCACACAACCCCCTCTTTACCGTGTTCACTTTAACGCCTTCCTTCGGGGTCTGCTTGGTGGTGAGGTTAAACCCAAGCATCTGTTTTGCCAGCTGGCCAACAGCAGCAGGGCTGAAAGACAGAAACACAAATATACATATTTATTCTTGATTCTGTTTTACTTGGATATTTTTTTTTTTTTTTTTTTTTTTTAAGGCATTTTTCTTAAAGAGAATCTGCCTTTTTGCGTCTCTTGCCCTTTTTACTATTTATAATAAGGGTAATGCAGTATGAAACCAATTAAAGTTACAGGATATACTGCGGATCCTGTATCCTGTTGTTCCAGAGGTGTCTAGTTCCCCCCCGCCCCCAGGTTGAAAACCACCTGTATGTTTTGCTTTTGTTTTCTCTGTGAGCCCACTTTGCATTACAACATGTATCTGAATTCAAGATGGCAAATCCTGCCTTAAGGTGACGATTTAATAGAGTGACGTGGGCATACTGTACATTTGTCTTCATCAAAAGAACAAAAGTGCCCTCTGCTACTAAATTAAGCTCCAGGAATTACCGATTTTGAAATCTTATACAGATTGTTATAAGGGTCACTATCGATGAAACTAAATAATTTTGACCTAAATAAATAAATAAATAAACACACAAACAAACAAACAAACAAACTGCAGCACAGCATTTCATCACAGTAAACCAGCCAGTCACACTCCAGTTTCACTAAAACCTTTATCCTTTTTTTCATATTTGTCATATTAAGCTGAAATTTTCAGTTTATCCATCAAAAGAGCAGGTCTTAAACTGACAACGTTTCTGGAAGATATGAGCATTTCAACCTGGAATACTTTGGTACGAGATGGAATTGCTCCAAATACAGCCTTAAATTGGAAGCAATGCTTTTCAATTATACGTTCAGAGAAGCGTATTTCAACATGGCCTTTCTTAACCACTAAAAATACAACACTTATCCTTTATAATTTGGTGGCTTTGGTTTGATTCCTGGAATTTAAATGAGATTTAATGTTACTATTCAAGAAATTCATTCTTGGTTCAACAATGAGTCTATCATTTTTTCTATTTGTTAAAAGTGCTGTAGGCTGAATTATTATATACAGATCAATCAGAAAAAACATTTTTACATTCAACAGTAGCATTGAAGAAAATAGCTCTTAAATAGGACAAAGTGATTTCAATACGGATTTCTGTAATAATTGAAATCTTTGAGAATAAATGTAGCATAATTTGCCAAATTGAGGTGTGAGATCCGAAAAACAAGTCGAAAGGTTTTACAAACAAGGCTAACATTATTATCAGAACAATTTTGTAAGTAAGATTATACAGTGTGGTTCTGAAAAAAATTCAATAGAATGCTGCTAGCGGGGATCCAAAAAATATAGAGTTACAAGTCCCCACGTGTTACTACACCTGTTTAAATAACGTACCTATACGTTTTCTTTTCATTGTTAACATCTTGACAACATTAAATCCTGTTTCAAAGCTCTTTTCAAAATTTCCACTCTAGTGCACCGATAGTGTAAGAATTATTGTCCACGCTGTCAAACAGCTAACACAGAAATAACGATCCATGAGCCAGAGCACATGTTATGTTTGTTTTTTTTATTATTATTTTGTTTTTTAAATTGCTTCCTGCAGTGATTTAGAGGACAGCTCTCAAACCCCAGTGCACTAGAACTGAGATTTTGGAACAGACTTTAAAGTTCTAAGTGTATAAAGTTGTCAAAATGACAGATATGTTATTTAAACATGTTAGGACCTAAACTATATTTTTCGGAACCCCGCTACTTACTCTAAGAGAAATTGGTCTGTTGACAACGATGCAAAATATCTTATCTTGCTATTAGTCCTAAACTGTAAAGACATCTAACATACTGAACCATCATCCACATCAAAGACCAACCTTATCAATATGCGTCTCATGTTCTGCTTTTTTTCCTCTGAGACTTTGTTGAAATGAATAAAAACACGTACTCTTTAGTTAAATGTACACCTCCTTTGAGTCCACTGGTGAAGACACCCTTCCCTCTTCCACCAGCAAGGATCTGTGCCTTTAAAACAATTTCTTTGGCTTCTGTAAGAAAAAAAGGGGTTACCAGCTAATTCCTAAGAAGAATACACTTTACACAGAAAACAGCATGCAAGACAAGTTTTAGGTATAGGCTTGCAGCAAAAACAGAAACTGAGAATAACGTTGGAGGCAATAGGAAGATGTATCAAACTATAAAACTATCAAATGGGCAAATAATGGTGATGAAATCTGCATTTACTGTATGTTGATGGACTAGCAGAAAATAGCTACCCATGATCAATATGGATTAGAAAGTGTGGCACCTGGTTGTAAATCATCAATTTTAAACCTGGAAAGAAAATAATTTCCAATACAGTATTGAATACAGTGCTTAGAACCAACTTTTCAACAGTAGCTGTCTTGAAGCATGGTGATTAGACAGTGTAGTAGAAATGAACTGCTAAACACTGGAACTTTAGCAGACAGTACTTTAGCAGAAAGACCAATATATTATACTAGAAAACACAGAAGAAGAAAATAATGTTATACTGATAACTACAAACACACACAACACCGTGAACAGGAAAAAGAGCAACCAATGCTCATTATTAACCCTGCAAATACCAGCACAGAAAGCAGTAGGAACCTATCAAATACTAAGACTGCCACTGCATTTACCTCAGTGCTAAGTTTACACCAGTAAATAACTCAGAAGGTTAATTAAAATGATTTTGTACAATGAAAAGTCCAGGGTATGAATAAATTTGAACCATGATTTAAAAAAAAGACAAGAAATAGTCTCAAGCGAACTATTTGCGGATCACTTTCAGGTGAATGGATCTATGCTCAACAGAGCGTAATCAAACATTGTGGCAACTAACGTATGGCAAAGGGCCTAAAGGTATTGAGAATGTTGGTGTGTATGGAATGCACCACTGAGTGCCAGAAGGGAGAATCCGGACTGAGCAAATAGTAACAGCTGTCTGCAAAGTTCAGGCAGTTGACAAGCACCACCACCTTTGATTCCATCTACAGTCGCAGCTGAAGAAGACGCCGCATGGAAGTTCAATGTTAAAAAGCAAGTCGAGACTATCTATTTAAGAAAGGCATTTACTGATAATATGAATGAGACAAAATCATTAGTAACCAAGGTAGCAAACGTATGTGCAAAATCAGGATTCTTTCAACTGGCCAGGAAATCAAGTGTTTTTTTTTTACAAAAATACTAACATACCAGATAACACCTGATAAAAAGAAAACCCACTTTTAAACCAACATTGTACACCATAGAAGTGCACTACACCATCTTATTGATCTGACCATTTAAATTATTACCATGAATGGACCCCACTAAGATTAAAACTTCAAGGTTCTGATTTTAAAAAAGGCAACGTTTTCCTCCAAATCAAATAAATTCAGAAAAAAATGGGGGGAAACTTTGCATCCACAACACAACACACATAGTTAATAGGAACATCCATTTTCACATTTCACACACTGCTATCATTTTTGATATATATACACATACATACCATTGCAACGGAGTGAAAAGTGCTTACTTGCTAGAACACCAATCTGGAGACTACATGAGTTAAAAACCATTGAATTTTCATGTGTTTTCATCTAGCAGCTGGAAAGAAATTGTACATTTAAATGCACCTCTGCAAACAACTCGTTTTTCTAACAATTACTCAATTAGTAATTCATACAAACATACATTTAGCTGTCTTATAAATGGCAAGTGTAGTTAGAATGTAAGGTTTGTATGCTTTTATAGTCAGAAGTAACCTTGCCAAGGGTTACAGATGATCGAGTTCATGTCGTCTGATATTTAATTAAGCAATAAACCATCGGACTGTGGGAGTATATAAAGGAACAAGGTAGGCTCCAAGCAAATCAAGTACATCTTGGCTATGAGGGGAGTACATTTCCCTTGTGCCATGTGAGTGCTAACTTATAAATTCAATAATAGACAGCTAAATAAAATAAGAAAAAAAAAAGATAGTTAATGAAGGAAACATTTTCTGTACCTTAAAAATCTTTACAAAATGCATTTTAAAAATGTAATTACTCTATCTAAGTGAGACTCATCATGGTACTAGTATATCAGCAAGATTTTGCAATACTTGTTTTATTTTTATAGTGAATAGATAAATAGAACAAGGGTGTCCCTACACAAAAAATGGTAAAGTAAGTTGCATTCAAATAACCTTGAAAATAACCCTGTTAAACTGTGTTTATAACAATATGATTAGATGACTACACAGAAAGCATTAAAACATTAACAAGAATATTCCATTGTTAAAACGTCCAGACATTATATTTGAATATCGGGTTTTATGCAATGGATAGATCTTACAATTTAGATGTATTTTTTTTTTTTTTTTTTTTTTTTTTTTTATCAAGTGTGTCTAAGTAAACACTGAAATATATACAAAAAAAATAAATAAACTTTTATTAAGCAGCCTAAATCAGTTTGAAAAGTATTAATTTACACTATGTACTGAAACGTCTTTTTATACAGTGTTTTAGAGCTTTGTTGCAAATTATGTGACTTATCTTAAAGTTTTGAGAATACTTCAAAATTGTCCATTATCTTTACCACAGTTGTGTATCCCTCTGCATCAGGAATGGTCAAATTCCAGTACTGCAAGTTAGCCTCTATAAAACCACTTCAACTACTGTAATACAAACTTGTGTTGAGTGAGGAGCAAATAAAGTATCTAAAACCCTGACAAATAACAAAAGTACCTGAACAAACAGACAAATGTCATTGCTATTTCAGAAGAACTAGTTTGCTGTACAATATATTTCTTAATAGATCCAAATATTTTTAAAAAAGATAAACATGTGTTCCTGAGTTACTGTAGACAAGGATTCTTCCAAACAAAGTCTTACACCCCTTTCACACAGACAAGTTATGATGGCTCAGAACTGGCACTGCTGCAGCATTTTGGTCTGTGTGAGTTGTCTATACCATCACACAGCCGTCATATCGCGAGGTGGTTCAGAGACGGCACGCAAGCATCTCAACTCCTGTGTGAAAGGCAATGCCGGCACTGAAGCGCTATAGTGGGAGTGGATTGAAAGTCAACATCACGTGACTGCATACCTAATGTGTTGGGTACTTTTGCTATCGGTGTGACACGCTTTCATTTTTTTTAAATACAATGGCTGATCAAGAAAGAGGCAGTAATTGGAGACTGAAAGTAGTTAAGGAATTGTTAACTTTACAAATCCAGGAGTAGCAGCCACTAAACAGATGCGGCACTTTGAACTGTGCAGTAAAATTTGGGAGCACAGACCCTGTGCAAATCCAATTAATGTGAACGGGGGACATATCGAGAATGCAGAGGAAACACAAAGCAAGCAACAGACACAACAGGTTGTTAAAAAAAATATACTGTATATAAAAAGCAACGCATCTGCAATTTTTTGTAGCTGTTGACAGTATATGCAATAGGTAGAACTTTTATTTTTTCTTTTTGATGGGCGACAAGCCTACAGCTTTTAATACACTGCAGTTGGTATCAGGTGGCTGAATGAAAATAATATTAACAATGTGTCACCACTTAAATACTTTTTATTAAAGTTCTCCACATATATATAAGCACAGGAAAGTACACTACAGTATACCAGCGCCATTCATTAAAAGACTGGAAACTGATGACGTATATATATATATATATATATATATATATATATATATATATATATATATATATATAATTCTTTAAAACATTCTTTTTTAAAAAATGTAGCTTACCCACGTTATTCTGCTTATTTATTTATTTGTTTTACTTTGTGTCCGTTGCCATAAAAATGATCTGTTGACTGAGAAGCTTGAACATTGTACTCGCATGATCCCTTTGGCTGTGTGAAATGGTTTGGATGGTATTATACCGGCACAGATTGCACAATTTTTAATTTATTAGTCACCAATAATTTTTTTTATTATTTTCTCCCAATTTAGAATATCCAATTATTTGTAGGCTTAGCTCACTGCTACCGCCCCCGCACTGACTCGGGAGGGCGAAGACTAACACACGCTGTCCTCCGAAGCGTGTGCCGTCAGCCTACCGCTTATTTTCACACTGCAGACCCACCATGCAGCCACCTCAGAGCTACAGCATCGGAGCACAACGTAGTTCTGGACGGCATTTGTGTGTGAAAGTGGTATCAGTCAATATAATTCTGATGTTACAAGAAATCCATTTGGCTTCATACTGTGATACTGCTCAGTATCACAGGATGCAGCATCCTCTGGATTTCATTTAAAATAGCTTGCTGTGATTTAAATCAGACATAACTGGTACAAGCATACTGTTTTGTTGCTCAGCGTGGATCTGGATTGAAATGTATTTCACAACTACCAGCTGATTAAAACATCATTAAAAAGAACATATACTGGTCTGTACCCCAGGTCGTCAGTAATGCTAATGATATGTTTGAGGATATCAGTAAACAAGCAGTGAGATACTCATGGGCTGTGATAGCGCACACTTGAGGTGCCAACACTTGTGGGTATTTCAGGTTCACTTATATTAATTAGCATTTTATTTTAATCAACAGGTTGTTTTTCTAGTGGATTTGTCAATTACAGCGTTCAGTTTTATAACTGTCTCATGCTGTGTATTGGGTAACCTCTCAATCTGTCAACGTACTGTAGTTAAAAATACTGCCTATAATTAACAAACATGAACTCTCCAGGATCTAGAGACTGTTTCATTAAAAAAACATACATATCCCAGAAGGTTATAGTTTGATCACTGATTAAAAAAAAAAACATCACTGTGAGGCATACACTGTATGATGTACGTATTTGGTAGGACACTAAAATATGTTGGAGTATGCAGTATATAATTTATACTGACGGGCATATGAGTAATACAACAGTTATATGACATATTCTGGTCACTATATGAAACAGTAGTAATATCTAGATTACAAAAAAATGTCAAAGCAGTGACAACTTCTTGGAAGTGAAACAAAATGTGCGTTATCTAGTCCATGTCTGGAAGATAGAAATTAAAAAACTGAAGTTCTTTCATTGAATGCTGAAATAGTACACTGACGGGATGTGTTCTTGTCCAGTGGTCACCGCCCAGATTCATTAAATTGAAACAGGTTTTAGGCAACGAGCAAAAAAAAAAAAAAACCATTACAATACAACAGAACAGCTTCTACAGCACCTGGAACATAACACATCCCAGCTCTTGTTGAATCAAACTAACATTTTTCGGTTAAAAATCAACAATTCAAAGATAGACTGGACAGCTGCATGACAAAGCACAAGAGCAGCAGTGAGGAAGGGTAATGGGCCTGTGCAAGCTTGGGGCTGCGTCTCCTATAATGGGTGTACAATAAGTCATTTGGTGAAAACTGAAGGTTCCTGACAGCTGACAAGAAAAAACATCACATACTGATCAACCACAAAATTCCAACAGTTATGCATCTCAGAGGACAACTGCTGTGGAACACAGCCCTCAAACATGCCAATATTACAGTAGCAGTAGTACTAGTAATACCAAGCATCAGCAGTAAATTGATTATCTAAAATCGAATACATTTTTTAATTCTGTTAAGAAAAAAATATTATTTATCCTGAGGTATCTTTTAAGCGGTGCGTTATGAAACTTGCATATCAAACAGACAAGTAAAGGTAAATTGTACACCATACTGAAAATCAGAGAAGAAGCAGGGTTTGCAGCAGTCACATTCACTCCTGCTTTAAAGCTACCTGCAAAATGTTGAGTGCTAACCAAACTCTTAGCACAGAATAAAACTTTTTCTTATTACAGCATGCACACTGTCAAGGTACCTTACCTTGTCTTTTGATTGAACAGAATATGTAAATAAACAGTCAAGATATCGGTACATATCTGGCATAAATTCACCCACTAAAATTGACCCTTTCCTCATATGGTAACTATGCATCTGGTCAATTCAATACTGCTATGCTTACCTGTTCATGACTCCTTTGCAACACATCTTCTGAGCACCTTTACAAAGTATGATATAGTAAAATGGCCTTTTGAAAAAAAAAATGAAGTATTCCATTCAATTAACTATATAATAAAAAGCAACATATGGAATCATAAATCTAACTGGACAACAGCTTAAATTTTGCTAACAGACTAATGCACTTTTAATAACAAAAAAAACAGGTGCATGTTTTTAAACAGTAAGAATCAAATACAAATTGCTTCACTGCTGTTGGTCTTGTACTTTTTAAATTATTTACAACAGCATTGTGTCAGGAAAAAGTTCCAACTGCTGGAAAAGGCAAGAGGTTATTGCTCTGTGCCAAAGCCCCCATAACATTAAATGTAATTGAAACATTTTAGAACGATGGTTGCTCCTGTAATTCAATCAAATGAAAGGCATGCCATAACCCCGATTCCATCAAGCCTAACCTAGGTTACAATTAAAGTTTATTAAAACACATGAAAGGTCATTTTATTATCCAGACAAGAAATACATTATGAGTTTGTCCTTGAAAGGTACAGAAATACTGGGGGAATACCAGCCTTCACTGACAAAATATTTTAAAGTATTCTGCAACAAAACATGTTCCTTTTGGGTTACCCAAGCTTTTTTTTTTTTTTTTTTGGTCCTGTGCTAAATTAAGCAAGCATCTAAATTACTAGACTGTACATCATTCCCCAAATCTAGCCTCAAGCATACTTGTTGTGGCAGGTAAAGACACCAAGAAGCCACAAAAAGCCATCAGTCATTCAATGTGACAGTTTTCAGACCAGATTTTTCATAGAGGGATGGCTTTCTTGCCCTTCTCAAACAGACAAGCTGTGAGTAAAAGTATGCAAGGGACACCTGCAGCTCCCAGGGCAAAACATGAACCTTGTATTATTATTTTTTTTCCCTAAATAAAATCAGCACTCTAATTTTAAATGTAATGTTGCATGAAAGTGAACATATACACTTTGTGCGGTATCAACTTTCTTTTGGCTTGTTGCTGTCTGTCCAAAATCATCCTCAAACTGTGGTGCTATATCTATATATTAGTTCAATTTCAATATTGCTGGGTATCGCTCTGTATTGCATGAACTACTGTTTTGTCAAAGAAAAAGCATGTGGTACTTTACAAACATCAAAGGCTACATTTCAACCATTTAACAGCAGGGATTTCCCCATTATGTAACCTTGATGCAGCATATCATTCTATGCAATACATGGTTATGAGGCCATAAAATAAAATAAAAACATTATATCGATGCTGTCAGACTGCATTCATACTTCTTTTCATTTTATTTTAATATTAAATATTAATCTCTAATGATGCATTTCTGTCTAATGACGTTGTTTTAGTATCATATTCTGTGTCCTTAAAACAGAGATTGTTTTCAAAGTAATTCCACTGACCAGCTGAAAACTTATTAATGTTTGCCATCTTTAACATAATAAAGTGCCAACCATCCACTTCTATTGTAGACACAGAGAAAACAGCAAGACAGTTGACGAAGACCTTTATTTACACAGAAGCATGCTGCAATATGGCATTCAGATGGAAAAATGAAGGAGACAGTTTTAGAGGAGGGCAGATAAATTACTCCCAGTTCATTAATGATCCTGGACATGTGTATAAAAATACCACAAATGTGTTTAAAACAATGCTTGAATGTCAAGGGTGTTCTCTAATGCTTCAAGACAATCCTATTTTAAGGGAACTCAAAGTCTGCTTTTGGAACTTCTTTTGAAATGTTTTCATTACAGTGTACAATATCCCAAGGGTACAGTCTCCTCATTACTAATACACAGTGACAATAACTGCTATAGATGCTAATCTAACACCAATATTAAAAATGTAAGGAGACACAGCTGCATTCAAACCTGACCTTTGTTCCTTCAAGCATGGAAACTTCTTTCTCATTCAGTCATAAAACAGCTCATTTTACAAGCAAAAAAGCAGCGCTGTATAAAATGAATACTGTACTTACTCATGTCACTCTCAGTTATTTCCTTTTCCCAATAGTTATAGTGGTGAAAAAGACCTGAGTTAACAAGAGCCAGGAAAGTAAGAGTGCACAACACGAGTCTTCAAGGGCAGGGAATGGTCAGGTGCTGTCTGTTTCTGAACCAGAAAAGGAACCTCCACCAGATATGACCTATAGTCTGTGCTGCACACTGCCCTATATCCCTGCAACATATTCCTGTCAAAATGAATACACTCGTTCCTTACCCAAATTACTTTCTGACAGACACTTAGCCTTCGTACAGTTTTACCATTATTTTTTCATGCTGTTGAAGTTTATGAAAAAAAAAGGAGATGACACTCTGAACCAGCAGGGTATTGCACTGTACAAGAGATTTCCTTGTCTTTACTGTGACACAGTTCATTATAAGGCATGAAGCAAACACGTTATTGATATTTCACTAGCACAATGACACATTATTTTAATAACATTTGGAAGTCTAGATGACTGAACACTTCTCGGAATCTTAAATGCAATAGTTCAAATTCATAGTGATGGCCGCAGACTTCAGAGAGCCGATGTCGAGCTCTTCCAATTGAGGGCACCTTGTCCTTTGCAGCTTTTACAGAAAACAGGAATACAACCAATCAATAAACAAAGAGGAGGAATATGTTCTCTACACCCAGTCAGTTCACATCTAGGCTTAGGAGACAAACAGCAAAGGTAACCAGTGACAGAAGAAGATTGCAAGTTCAGTAAAGGTTATTTTTAGAGGTTTCACTTTGGATAGCCGGTGTGTTTACTGCTCAACAGGACAGGGTTAGAAAATGACTGCCCAGCGATACAGACTGTGCTTCGAATAAATTATTCTCTGTCGTCCTAATCTCTGAAATATCCTTTTCAACATAATCAAGTTTGTGTTGCTATATTTACTTATATGCTCAGTGTCAATCAATCAGCCGAGGCTAAAGACATGCAAAGTACTGCAATTCTTTTTTTTTTTTTTTAAATGATAATAAAAAAAGATGATGTTGAAGGGCTAAGTGCATGAGGCAGCAACGGTAAATCATTTGCTTGTTTTCTTTTTAATTTATTTTATTGAAACGTGAGGAGGCTTATTAGATTTTGTGAAGATCTAGTATACTTTCAGATGTCTGCATTTACAGACTGAAGTATACTTTAAACCCCCTGTCTCAGTGACAGACACAGATTTTTCAATAGCTATTTGGTGAAAAGCCTTCTCAACCCATGGTGCAACATGTGTCATAGTGTCCTATGTTCCACAATCAAGGTCAATTAACAACTATACTGTATTTGTCTCTGACACTTAACTACATTTGGCAAATCTTACACAACCGTGTTGCCGTACCAGTTTATTTGTTTGTATACATTTCCTTTAAGTAGGGAGACAGGGGAACCTCCTAATGCATGTATTAAAACGGTACTGTAACATTTTACAGAAATCTCCTAAAATGCTGGTATTGTCAGAATAGGTTTACAAGGCAAATACCTTCTTAACGTAAATATGTGATACATATTTTATAACCATAGGGAGCTCTACCCTATTATGTTTAAAAAACAAACAAACCAACACACAGAATGATGTATTAATATTTTGGAAATAATTAAATTACATTCTATACTGTAACAGTGGGAGGAAATGAGGAAAGGCAATCTACATATCACAAAAATAAAGTGGAGAGATTACCAGAATCCTTTTTAAACCCCAAAACAAATCATTAACATGACTACAGGAGCAAGTCAAAATAAAAAGTAATGAAATTAAAGTCAACCATGTACTGTAGAATGTATGCGATAAAGTAACTAAGCCAAGAAGCTTAAACTGGGGCTAACAACAACAAGGAAAACCATAGGAAGACTTGTGCAGTATTCGTTTGTTGAACAGACTGGATTTTATGAAGCTGTTACAATGTCCAAGGGAGGCTACTACCACACAAAAGTAATTATCATCTGAATTTTCTGCTCTAGTTGAAAAATAAAATTATATACAGTACACAGCACTCATGTAACCTTTGAGTTGCACTGTCATATGCATAAAATAAGACACATACACATTCTGTATGAAATCACAAGATGTAAACTGTATTCCATAAATATATATATATATATATATATATATATATATATATATATATATATATATAAAATAACAGTCATACATTGTCAAATGTATGCCCATGATACTACCCTCATCTGAATGGTCTACAGTCGCTACCTGCTAAGTACCATATACAGTATATTCGAAGACATACAGTATATGTCATAATAAACATTAACAGAACTCTAAATAGACACATTTTCCCTTTAAAACAAAGCAGGGATATATATCTTGATCTCTTTATTTATTATATATATATATATATATATATATATATATATATATATATATATATATATATATATATATATGTGTGTGTGTGTGTGTGTGTGTGTGTGTGTGTGTGTGTGTGTATATATATATATATATAATATATATATATATATATATATATATATATATATATATATATATATATATATATATAAAGAATTAAATATTAAATACAGGAATTGTCTCCTGCTACTTTCTTCACAAGCTCGTCACGTCGGTGCAGCACAGTGGTGTTTGTCTGGATAACACTGATTATTCTAGAAACACTGCCTATCAATCTTAACACTACATGAATGTTTATGAGACAAATACCAGAGAGAATATCTGTGGGCTATTTCTCCAATCTCACTTTACTTTTTAATAATATAATAATAATAATAATAAATGAACCCAGAGGATTAACTAAAGAATAGCTGCATGTATTACAGTTAGGGTTTGTGTGTGCATCGTTTGTGTGTGCCAGAATGCAATTTTACAACAATAGCGCTGGCATACCAAATGGTGGGTTTCCTGTGCAGAAAACTCAAAGCACTTACTATGAAGTTAAAGCAGGGCTGAGATAACCATTTTAGCAAGGTCACCTGACATGTCATTAGGGTTTCCGTGCCATGCCTGGGTGAGAGCTGGCTCAAGTTTATTCACTTTGGTTGCCTACTACACAGTTTGAACATGCTTCCAAGCCCATCGCATCCTGCATGTTTCAGAACCAAATTGCAGTGACGGAATGGAAGGAAAGCATTGGTCAAGAAAGGATCAGCATTTCGTAATGCTGAAGAAATCCAAAGGCAACCCAGAACGTCTGAGGATGGGCCCTGTCCTTATTAAATGTCTCATCAGCATTGGATAGTTAGCAACAAAGGGTAGAGAGAATACCTGCAAAAAACACGATTCAGCTACCCCCGAATCTTTGTTATTTATATCCATGCCTGTTCTGTGCTCTCTGCTGACACCCCTCCTCTACAACTGGCCTACAGAGCAATAACCTGCCAACATGTTGCGACTTTCATCTGAGAACACATCACTGCTGTAGACAAGCACACTCCCTGTGAAATTGTTAACAGTGAAGCATCTGCTGCTTGACTGTCTGGCTGGAGATGGGTCCACCATAACAATGTGTGCTTGAAACCCTGCATCAAGCAAACAGCAGCGTATGATCTGAATGCAGCAATTCTGGCCTGGAGTCATTAACCCTGGAGAACAAGGGTATGCTTGATCCCTTACTGTGCCAGTCACTTGCAATCATTAGTTGAGCCTAGATTTGTTGAAAAATGACAAAACGTCTGGCTATCTGATTTACTGGCAGGCTTTTAACACTCCAGGTGCTCTTATGCATTCCAGACAGAGGAAACTGCCCTACCTGTGACAAGCTTATACACAGATACAAAAATAAGAAAACCTAATGGAAAGAAAACAAGGAAAGACTGGAAATTAGGCTTTTTTTTATAACCAGTCTATTATAGTATTACTCAGACAAAAGAGAAATGATTCCATTTGCCTTCTAATATGCATACAAAGAAACATGTCACCCAACAACACACAAGTAATGTAAATAACCTACACAAATGCTGCTCCAAATAAGTAAAATATTCTATGAATAAAAATAAAATCATAATTTGTAACATGGCTATTACTCTATGTACTAAAAGTACATAATAAAGCAGAAAAAGGTGGGATAAAAAAAAAACGTTGCACCCATGTAACCATTCAGAGAAATGTTAGGTTTGCAGCTTAACCACTACCATGAACAAGTAATATATAACATAATACATCAGTACTGCATTACTGTCAAGCACTTGAAATTAGATTCTGATTTGTTAGGGTCCTGACTCTAACTACTATTTCTTTAAATATACTTACAGAAATCAACTACAAGACCAGTCAGTTGTTCCAAACATAGTCTTTCATTCACAGCCCCTTATGACCCATACACTGCAAGAAACTATTATATTTAAGCACAGACTTCAACAGTGATAAAACAGCTCTCAGATTACAAACATGCTCCTGAAAGAGACCTTTGGTCTTTGACAAAGTGTGGTGAGGGCTGATTTTCTTTGGCTAAAACAGAACATAAAAGTTATACTTAGCAAAGTCACTACAACTCATCAGGTAAGTATGAAAAATATATAGATACCAACGGTTAACGACAGACAGCAATAACCTAGATTTACTAAAAGTCTTTAAGCTGCTGAAACAATGCTATAGACGAAAAGCCAAAGCTTTGAAACAATGCAAACATGAAGATGATGCTCACATACTGAGCCTAGCCTAAGTTGAAAATAACAACTTTGTATTACAAAATGGATGGTGGCACAACCATGACAGTATGGACGGAAGAAACAATCACACGATTATACAAATAGGATTAGTGGAGTTCAAGTAGTCTAGAGAATTCGACCCTGACGGTACTAAAATGATGTAATGGGAACAGCACAACAGCATGATTTGGAGAATAATGCTTACCATCATCACCACCACAAGAGACCAATTGAAAAACTAAATCAAATATAAAACTAAAAATATAGATATTGTGGGGAAAAAACAATCTAAAGCAGCATATGACACTGAGTAGGACATCATACATAACAGAAAAAGCTTTTAACAGAATAAGGACTTTGAATGAAATCAGAGACAACCAAAACTATATATGGTACAGTAAAGCTAACCTTTGTTTGCAGGACCAATATGCACCAAAAAGGCACTTTCATATAATTTTACAAACATGCAACACACAAGCAAAACTACAGTCTAAAGTGTTATTGTCGTTCAAAAAGCATCACTATTTCCATGCTCTTTTCTTTAACCTTGAACTAGTTATTTAAATGAAAAAGGTCCACCAATAGGAAGAAACAAAACCCATCCATCCATGCAAATGAAGAGGATGTTGTTCCATCAATTTAAAACAACATACATTATCTTTCTGTATCATTAGTTACACACAGGTGAACCAGAAAAAAAACCAGCTGCCTGTGTTCTTCTGAGACATCAGAGGACTTGGAGTTGAACTCATCTTGAGAGAATCATCCAATCCTAAAGGGGGAGTGCAAGCAACTTCACTAGAAATCAAAAAACAAATTACACAGCAGAAAGGAATGTCAGTACATGTAAAGACGATTCAGTGAGATGAATATACATTTTTGTTTTATTCTACGTGGTACTGTTTTGGTTATCTACACTGCTTTAGTTGATAACAAAAACTGTATACACTGTAAGGGTGTCACAACATGCTGTAAAATATAATGCATATGTTTCAAACATTATATTTTACACAACGTGGGAGGCATATTTCGGCCAAGCAAGACAATGAAATCATGCCCATGCCTTCTAGTTTTTCCCAATGCTCACCTCCCAGAATGACTCAATACTGCTTTTAAACTGCATCTCTAACACAATGGATTTGGCCTATGAAGTCTTAATGCTACAAGAAGTTTACCTGAAATATACAGACTGATAATGAAATGCTTAATTCTCATTCTGCCTCTGCTTCTAAAATAAATATAATTGAAAAAAAATGTCTGGAGGCACAATGATATGATCAATTGCTTCATTTAATAAACTGCGGAAGTGCCACATTATCCCTGTTATTCCTGTTCTCATTCAAGGCTTATTAAGAAATATAAAAGATTACCTACTTCAGAAATATGACCCAAAAGTCCAATTTATTAGCATCTTAGCTGCAAAAGGTGATTTAGTTTTATTCAATTTTTTAAATGTACATAATACAATCAACATGATCAAATGTACAGGTTGCATACTTAAAAAGTATTAAAGAATAGAAAATCTGACAAATCATCCCTTGCTTACTAATCTGGCAGAATTTTGGCCAAAAAGTTCATGCAGCTTCTGATCTCTAAAGGACTGGCCAGTTATCTATGTGTGTCTCTTTTTGACCATGATCCCGACAGATCCAGCAAGATCAAAAACCCTTATCTATAATAAATAATATGTCTCTTACAGTAGATTATCCTAAAATTAAACTCTATCCCCTCATGAAGAGGCTCATATTCACAGCTGATTTGTTATCAGTTGGTTTATGATGGTACTGCAATTTAACATGATGCTGTTTCTGACTCATTGTGCATGATTTTTCTCTAATAAGTACACAGGAGATTTAACCATCAAGCTTACAGCAGAACACTGTATTCTGAATATTCATACTACTGCAATGTGAACGAATTGATTAATTCCCCTCACTAATTGCTCTCCTGCAGCAACGACAATGCAAACCTTAAAAACCCTTACCTCTCTTCTCTTAAACCAGATGTCCACTACTGAAATTTAAGAAAACCGTGGTTGTAGAAATGAGACTACACTGCCTACAAGAGCTGATATAATTCAGGTTTATGAGTGCGGCTTGCTCTTTGACTTTGGTGTACATCAGAATTTGAAGTAAAGAGTTTAGGGGTTTTTAAGCATAGATATGGGAATATCAAAAGGTAACTAATAAGGTGCAAACACAAAGAATTACAAATCACAATAGATAAAATGGTAAAGAATCAGAACCTTTTTTTGCTGACAACAGTAAGCTCAATGATGGAAAATGTCACTCTTTTCAGCTTAATAATTTAAATCATGGTAATACATCATTACCTTTGGGCAGTGAATTTAAAAACAGAAAGACAGTACTAAAGAGTACAGCTTACCTAAAGTCCATTTTAGATATTTCCTTGAAATGCAAGGATTCGTTTTAGATACAATGTTGTACTTTTACATCACATCCAATCATTATTCATAATGCAAAAAACATGTCAAATAAAGCCGTGACTTCTGGCCATAGGGGGGTGACATTTAACAGATTATTTTTTGTGACTGCATGTCAATGCATTCCTTATAAGACATTCATGTGTTACGAAACATATGTTTCCATTTGTACAGGTTATATAGTATCCCTTTGCTTAAACATAATTTCCATAGAAGGCACATTTAAAAGGATTTATGATACTTTTAGAACACAAAGACAAATCTGCTGAAGGCTATGAACAATATTATTTAAATAGACAACGTGACTGAACATAAAACTGAACAGACTTCCTGTGCATTTCTGAGAAATAAATGTTATAATACTTCCTTGAATCTGGATGGCTTTAGGGTTTTTAAATTTGGAAACAAAGTTTTAAATTAAATACATGAGCACTTCTTTTCTAAAATTCAGTTTTAAAATAACATTAGTCTATTGAAATCATGAAATTCATTAGTTTGATTTAACGCTGGGACCAAATGTATTTCAACTAATGTGTTTGCAATCCGTAGACCCACTGTATCAAACAGGATTTAACAGATGTATGTTAGACTGAAGCCTAAAATGCCAAATACAGGATAAGGGAAAAAAAAAAATCTGTTATGAGGTTTCCAACCAAAAATGTTTTTATGGGTTTTAATCAAAGAGATTTTGAGCAAACAGAAAAGGAATGTCATCATTTATAGTCATTACTGAGGGTTGCATTGTCTACAAATATATATTTCAAAAGGTGGACATGCACACTAGATTGGACGCCACATTATTTAAAAAAAAATAAATTAAAAAAAATATATATTTTTTTTAAATATAAAGCACCACTTCATAAATAGCTCTATCATTAGAAAGAGGCACCCTTTTGTAAGCATCTTTCAAACTCTGTTTTAATATCCTACAGACACCCCCTTTATAACCTTGTCTATCCTATTCTTCCCTCTCCAATACTACAGTAGTTAGTTTTCATACACCTACCACTACAGTTACATATGAAATACGATATACAAAAAAGATATGTTTTTTACAGGCCAATTCAAAGACTTGAGAAAGAACTGAGCAAAACACATACAGTATTGCAGTCTTTCACATACCACCAAACTTTTTGTGCCTAATGACAAGAACAGTTAAGTACTAAAGCACCCCCCACCCCCCCATAGAATAAATTGACAACAGGGCAATTCATGCTAATTCTGCATACACAATACCTCTTACCTTTAAATTTTAATGAATGGCCTTTTTAGGTCAGAGATACCGATATGTGGCTCTGGGAGCATGACGTGATCGACACACAGACCAGTTATTGAGATGGAACCCCTATGATGTAATGTATTTGCCTCTGGGAATGAGAGAGCTATAGCCACAACCCAATATGCTGTTTATGGTTAAAAATATCTAACTGCTTGAAAGGTAGTTTTACCACAAATGTTGCATTCCCTCAGCATGAAATGCTTAATTAGATTTATTACAGCTCCTGGTAAATACAATAAAAAACAAACACAAAAAAAATGCATTAACCAAACCCCAAAGCTGCTTCCAATCAGAACATGGAAACAGCTTATTTTTATCTTCTTGTACTCCTATGCTTACATTTAGAGTAGTGCAGAATAGCTGCATAATCAGATCCCTTAACACAGCTGGTAAAGCCTTGCTTTAGACTTAGCGCGCTGCTAAAGTAATTAGCATGCTTGACAACAAGGAAAATAATTTCAAACCTTCTATTCTCCCTAGGCAGAATTAACCCATGCTTGGATTTTATTTAAGGATTGTGTGTGGAAAAAGAACAAGTTGTGCTGTTATGATAATACAAGCAGACTTATCTTTGGCTGATGTACAGCATGTGCTTACTCATGCCAGGCGTGTTCAATTGTTTAAAGCAGATGAAAATAGGGCAGGGCAGCACACTGGTGTTTCTCTGTTACAGGACAATCCTGTAATTCATAGTCAGCATATAAACATTCATTATGTGGTTGCAAAGCGGTGACGATATTATGCATCATTAAAAATGGCTCAATGGATTAAAAAGGTTTAACCAGTAATGTTTGAATAACTCATCTTGTCACAGCACTCTTGTTATTAACCCTACTTGGTTTGCATTGGTATGTTAATACCATGAAGCAGTGAACTGGGATAAAAATAATAATTGGGCATTCCAAATTGGGGAGAAAACCGGTGTAAAAACCATTGCCAATGACAACATTTAAAAAAAAAAAAATCTCTCTCGCATAACTGATACCTAAGATGGTTGTCTCATGTTGTATTTGTCACGTAGAGGGTAACCTCCTTAAAAGTACTTTGAGGAGAAAAGAAAACGGCACAAGACAAGACTATTCTAGTTTAGTTTTTTTCATACATCTATCATTTTATCATTATGTGCATTAATTTCAAACCTAGGTTTAGCAAAGCCAAGTGACAAACATGAACCATAGCCCACTATACAGATGCTTAAATCCACTAACTTGCCCTCAGAAGTGGACAATGAAGCCGCCTGAGTCAGGGTTACCCAGCAAAGAATAGACGCTTCACTTATTGTGTTTTGCTTGAGGACTTCAGCTTTCTCTTTCCTCTTGGCATTCTCCTCAGGAGAGCTCAGATCATTAGGTTTCACTAGTATTCAGCATATACTGAGAGCTGAGGATGGAGACCTATAGGATGAGTCATTTTTTCACTTGAAAAAGTGAATGATGTACGAGGGGCTTTTGGAAACTTTTGGTTGTGTGTATTGTGCGTTGTTCACCTTATACATTTTCATTACCTTCATAGCAGCTGTGCTTTGTGATCAGAAAAAAATGCCAATTTAACAAAAAAATGCATTTGCACGGAATTGCATGTATGTATGTATGTATATATAAATGAACAGTTATGTGCTTTATTGTGAATTTATAGAAAATACTAACACCTATATATGTTCATTAGTAAAGAAAAAATAGTAACTAATACAGATTTGTTGGTAAAAACACATGGCTTAATGAGAACGCTGTTGAGTATAGACATTTCAAAAAAATATCTGTTGAAGGTCCTGAACAGTAATGTTGTACAAAACTGCCTCTTACTTTAATGATTTTTTTTTTTTTTTTTAAGCAACAGGCCTAACAGTTTTTAATAATTCAATCATATTCATTAAACCTACTTAATGTAACACACTGGTAATTTCCATTAGGAAATATTTCTTCATGAAATACATAATAACTCATAATAATTGAGTTCATATGTATTTCTGCCACTTACTGTGTTAACAACATTTGCAATGCTTTACAAACACATCACAGGACTTACTCAATCTTTTAGCTGCTTCCAAGGCATCCATGGCAGTACCAGCAACAAAGAACCTCTGGACCGCCACCCCACTGCTTTGCATCAGTTCCTTGCTCTGGTATTCCTGCAAGTTCAGCCATCTTTGGGGGTTTATTCGAACAGACTATAGAGGGGGAGAAAAGGCTCTATTTCAGATTCAATTTGTATGAATGGAAAAATGTACTAAGTTACTGAGCCCCTATTGTGCTCCTCCTAAGAACATACTCCCATGTTATGTAGCTACATAACTACTGTAAAAACCAGTGTATAAGTCGCATTGGTGTATAAGTTGCACTGGTGTAGAAGTCGTCATCATCGTCGTTCCCCCTCCCTCTTTTTGAGACAACAGTTTCAGGAAAAAGCCTATAGACCCTTTTTAGGACCCCCTAAAATACCTAGAAAATAGACTTAGACAAAGGTTTTTACAGTATATGTGTTTAAGGATAAGGTATTCACTATGGCTAAGGATACAATAAAATCACGGTCATGGTCATGACCACGACCTTTCACATAGCCTGTGTATTTTGCCATTTGTTTCCATTCAGCTCGAAAATTGTAAGTGAGGAATACACGTTGTTTAATTGGCGGTAGTGTACAGTTATCAAGGAGGTTAGCAAACGTCAATTAATGGTAAATACTAACACAGAACTAGAAAAAAATTGGAGAAATTATGTTCTAAGCAACGAGCAAAGCAAAACATCCTAAATAATTTCATGAAAGCAGAGCGAGCAGAATTAAAGGAAAAACAAAACTTTTCAAA
This sequence comes from Polyodon spathula, assembly GCF_017654505.1. NCBI lineage: Eukaryota > Metazoa > Chordata > Actinopteri > Acipenseriformes > Polyodontidae > Polyodon > Polyodon spathula. Next base: position 32,193,986 of record NC_054549.1, on the reverse strand, counting down.
TTAACAGAAGCTTTCTGTGCAGAAAATATACGTCTGCATAGCCTTGATAATCCAAAACCTAAAGGGAGGACAGTTTACAGTTTTGGAGAAGCATGAAACTCTCATTTGCAGCTCTTGAAGTGCCTGCCCCGCGGTGCTTAACAATACCTGTCAGCAGTGTAGATGCAGAACAATTCCTCTAATCTTTTAATAATGTGCTCGGGGATGACAGATGTCGCATCAAAACTGAATTGTTAAGGTTCATCTTGTAATAACAAAACCACAGCTGTGTTTAACTTTTAATAGACATCAGCGAAAAGGATATCGTTATGAAATTCTCAATTTACAACCAGACCATTTACTTTAAAAATGTAATTTCACTTTTCAGATTTTTTTTTTTTACCTCATACAAGGAACACAATAAAGATTAAAGATTGATTAAATATATTAAATAGATGTTTGTTTAGCACAAATATTACAATATATCACATTCATATTATATATTTTTTCAGTTATAGCCATGATTATTCTGTGAAATTGTCGTTAATAATCAGCAGTGACTGTGCTATGATTTTGACAGTTTTACTGTGACAAAATTATGCTTAATCACGGCTGCCAATGTGCAGAAGGATTTTATTCACTATCATTATTAATATTATTATTATTTTTTTTTTTTTTTTTTAAATATGACATATACCTTCTAAAGCTTGGAGGGCAACAGGATTCTTATTTCCAGCCCTGCTGGCAGTGCAGTTAGCTAATGCAACCGAAAGGCATTCCCTGGAAAATGACAGAGACGCTAAGCTGATCATGTTAGGGTATTATGTTCTGGACTGACAATATAACCTTACTCTAACTGCACAAGGTTAAGGGCTTCAAATGCATCTTTCATTTCTTAGGTGATTGTAGCTAAACATTAACCTTTGGTCACTCACACGCAATGATGAGTACACCGTTTCTTGGATGCTATTGTGTGGTGAATTCTAATCAACCCATTAGAACCTGCTGTTCTCAAATGGAAATACATTTTGGTAATGCATATAGCTAATATGAAGAAATATATGGATACAGAAGAAAACAGCTACAGTAGAGCTCTATTAATAACTGTTGTTATGAGAAGTGTTAAAATGAAGTTACTGCATGCTAACAGGCAATTGAACCAGAGAAATGACCTTATCACTGTTCCCTTTGATGCTTTATGTGCAGGGCTCTATAGTAATATACAGTAATAACACATTTATCACTGCAGTGCAAAGTGGTTTCCTACACATTCTATTCCATGTCCAGCACTGATTAACAGATCAAAAACAGAAGCTTGTGTATCCACAGATGGACATGCAGTACGGCAAACCACTCTTTTTGAACCATATTAGTACTGTATATCAAATAGCATGCTGTACCACAGTGCTGCAGACAAAAGGCAAAGCATTTCTAAATTCCGATTAGAAAAAATTTGCAGAAAAAAAAAGACAAAAATGGAGTAAAACTGTACAGTACATAGCCTAAATAATGGACTGCCACAGGACTGTGTTTAATTAATTGTGTTGGGTCATGTCCCATTGTTGTGTGTGTTATCCTCAGGCTATTATAGAGAAATCCATTTTCATTTGGGACTCCCAAAAGCACAACACACTTTAGCCATATCTTATCTGCCAAACTGATTTAATTATCAGAACTGCACAGCTTCGAGAATTACTAACTCTTTCAACAGCACAGCTAGATACTAAGACAAGATGTTAATAAAACAACCCTGGAAGCAATTGGAACAAGGTTGTCCTGTTTAACTGTTGTCAGTGAAGGTTGCAGTAGCTGTACATTGGTTATTGCTTCCAATGACCTTTATAGACACTCAATTCCCTAAACAATGAATAGTGCAGGTAGTATCCTCATATGGGAAAACTCCAGAATTCTTAGAAACCTTTTATCAGAAACAGACACAGTGTTCATTTTGTTCTTTATCGGGGTCAACCATAAATAAATAAATAAAATGACAAACACAAAATTAAAAATTAAAAATGATATAAAATGTATGGGAACGAGCAAAATGTTAATCCATAATGTTATTAAAATGAAGGAGCAATACATTTTTTTAAAAACAAAATAACAAAATGAGATTTATCTTAAATCAAAAGTACCCTATCTTGTCAATACATTTGCTTAATTTTTGTATTTTTGTATCTATCTATCTTATCTATACATATATATATCTATATATATATATATATATATATATATATATATATATATATATATATAATATATAATATAAAATTTTTTTTTGCGTTTTAAAAAAAATTTTTTACTCCGAGGGTGTCCTCTATCCCTGAAAGAACTAATGTTTTGATTTTTTGAATTGAGGTATCCCACTGTAGGTGGATTCACTGAAAGAACTAATGTAACATTCTATTAAGCATAGACACGGATTGTGTTATCAATCTCCTGCCGCCAGATTGATGTCCGACATCCAACCCCAATAACACACATGCAGAACAGCTTTTGAGAGAAAAAAATTAATTAAAAAAAAAAATCGAGGATAATCATCCCTGCAACTTCACTGGAGAGAAGTGCACCATAACAAAGCAGTCTTTATTCCTCTGGATGAATGTTTTCAAATTTGCCAGTCTATGCCTCTGTTCCATAGGTCAACTGATAGAAAGAGAGATTAAAAAAAAAAAAAAAAAAAAAAAAAAAACATCATCAGATCCCTGATTGGTTGTCTTTAGAGACAATGTGTCCTTCTGATCATGATCACACTCTGATCACCAAGGGATTTGTTCAGGACCAGGTTGTGAGGATGCTTCCTTAGCCACCATTTCTGCAAGGCTTCAATCCAATCACACTTCAAACATGAGACGGGTCGGAAGGTGGCCCACTGAGAGGCAACGGCAAGACGTGCTTGCTGGGTCTTATCTACCTCATTCACACCAGATAAGGTCAAAGATACTGCATTTTAAAGCCTGCAACATCATGCTGTCTTTGGAGTGTGTGTTGACCACTATGCTGTAAATGCAGGGACATTGCTGTTTTGGGTCTATATGGCCCCAAACCATTTAGGCAATTCGTTATTAGTAGAAAAAAAAAAAAACATTTTCCTGTTGTATATGCGGTAACATTCAGTAAAATAAAATAAAAAATTAAAATAGAAAAGTTATGCACGACTGAACAACTATTTTCTTTACATTTTCTCTCTTAGCATCCTGCCAAGACAGCAGCGTGAAACTTCAACAAAGATTAAAATCTCAATGGATGAATTCTGAATCCTTGTCAGACCTGAAGGGCTTAACCTAAGAGTGATTAACCAGAAGTAGAATCATTCATTATTCACCCCAGTGCAAATGACATATTAGGGAATATTAAATGATTTTACCCTCTAGGCTTCTTTCAACTACAGCAAACCCTGTCTTTATTATAACTAAAAAAAAAAAAGGATATCACTGCAATGATATCACTGCAATCTAAAACAGTCCAATCACTGTTTTGCCAGAACTTGCAAAAATCCTTAATCAAATTACCTTTTGATTAATGTTGCAATCTTATTATTTTTATGTAACAAAAGGGGTAGATTGTATTTTTACTTGATCCTTGTGGACCTTTTTGCAATAATAATACAACAGGTTATTGTTTCAGGTCTGATTTGGATACAAAAGGGGAAAACAAAATCAAATTACCTCCTGTTGTTTCCATCTCTTTCAAACCCTACAACAGTCTTTTATGAATCTTGCTTTTTCTTATGTGAAGACCTGATTCTATTCCAGCTTTCTTTTTTAAATAAAAAAAAAAAAAATATTGCTATTATGTCCAAATAAACCTGTAACTCCCTAAAGAGCACAAGCAAGAACACAGCTCAGATGGTTTTAAGGTAGCATAGCAATGTGGCGTACCTATTTAACCTGGCATTACAATCCTGTCTTAGGCAAACTGCCTGTTTTAAAATACAAGTTCTGGTGGTAATATTCAAGTCACTTACGAACAGCAAACATCTGATTCTTTAAACTTTTTTTTTTTTTTTTTTTTAACCTTCAGTAATGTTACAAATATTAATTTGTTTGCATGTAATTACACATATTCTCTAAACCAATCACTGCAAGGATGTCATAAATAAAATACCTACAAACACAAAACACGAAGAAAAAAGCTTTGGTAATCTCAAGATTATTAAAACACATCAATTAAAAATAATAACTAATCAGAAACCTATTCATTACCATCAGCTCTAGCAGGCTTTTATCAGACAGTAGATACCCACTGGAACATCACAGCATCAACTGTTAGTCAAACTTAAAACCAATCTGCACACATGCTGGCTTTTTCATTTTGACTTGCCTCAATGAAAGCTCAGTTCACAAATTGTGGACAGCAAATACTAAACAAACACAACTGGTCTCAATTTATTTCATTATCCACCAAAATTTGCCAATCAATACTTTGCACCAGCAAAAGTAACCAGTACTGTACCTGCAACTGCTGAATCAACCAATCACACTCTGTCAGCTCGAAACAACAAACCTAGACACTGGCGATTCAGTAATATTGCTCCATTCAGATATCTGCCACTGTCCAGATAAACTATAAGCAGCTCTGACAAGCAAAAACGTATTTGTTTAATAGTCTTTTTTTTTTTTTTTTCTCCGACTATGTATGTGAGTCTTTATGAACATTTTCAGGATTATTTTCCTAAACCTTTTTTCAGCGGAAGGGCACCTGACATATCATTACAAGTTCAAGGTAAATCTAGGTTTTAAAGTGTTGTTTTAAGGAAAATAAAGAAAAAATGTGTTTTCTAATAACAATAGTTCCCTCTCGATGACAGCTCTACCATGTGCTAGTTAACTTTCATTAGCACCCTTGCTTTCGTTTCGGGAAACAACTCCAGTCGTGGTCAACTACCACATGGTAGAGCCGTCATCGACGGGCACTATCGAGCAAATCCTGTTGAGGTATAAGTGTGTTAAAAAGTTGTTTAAGTATAAAACTCAATGAAAGCCTTTCCTACTGGGTGAAATATTATACCAATTTTTACAATCTTGTTGATACTTAACCTTGAAAAGTTTGGCAGTACAAGCATGGTGGTGTGTGTGTGTGTGTGTCCCTCTCCTAACGATAGCGATATATAGTAACTAAATGTGTGGCTTTAAATAACTTATGAATTAGAGTTTAATAACTAGGCTTTAAATCCTCCTAAGCTAAAAATGTATGGACAGTGATCTGCACTCACCGATATGTGGTCACTAGTGCTTTCTGAAAAAGCACAGCAGTTCCATGTCAAATGCAAAGAGTTATAGCAAAACATCTGTGATAGGGTACCCTCTGCAGTCTTGCCCCAGGGAAATTCAACACCACAAGCCAGAAGGCTTGCAAATGCTTTTGACAAGTCCATGTGGCAGGACCAAAAAAAAAAAAAACCCTTTCTACAATACATGACAAAATACTTTGTCTTTTTTCTGGTCAAGCATAGTAATGTCATAAAATGTATTACATCTGGGGGGTTGGCTTCAGTAGCAGTTTAGTCTTCATCTTAAAAATCCATCTCCGCCAAACTGTTTTCAGAGGAAGAATATACAAACCCTGTCAGCATAACTAAAAGAAAAAATGTAAAAGGATATGCTTCGCAAAATTCTACAAAAGACAGAATTCACAGATTAGGTTCACGGTGCATTTTCCTTTTCATTCTGCCTCTGTAAAATAATTGAGTATCATCTATAGCTTTAACAGTCTGCTGTGGAACCTACTTTTCTTCTGTGAACTCCTGCCCCAGAACAGTAGGGCTACATTACATTAGGAGGGAAGGAATATCCCGAATGGAGCAGGAAGCTTAATCAGTTAAATTCAAGCCCTACTGTTGGTAAATATTGGTCCTACAGGCACTTTCTGATGTGCATTTTTCTGGCTGGGAAAATGCAATAAAGGGCACTGGGGAATGCAAATTACTTTTACAAGCAGAAAATGTACAGTCAGCCTCCAGCTCTGCATTTATATATATATATATATATATATATATATATATATATATATATATATATATACACACAGAGAGAGAGAGCCAGGAGAATGTTGTCATATTGTTTACTATTGGGGATTAAATTCATCACTAGATGCTAATCTAGGCCCCTATGAAATCCGCGTTGCAGAAAACACGGACGGAATTCAGAGAAAAACTATGGAATTAGGCACCCGAGGACATTACCACAAAATCGGTTTAAACAAACTATATATATATATATTTACCGTATATATCGTATATATTTATACGATTTACCCTCCCTTTCAAGTCGTACCATGTTTTGGCCTCACACTTCCTATGCGAGGCATGTGTGTCATGATTGTGCTACGTCACATTCTCCCAACAATAGGGAGAGAATTCTGAGTTTCTAAACTGCACATAAACCATGCCACTGTCACATGATTAAAAAAGGAATGGGAAAGGCAGTTCAGTGCAGGTAAATAGGAGCTCCAGGGAAGTTCAAAGCAAGCTCCAAGCCAGATCCAGAGAAAAATAATAATTAAACATTGGAGCAACAGAACTCTGAACCACTCTGAATAAATAGTAAGGGAAATTAACATATTACTCATGAAGGACTGTTGAGAAAACACTGCAGAATTGCTCCACCTTAGATCTTCAAAAACAAATATCACAAATACATCAATACACAGGTTTTGCAAAAAATTCGATTTTTTTTTTTGTTCTGCCCACTGTAACAATTTTTCCTTTAATCCTCTGTGCTAATGTTTGCCACACATGCTTTGGAGCTGTGTTGAAATATGCTGCCAGTTTCCTTGTTAATCAAACTTCAACACAACAGAACAGTACGCAGCACATGATATCAGCAAGACCTGAATTAAACCAGATACAGTAGCACCTCTCTATAACACATTGAGTGTTAATATAAAAGAGAAATAACGCATGGCACAGCTGTTTTTTTTTTGTTTGTTTTTTTAATAATAATCTTGTTATTCAATCCACCCTAAAATTATTTTACGACAACTTCAAAACAACGAACAGGCACTTGAATAAAACAGAAATATTTATCTCCAATTTGTATACAATGACAATATACTGTAGTTGTACAGGAGTTGAAACAAGTTAGGACCATTCTGAACATGCTAGTTTGCAAATTAGCCAATGATTACAGTACCTTGATGAAAAACACATGCGTTTACTATTTTCTGGTTGCACCATTATTTGAAAATAAAAATAAATTGGCAAAGATTAATCACTTACCACTAATCAAGTTCTGTTTTCAGTTAATTGGTTCAAAAGTTACAAAAACATTGCTTAAACTAATTTGTGTACGATATGCACCCCATTGAGGCATCCCAGGTTCCTTATAAAAGGTACTACATGGAAGAACTAATGAAGTGATATCATTAAAATGCCTAAAGGGCTGACCACTAACAGCTCAGAGTCAGCTCAATTAAAACCTGAAAGAAAGCATACTTCAGCCATCAATATTCATTGATTAGCAAAGCGGCTTTTAAGAAAATCCATGCTAGTACCTTTGCCATCATTATAAAGCAACCAATTTCCCTAGCATATTCAAGAAGGACAATCTGCAAATTTCTATTGCCCTGAACCTACTTTGTAGAGCAAATGTATAGCTGATGAACTGCCAATCAGCAGTTTAAAAAATATGAATAATGCATTAGTTTTATATAATAATAATAATATGACATCTTAGCAGCTATAGAGTAGCTCTTGACCATTTGTGTTCAGTCAGCCTAATTAGTGATGAGTCAATGGAGGATGACACACTGATTTACATGAAATTATAAGACATTTTAAAACTACAGGTATGTGGGAAACCTAACCTAATTCACATGAAGATTTTGAAGCTACAAAAACTAGCAATCTACCATATAGTGTGCTGTGTTGATAAGACCATAATACTATACAACAGTTTGGGCATTTTAAAATAAAAAAAGATGCAATAGGTGTCATGGTCAATTATAGCATTTGGCAGCCTACAATCTGGTATGTATGTACAGTGTATTTGCTTTTTTGCATACGTACATGTCAATATATATATATATATATATATATATATATATATATATATATATATATATATATATATATATATATATATAATATCACCTACAATGTTTAAGGTTTTCCAAAAAGGACATTACTTTGTTTCGTCCAATTTACTCTTCAGTAACCGTGTTATTGTTTACAGTAAGACTGTCGATGTTGTACGAAGTTCATGTTTAGTCCAACGTTGTGGTGTCAACATTTCACTGTCATGCTAAGTTGAAGTCTTTTTTTGCTAATTCAAACTATATAAGTTTGACTAAACGTTAAGTTTTCTAAATTAGGTGTGAATTCACTACACACACAAAACAGTCGCTCTGTTTGCAGGTGCCAAACCGTCTGAAAGACCAGTAATTGTCTATTCTGTGGAAACAAAGTCCAGTCGCATGTGAACAGGGTTTACAATGTTTTCATGAAAAGGGCTATTGACACTGACACGTTGCACCGGCCAAAAACTGTTTGTCGTGTGTTCATATTATTAAACTCCACAGTCCGGCAGGACTAAAGTGCCTGGTACTGAGGGAAGTCCTTTATCAATTCAATCAACACCAGACAGCCATTAATACAAAATAATGAACAAAACAAACAGGCACAAGGGCCAAAACAAACAGTTTAACAAAACCCAAAAAACTGTTCAGGCTGGCTGAGGAGCAAGTGAGCCTTATCTAGCATGTGGGTGAGGGAAAGTCATTAATCATTCAATCAACACCACCCAGCCACATGCTCACATTGAGTTGGCAAGGATGGGTTTTAAAACCATCCCTGCCAATCTTAAATTAAAAAAAAAAAAAGTTAACCCTCCCCCCACTAAAACGCATTTACCTCAACCCTGCCACCAGATGTTAACAAACTAATGTGTACATTTCTTGTTGTCCAAAGTGAACAGTGCATGTTATAATTAGACCACAATCACAGGCGTTGCCTTGACAAAGGCACAAGAGCACCAAAACTGAATTAAACTGATTAGCAGATATTTCTTCTAAAACATTAAAAACATTTACAAGCAATTTGTTATTTTGTCAATACAGAGGGAACTAGTGAAACGCTGACACTTTTTGTAAAAGTTAATATTTTCCAAATAAAAAAATAAGGTCAATTAAAAAGTCTCTCATAATTTCGAGGTTACAGAACACGAACAACGTACCTAGTAGAAGCTGAGGATATGTCTGATCCATCGAAATCTGATTTGCACCGTTTCACACAATACATAAACATTGCTATCTTTCCATTGCTGTTGCTGAACTTCTTTTCAAAGTAGAGTTTCTCGTCTGGAAGCGAGAATCAATTAACTTTCACAGTGTACTGAATAAACTACTCCTCTTTTGAAACCATTGATGGAATACTTTTCATTGCCGGACGAAATATTCATTGTAGGTACTGCTCTTAGTGTTCTTGGTTATGTGAGTGTGAAAATTACAGGACAAAACATTTTAAATTTACAATCATGACACTCGTAGCAAAAGATATTTTCTAATTTACTATAAATCTGGCAAGAGGGGTGCTGGTTATTTGGGTATCTCTGCTCCTGGTACATTCAAGTCATGATCTGTGCTTTAGCTGTCCAGAAACAAAAAATACATTTTATGTGGGCACACAAAGTTGCAAAGCCTTTGACAAATTGTTGCACAATAAACCTGATGATGATTAAAAAAATAACCTGAGCCTTCTCAAAGCGAATATGTTGGTCAAGAGGAGTGCTGTATTACAGATCAGTGTGTTTCTCAAAAATAAATAGTGAAAATGAAAAACCAGTCATAGGGTGTTACAATAAATACAGTACTCAATTATCATCATAATGCTTTATAATCCACCACTCTCAACATTGGCTTTACCAACTCTGCCTTTAAAACTGTTCTGCACTGTCACTAATTAAGTTAAGATCTAGCACAGTTTATTGAATAAGTATATATTTCATTCATTAAATCAGACTTTGAAAATACATTCTTTAAATAACTCATGAGTTTAAGCTGGGTGAATAGGGCTATTAATAGGAAATAGCCAATATGCTTTTACAGTAGCTTCCTATTATCAACAGTATGAAGTAAATTGTTGAGAAACCTTTACCTCACATTACCCATGATTATAAGGAATAAAGTGATAATTTGTTAGAATGAAAGATTAAAGCAGACAGGCTGTGTCATTGTTCATGGCTTTTACAATTTTTATGTAACCTTATTAAATATGTTGTGATCATTTAATGTTGCAGTAAAAGTTTCATCACACTTGACGCAATTCTCTACAGTATGTAACAACGCAAGTAAGAAATCCTGTACAGTCAGTCGGACAAACACACATCCCCGATGGTAAAATTGGTCCTTAAGCAAGTACACACCTGCACTACATGTTTATACTGCCATGCGTAAAATACCTGCATGAGATTAACCTCAAGCTTTTTACAGTTCTTAATTGCATTTCCCCCAAATCTGCTAACGGTTTCTTCCTTGGCTACCTCCCAAAAATTAAACAACAATCTTGAATAAGGGTGTCAACAGTGGGGTGTATATATGATGGCCAAGACCTTAACCACTCAAGGCTATTCTTCAGCCAAAACCAAATAGTTACAAAAAAAATACTGAATATCAACCTTACTGGAGGTGAGTGGTCATGCTGGCAATTTCTATTAGCATAATGTACACTGCATGATAATCTTTACTAAAGTAAGCAGTTGACAGGAAGGCTACGTAATGTAATATGTATCCTTTTTAACATTTGATACCAGCTGGCAATGTTTAATTGCTCAGCAGTTCCTATACATTTTGCATAGAATGACTGCACTTAAAACGTATTTCCCACTGTGTGTATATTGAATGTAATTTATTTTTCGTATTTAATAATTCACAATGGTGCTCACTTTTACTAGTGTTCTTAAGTCATAAGCCCCCCCCCCTTTGTACATCAGTTCATTAATACAGTTTTTAACATATATTGGCAGCGGATCTTGTCAGGCCACAGAACCCTGTGGCAAGGCCCATTATGGATAGTTTCTGCTTACAGTAGCCACATCACACACATGACCTGTAAGGGTTGCTAGAGCACAATTAACTATGTCAAGAAGATTTTCTCCCTAGCCCACATCAATCAAAAGGCTAATGTGGCACTCTCTGTGGGCTACCCGCCAAAATCAGCAACTCCAAATAATCAGGATTCAAATCAGCCACCTCCTGATTGCATGACACCCTCCACTCCATCTGCATTTACTTGATAGTGCATTGGGGATCTCTATACCTCATTCTAACTTACCTCAAGCAGACAGTGTGTTACCTTACTTAAATATCATTAATAAAAAATGCACATTTTGTAAAACAGAAAATTGTATAAAAATGTAGTTTGGCTCTTTATTGTGTTTTAAGCAAAAAAAACATCCATAAATGGCGAGTAATGGCTATCAACTTTTACATTACAGTAATCCGTCGTGTATGCGCCCGCCACATATCCGCCCTACCTGTTTATCCGCCACGATCAAGCTCATCAGCAATGTCCCCCACGTGTACCTCATTAATGCAAAATGCCTACAGGAAAGCGAAATCGAGTTGTGTTTACAACTGAAAGTTTTTTTTCGTAACGCTATGCATTTTGCTACTGTGTAAATCCCCCTATGCTAATGTAAGTGTACAGTACAGCACTGTGGCAGGGCAGGAGCCCTGCACATGCAGAGGGTTTTCTGTGTAAATGTACATCATATAGAGTGTGTATTTATTGTAATTAATTAATAAGTTCCTGATGCTCCTGGGAGATCCTGCCTGTTGTGATTGCCAGGTGTGGAATATAAATCAGCTGGTAGGTGTGTTCCAGTTGGGTGTCACGTATATAAGGTTCCATTTATTAACCTTAAGGCTGGACAATGAAGGGTGAGTAATATAATATCATTGAGTTCACCTGTTTATGCAGTCCTTACAAAACTGGCATGCAAGTGTGTGTTTTAATTGCATTTCATTGAGAGTTACACATTGTGTTCCATATACAATGGCATGCTGTCTGCACAGAAACTCCAAACACTTTTCTTCCAGTTTAATGTAATGGCCTTTTCAATCCAAATCTCACCACTAAATGTAAATGTCTGCCACAACATCCTGGTAGCAAAGCTTTAAAAATCCCAGTGCTGCAAAATAACATTCAAGCTTTTTTTCAAGCTGCCAAATGTTACACGGGTTCATTAAGATCAGCCTTCGTCCATTTCACATAGGCACTTATTCAGAGGAGGTGTACAGTAGAAAGCTACATTTAGAAAATGTGCCAACATGGTCTTTCAACACACAGAGATAAAAACATTTGTATTACTTTTTCCCATAAGCACAATTTAGAAAACCAATACATTAAACAACCTTTGTATTTAACAATTTAATCAGATTCAAATCGATTTTACAGGAGACATGGCTGGCATTTGTGGAAATTAGTTGCAATTAACCCTTTGTAACGTAATCATTAATCAACTTCAACAATTTCCTTTCTCCTTCTCATTGACACAAAACACAATACAAAAGCATTACTTAAAGTACCCCGCCCCTTTCCCTTTTGATCATTCATGATTTAGAAACCCTCCAAATAAACACGTCAGTCAGTTTGACAGCCAAGTCTGAAGTGCAGACTTCTCATGACTTATTGATGCAAAGTATTGACACAGCAATGCAATACTGTGATCAGCCACCTACAGTACAGTATTTATTTGATTCAAAACAATTAAATGAACCTATTAAAAAATCCATAAACATAAATAGCCACAGCTACCAGACAAAGCTTCCCTTCTTCAAAACCAAGTCATCTATTCAGGATCAGTCAAGACCAAACAGTATGTAGTGTCTGCCTCTGCACAATGGTCTAATCCAGCCAAGTATAAAGACCCATGAAATCAATCAGATTTCAAAAATCACACATCTTCCATGCTTTGTTCACTCCTGTCATGCTGTTGGCAATTTCATTAACAGTACTACAGTGGGCAGATCAGTATTTGCCAGACCACTGAATTCAGTCATGACAATAATCAATTATTAAGCAATCAATTACTCCTCACATCCCCCAGACTACAAGTCTCGTAAACCAGAGAAAGTCAACCAGCCCTAAGCCTGGTACACACTGCCCGATGCGACCAATTGCAACACATTTTTTTCAGCCACATCAGGCAGTGTCTTATGCTTTGCAAAACAATTTTACAGGTTTGGTCGGTTAATTCCAGTCGGCTCACAAAGTTTAAACATTGCATCAGCTAGTGTCTTAGGCGCTGATCGCATTGAGCAGTGTTTACTGGGCTCAGAGTAGGTTTAGTATTTACACATAGCAGTAAAATCCATATGTGTTTCTATGGTCACCACGGTTGGATTTTATCAGAGAATTTTACAAAACTGGAAAATCAGCCTGAAATCCATCAGCCACCTATCTGTGGGAATCCTGAGATTGCCCCTAAACAAATCTACCCTGACTGCAGTACACTAGTCAAGAAGATGCTATAAAGTTTTAACAAATACATGATAATTAGGATATTTTAATAAAGAAGCCAAATGTGTACTTTAAAATGTTGTTACAAAATAAACAAGGCTTACAGTCATAGAACGTGTATGTGTGTACTCTCTCTCTCTCTCTATTGAAGAGTTATATAAATAACTCTTCAATAGCAGTATTAACCTTTACTCTCTTACTTCAGCAGTGCAGTTATAGGTTGTCAGCAAATTATTAACCAACTAACAAGTATAATACAGGGCTTTCGTAAGGGGCAAAGGTTTGCAAAAATAATGTGTTGCATAACTTCCTTTTTCATGGTAACATAAAAATAATTATAGAATTATCCATTATATAAGGTTATAATTTAACAGTTAACACCATGTGTAGGTTTATTATTCTAAAGCTACTGCTATGCATAATACATTTAAAGATTAATTTACCCTGCACTCCTGGGCTTAAAGACATTAAAAAGTTCCAAAATTATGGTGACTGGTTTCGATTGCAAACTTATACAACTATTGCTTTATATCACTACATACCAATCTGATATAACTAACTGATTAACAGTGTAAAGTGTTGAATCTAGTTGTTAGTGTTACATTAATAATTCAGTAACTATATTACAAAACTAACACAAGTGGGCTAAGTGTGCACGTGTGCTCACTACAGGTTGTATTGACACCCAAAAGTGAATGACTAATAAAAAAACGGTATCGTTTTATTAAGGACAGATGTCAAGGGCACACATTAGTTTACACTAAACGTGTGTTTAAGCTGCAGCAATAAACACGTACAACACAGCTATCAATAGATAACTGTTTCAATCAAATTCACACATAACACTTCCAAAAGTTTAGCTTTAAAAAAATAAATAAATAAAATGTCACAGACGAAAAATAAAACTTTCTCAATGTTGTATTCTGCAGGGTACTGAGGGTTTGCATAACAGTGCCAATTAAATGATGACAGCTCGCTTTCATAATATTCATGCAACTCTTGGCTTGGAGTTTGCTTAGGGTCAGTACCTTGCTTTTGTCGAGGAATACGTATCTAGCTGCCGTTCCACGAAGACTTTTCCCTGCTTGAGCTGCCATGGACGCCGCCATCTTGAATCGGAAGTATGAACTGAAATGAACACGTGAGCAGCAGTTGACTTTATCAACTCTGTGCGGAGAGAGGCGGGGATAGTGTGAGAGAAGGACTTTGAATATCTGGAGTGGGGCTTCTCAAACTCGGTCTTGGGGACCCCCTGTGTTCACGTTAATTATCAAATGTTATAGCTAACTTGAAATATGCAATTGTTCAAGAGCTGAAAACAAGTAAAAAGGTCTAATGAAGCAAGTTATCAGTTCAATTAAGGGTATCGTTACATAATTGAGAGCTGGGTTTGATCGGGGATTTGAAAGACACCAGATGCTGACACACAGGGTCCTGGCGATGCTTGGGAAACCCGATGGCTCGAGTTAAACTTTAAAGGAGTGGAGGTGAGGTTAGCAAAAAAAAAACAAAAAAAAAAAACGTCTGTCATGTGTAAAGCAATACATACTATAGCCACCAGGTACTGTAGTTATAAAGCTGGGAGTGTTTATATGTTAACAGTACAAATGATACTCTTTTTTGTGAAAATATTAGTTTTTATTTTATTTTCTAATTTAATTAAATGACGGAGAGTTTTATTTTATTTATTTATTTAATGATACAAGAAAATGTGAAATACAGAACCAATGCTATTGCCATACTTGATTCAATAAATAAGTTTACTAAAATAAAGGACAACCAGATCGGTTAGGTGCTGAGAAGGATTAGACTGTTAACACATTCAAAGGGCCTTCGCTGCTGAAGCGTATGGCATTCAAAAACATGCAGAGGCTAATACACAGGAGCCAGTATGAGTCATGTCATGTCCTGTCCTCCACATTATCAGTCTAAGGTAGAAGCAGGTGAGTCTGTATATGATACGGTTCAACACTTTGTAAATGAAAACGTAACCTTAATTTAAAAAATATAGTGCAACGGAAAGAACCATAATAAACCCTGCAAATCATTTTAGCCACAAGGATACATGTTCATCGGGTCAAATATTTAAAATTGTAGAGTATGAAATACACAAGGCAAATGTGTAAATGGTTAGTGGAAAAAATAATCCCTTCTCAGTAGTTATGTGATCTTGAAAACATCCCTACGTGTAATATTAGGCATCAGCAAAACCTACTAAAATAGCATGTGCTACCCCGAGCATGTAAATAATTTAGCATGTTCATTAGTCCAACATCTTTAATGTATTACAGGGCAAAGAATCATATGACTGACATTTGTGACAGCAGGGTGAAATTTGCCTATACCTATGTTGAGTCAATGCCAGCAGCACTGCACGGAAAGCGAATGTGATGAATAATTTACCAGTAATTACAGAATGCCTGTGTCAATAATTGGTGTGTTTTCGCCACCTAGGCAGTGGCTTTCAGACCCTTGAGCCATGGTTGTTTGTTCCTTGACCTAACTGCTACCCAGTAGTTTTGCGTCCACCAAACTGTACTGATAAATGACCAGAAGTGGCTGGTTTGTATATTTTTTGTACCCCCACTAAATCAGTGTATGTGGTGCTTCCAGGAATTTCTTAAAAAGATCAACCAAATCCCCAAACAAGACGTAGAGAAGATTGGAATATTTAATGCCTCAAAACTGTTTATTGAAAGTTCTCCCAACCCAGTGACCAATGTAAAATGGTTGTGTGTATCTATACAAGTATTTATTTATTTATCTGTTTATTAGCAAAAGGCAAAGAGCAACCCTTAATGCACGCATCTAAAATCCTGTCACACCCCACCAGTTATGTAGTGCATATCTATTTCTAAATCAATTACATTTTCATTTTAAAATTATTGAATATGTGATTGCACCAGGCTTTCTCAGGCTTATACAGTGAGACTTAAATCAGCAGGGTTTTAAATAAGGGGTAGGGTAGGTAAATATCACAATCCCCTAGCTTGCCAAATGTGGCCACAAATGAGCATGAACAGCCCTATGCCTGCATATGGGGGATCCAATATATGGGGGGTTCCTTTAATTTAAAATTCTACCTGTTTGTGGTCATTCTTCAACATTTGCTAATTTAAATCTCAAAGTTAAAATAAGATGTATGTTTCCTACTGAGAGATTTGCAGCATCCTTTAACAGATGTTTGGGGACTCCAGGTGTCAAGATACTTGTCAAGTAATAATGACACTATGGATTGACTTTGTCCCTGATCACGGTCTTCTTTCTCAAATACTTAATTCTGTGTTCCTATAAAATATACACTACTACCCTTGAATGTTTTCCATGCAGTGAGAGACAACAATGGGTACATAAACTAGCTGCTTTCTAGTAACAGTATGGGCTAAGGTAGTGCATTATCCTTATTCATTTTCAATTTATAATACTATGTAATTCTAATATATTTATAATAAGTCCTTCAGTTCCATTGCTTCCTTGTTTGTCCCAAAAGGCATACAATGCATTTTATTACATGTTTACTTACAGCTTTACCATGCATTTGATGGGCACTTTAGGAGTGCTGAAGGATTCATGTACTTGGCTAAGACTCTTCTAGTAATTGTAATTTGTAGTTGGATATCTGGTAACTAGGTAGCTGAAACATTGCTATTGACGCAATAAATACAGAGCTTATAAAGTTATAGAATTGATGCAAGAAAGTATTTGCTTCAAAGTAGTCATTTAGAACTAGTGTAGGAGTTCAGCGTCTGTCAATGGATGGGTAGTAGGACACGTTCACTTTAAGTTACAACAGAAGAGAACAAATGTGTTTTTAATACGGGTATGTTTCTGTAGAATAGAAATCTCAGGTAGGATAAAGGCAACTGGACAGTTAATGGAACAGAAAAGAGTCCAAGTGACTTTCAACAGATTCCAGTATAGAGTAAAAAAGGAGCTCAGCCTGTTCAATTTTAAGAACTATATATATAGAGGTGGACCATCTTTCCACTGGCAACTGCACAATGATTAAAACATCTTCTTGAATATTTAAAACAAGAGATTAGTGTTGCAAGGACCCCAGAGCTGAAATAGCAGCTGTATAAATTACAAATTAGTGTGCTAGTGATTTATGCAGCTATCCTTATATAGCAACCTGGAGATGCATTCTCATGTCAACCTCCAGCTCCACCTAAAAATATTCGTGACCATAAAATAAAAGAGCTGTGTACAGAACACACCAAAACCCTTTTAGAACTAGCTTTACAAATACAGAAGTACCTTTTGAAAGAAACTATAGGGTTCTGTTCCTATCTTTGTACTGACATGTGATCTCCAACCCACAGGTGTAGAACATTTTTAAAAGGTGTTAAAACCCTATTTTGGGAAGTATTAACAATCCCCCAAAATCTTTTTGGTAACCTTTATCATTGCACAGCTCTGTAGGTGAAAGATTCAAATTCTGCAATAAAGCTATTGTATATGAGCTACAAAATATTTTCAGGAGACATCTATTAAATATCCTAAGCAAGAATCATACAACCCGCTAGGGAACTCAGCCTAATTAAGCTTGTGAATATATTTTCTAAAGCAAGAGCTTGGGAAAAGGGCTCCTCAGCTTATTGTAGTTTGCTTTGACCCTGTGGAAAACATAAAAGACGACAGCAACAGGATTAACATAACATTCTATTAGCACGTCTGACATAAAACTAATATTTGTTGCAAACTTCAAATTATAAAATAAAAGGGCTTTACTCATCATGATGTAAGACTAATGACACCTATAAGCTGTGGTAAATATTGGGACCTTCCCCACCCCTCATCCCTTTCATGTATAAACTTTTAGCAAAGAGCACTGTAGCTAGACTAAATGTGTTATTGATACATAATATATATGTTGTTGAGTGTTGGGAAATTGATTGAATAATCACATTTAAAGACAACTGACTAATTTGAATTTACCTTATGTTTTTTTTTTTTTTTGTTTGTTTTGTTGTTTTTTTTTTTTTTTTTAAAGATATCACAGAACCCTACTTACGCACTGAAATGTAGGTACCGGTACTGTAAAACAAGTGAGCAATTGAGCGATTTTAACAAGCTGGATTTAAAAAAAAAAGGATTCTTCACTTGTTCTGTGCCTAATCTGTGATTACCAGTATGTCAAGCCTCAACAATATGATATGATCAGGATGTGTACTAATGTGTGTGCCTGTCAAGTTGTTTTGACAGCATTTCCCACCAGCCCCACTATCAGAGATTTTTTTTCCCCCTCCTACTGAAGCAACACTCTTGCAGTGCTTTTACATTTAGTCTTGTTAAAGCAGAATTGCTACACTGTTACGGCATTCATGAATAAAATGTTTGTGGTAGGGTTTCCCATCCCAACCACCCTCACATGGTCATACTTTTTGATAAATATACAGGATAGTTAAAAAGTCGATTGGCCACTGTGGTGTGTTGCTGCTTTGAAAATAAATGTGCCCTTGACAGCAGGACACACGAAACCACAGACAGAAATATATATTTGTTATAAGTGTGGGTGGTGAGTGGAAATCAAAATGTATTATTACCCCATGCACAATGTATCTGACTACGTTTTACATAACAGTTGCAGAAACGACATGTACAATTAGAGCAGCCGCACAATCCCTAGCTATTTAATGTAAAACCACCGGCTCCCTGTTGCTGTAAATGAATCATTTCAGTACATATCCACTTGATGTAGTCTACATGTCAGTGCCCAAACCCTGCCCAGAGTATCCTTATAAAGCATTCTCTTCTGACCAGCTTATCAGCCAGCTGTCTTTCTTCATAACATGCCACAATGGATTCCCTAAATGTATATAATAAGAAGGAACATGTAGTTAACTCAAACACATTTAGCTGCAAATTCCGAATCAATCAAAAGGATAACAGATATTTTTTCTTAATAGTTGATGCAGTGCATCAAATAGAATAAAATTGTAACGTGTTTGTACTGCTGTGTTAAACTGTGTAAATAAGGTTGAGATTTGGAGCAGTATCATTAGTCATCATTTTCAACTTAATAGTGCATGCAAACTTGTGGCTGTGTTGTACATGTTTAATATTTTCTCTGTCATTTACAGCCAGTTGGGTTTTTTTTTTGATTGCATGAACATAAAAGTAAAGATCTGAAGTGATCGAAACACTGACTATTTAAAAAAAAAAAACTCCACCACATGTACACTATGCATTCTTTTTGTTTATAATTCATGCATTAACAATTACTTTTATTATGTTAAAGGAAAAAAAAAGCTTCTTGATGCTGACGTGACATGTGACATGCCATCCTGCAAGAGAGTGGCAGTGCCGAGCGGTCGTTGTTCCTGCTTCTGATGTATAATTCTCTTTGTATTCTGTTGAGAGATACTGACAATAAACACAATGAGGGTGAAATATTCTGAAGTTAGTGTTGATTGCTGTATAGTGTGATTTACATGAAGGTTTCACTGGATCACCAGTTTCTTATTTGAAGTCCTGAAGCAGGACTTATTTCCCAAACCAGTGCCCTTTCAGGACATTGATCACTTTCCTTTTCCATTCTACATTCCTCTTCCTTTTTGTTGCTGTGTTTTGAAATAGCAAGACATTTTATAAAGGATGAGTTGCTTTGTTTATAATAAACCCCAAAAATCTACTTCCTGATGGTATGAATGCATTTCTGGTTTCTAAGGAACATGTCTGTAAACTTGATAACACACATTTTCATTTTCTTTACAGAATTGGTCCTTGCATCCTAATACCAACAGAATACAATTTTCTAAAAACTGAAACAGTGCTTGCATATTGAAATCTTGGCACAGTAGCTAAGCGATGCAATATACATACATTTGATTTCAGCTTGATATGTCTCTTCTAACATTAGCTGCACCATTTTACACTTAGGAATAGGAGGTCAACCTTGTTAGAAAATTGCTATTCTTCTGCTAAAGGAAATATTGTATGACTTTTCAGATACATTTACTGTATACAGTAGTATGTCAGGTAACGAAAACACTCATCACAGTTAAACTAATGTCACATGATCTAAGCCAGATTCAACCCCGGGCCTTGAGAAATGAAAGGAATGAAAGCCACAATGAAGGCCACTGCACCACCTAGCCTACGTCCAAACTGTTAAATAACAGTCTGGTTTGCTTCAATATTGCAGTTCATTAGCTCCACAATGCATTTACTTGTTCTATTAACTAATGTAATTGTATTTTGGAGTCATCTGGAAAAAGCATATTGACTTTAGCCAGATTTGTGCCAGTGGCACAAAAAGCATGTGCTTTGATAATTTCGGTATGGCAAGTCATGGCGTTTTTTTGTTTTGTTTTGTTTTATAGATGCTTTGTGATTCCATACATAATTTGTTAGTAGTAGTTCAGATAACATTTCAATTGTTAAATTCAGTTTTCACCACTTGTGAGAAAGATACTCAGTCTTATCATTTATTCAAAATATAACCAATGTTAGGTGTATTCAATGGTCAACATTTCTATAAATGACATTGAACCACTGTTGGAGTAACTGTTAAGTGAGATTTAAAACCATCCTGTACTTCAATGCTACCGCTTGTATAGCCGTGCTAATACTGTTTTTTTTTTTTAAATCTAATCCACCCTTTAATTGCAATCTTTATATTCTAAATACATGCATGTAAACTACAATGTTAAAGGCTACTGTATGTCAAGACAAATAAGATGAATATTACGTGCAAAACTGAATAACTAAAACCAAGTTTGCATTAAAGGGCTCAAGCATCACAAATCCATAAATGCATGCTTTTGGTTAAATATGAAAACATTTTTGAAAATGCAGAGTTTTTTTTTTATGAATTATTATACAGTTTACAGTTTGCATAATTTTCTTCTTGCAGAACTGTCCTAACTTGACTTTAATTCTAATTGACAGAGTTTGCTTAAAGAGGTATTTGATTGAACCATGGTTAATCATGCTCTTATTCCAGAAGAGTATAGTCTCTACAAATTAGTGTGGAGACACAACAGAGGGAAATTGTGAAGTGAAGTCAATCAACACACCCACCCTTAACTGAAGCCAGACAGCGGGCTGATGAAAGTACAACAAATTTAAATGGCTATTAATCCCTTTTTCATCAGCATTTATTATGGAAAATGGAAGATAGATATACCTGATAATATCCACCACGCACGCACGCAAATGGATGCACACACACACACACAACCGCGCATTCTCTTTATTCTCTTTATGGTAAGGGGACTGTAAACACTGTAATACTTCAAATCTGGAAAAATGCCTCAGGCAATTAGATCAGAACTGTCAGTTTTAACACATGAATATAACACAAAAAATGAAGACTGATCTCACACTACAACAGTACAAAGCCCCTTCAATTTATGAACAGTTAGCACAGCTTCCTTTTTAAATCTGTCTCGTGATTCTTTCTCCATGCACATCTTTTATTTACAAGTGGATTAATTTGTTCTATGAATTGATAACAAAAAGATAGCACAGCAGCAATTCTTTTCATCCAAATGTTTAATGACAAAAGACATCTTTGAGACATATCTTTCTTTTTAAATCACAGGATTGATTAATGATACCTATTTCCATTAACCTATGTCATTATAATAAAGAGATATCAAATATCAGTAATTATACATTTGTGTAGGTTTTGTACAGTGTAGTTTCTGGGCATCACACAGCAACTTGTGACCTTCTCCACCCGCAAGTGAAAGGTACTGTAGGTCACAAAAAGAGGCATCTTTATTATTGATGCTAATAAAAATCTACGGTCTTCAAAGAAGATACTACAGTACCAAAAATGCAATACACAGAAGTATAGCATGTTGTTTACAGTCTTAATGTAGTGTGGTCTTTGGCAGTCCTGAGCCAGAAGCCCATTTTGTAGGGTAAAATGAAGAAAACATGTCATACCCAGTCATTCTGCATTGTTAATAAGTGGATCAAATTTGAGGTAATACAGAACTTGTGGGACAAACCGTTCATTAAAATCTCTGACATCATTTTAAATAGGAGACGATTTTCTATTAATGAATACCAAGATTTGGAGTGAGAAAGTAGTCTGAGTGAAGTTATCTGGTAACAAACTCGACATCCCCTTTACTGCTTTACCATTCTACTTATGATACATATATAGCTTGTTTATTAAAATATTTAGCATATTATTAAAGAGGAGACAATTATCTATTCAGAGATACCAGGTATTTAGTAATGGGTCAGAGTGAAGAAAAATGGGCAATACAATCGTCTTTCTGTAAATCATTTGTTGTTCCATTATTTGTGCTGGCACTGTATAGGTGTTGTAAGCAGCAGGCAAATATCAGATAAGCAGTGTTTCAGTTTAATTATTTATAACTGAAATTCATATTTGTACCTGCAGCGCCTTTATTTCCCCTATTAATGTGTGCTGGGCTCTCACCCAGTGGATTGCAATTTTATTTTTCAGCTTGCTCTATTTCTGAAAGAGCTTTACCCTATTAAGGTTGTCTTTCCTGTCTGGTTATGACAGTTATTCTCAAAGGACTAAAACTCATTTCAGCACAATATACTGGAGACCTGCACAAGTAAACTACAATTTATCTGCCCTGGGTAGCATTCATTGGTCCAGAGTGAGGCTAGATAACCTCAATATGACCTTTGCCAGAGGATGTTTATTTAGTTTGCTCCTGTAGGTAAGGAAGGGAAATTGTAAACAGTGAACTTAATGTTTCATGCTTTCCGTAAAAAATTGGATAGATAACACAAACAAAAATCATATTGTACCACGACATTTCTATGCATGTGTCTTTGTTTGGAACATTAGTCTGACTCTTTGTATTCTATATACAACAAAAACCCAACAGGCAATATTTGAATATTCAGGAAAACAATATAGTGAGGAGTTAGGCTGGTAATGGATCAGTCGTGTAGGACAATGATTTCCTGAACACTTTTCCAGTGTTGAGGATGTGTAAGAAAATATTTTTTTTCACAACAAGGTTCGTAATTATTCTTCAGCTACACAGTAGATTAGGTGCAAATATTGCATAATGGACTTTATTTGGTTCTAATACTGACTATAAGTTACTGCAGCATTTAAATGCCTGAAACAAAAACTTTCAAGATTGCTTTGAAGATGACCTTCCTAGCCTAATTAATGCAATGTAAAATCTCAAACTGAAACTGATTTTATCTTTAACAACATGCTGATCTAGCAACAAGGGACAAAACAAAGATAACATGTTTGGAAGTCATCTTTGGTCTGACAAAACATTTACACAGTATATTGCAAAGCAGCCTTTTGAAAAATTACGTTATTGGTGTGACATGGCAGACCTTAAGTCAGATGATACATTGGAACAGTACGAGGAAAGCTTCCAAATAAACCACTCTACTTTATCATGCATGCTGCTTTAACTACATTTTGCAATGCTTTGGTCCTGATGCACTTCAGTGACAGTATAAGCTTAGTATTATAGCATGGTATAGCATATAGAAATCTGAATATAAAGCAGTATACACTGATGTCAACAATAACACTATACTCACGTCCCATACTCATTGTATATTAATAAAGAAGCTTTGATGTGATTTGTATTGATTATTGTGCAGTTCATTGGATTTGCTTTCAGTCGGAAGTGAAACCTTATCAGTAATATAAAAAGTCAATACAAAAGAGAACATTAAGGGTTGTGAGTACCAATTTATTTCAAAGTGTATTGAAGAAAGTTGAATATGTTCACTAGACCGGTGCCCCTCTCTGTAATAAATAGTAAAGACACAGCAGTCTGGTTTCAACTTTCCGAGGAGATTGCAATACAAAATAACATTGCCCAGATCCATGGCAGCTTTTGTTGTAGTATCCTTTACAATGGCTGATTCTCAACACCTGCTAGTTTTACAATTACTGTGCCCGACACATCTCTTCTGCAGTAATTTGGATCTGGAGCAACAGACTGTAATCCTGCACTACAGATATTTTTGATAGAAACAGTAAAAACTGTTTCTATAATATGAAAATGTCTACTAACTCAATACTAGTTGCTGTCCATTTTCAGTCCAAGCTCAGTCCATGTTCAGAAAACAATTTGAGTAATTATGTTGGCCTCTCTACCTCAGTGACAAGAATTTTTTTCTTGGTCTAAACAGTTCAATTAAAGTGCAGTGCAACTTGTCAGAATGACTCAAGGGTAAGTGCCCCTGAGCCCTGATATTAGGTGTAATTTCATAAAGAATGCTGCTTTCTTCCATTGACACTGTTATTAAAAGCTATATATAAAACAATGTTTAATCTGCGTCATGCTAACCATTGTGTTGACAACTACATAGGTACTTGTCACAAAAACCTTTTTATTTGAGAGATTACTTAAGCAAGAAGTGGTTTGTGAATAGATTTAACAAGCAATTCACTATAAACTTTGTATTGGTCATTTGTAAAATGGGTTTGAAGTTTTCCGCATTATACTTGGCTGCTGACATATTGTTAAAACAGTACAACTGATGGTTCAGACCTCATTTCATTCCAAGCATTAGGATCAAAGTGCACCTGGGTCCATTGTTTATAAAGTGAAATTTGCCACTGTTACAGCTGTTAGACTGTCCACCTACAGTCCACTTAGATATGTAGCTTATTTTGTAATTATTATTTAGTCCAACACTATCATAAAGTAAACAGAATTGTATACATTTTAAATGTTAATCAATCTCCATGTCTTCTTTAAAATCATGAAATTGTGATCTGGCCGGCCACTGTGAGAATTCCTTTGAAGCCTCTAGATTTAGTATCGGATCAGCCGATCAATAATTTCTAAAACTGGGGTTGAGCGTGGTTGCGTTGGATCTTAACTTCAAAAGGATCGTGCATGAGAAAAAAAAAAAAAAGGTTCAGATTTAAAAGTTGTTTGTTCAAGCAATTCAGATAATCAACAGTACAGTAATTCAGACATCGGTGTGCATTCAAATGCAGTAAGTATTGTGTTTACTATAAGTGGCCCTCAGCAAGCAAGCAAACCACGCCTTCCACTGCACTGAGACTGAGAATCTGGAGCACTGGTGGTGAAAAAGAACAAATAGGTGGAGAGCGTAATTATTAGTGGATCAGCAATTTCAAACATCAAACTTGCAGATCAGCTGGGTCTGTGTTACCAATCTAAACTGATGAATAAACTGCAGTTTTGCCCTAATATTTATAGGACTTCTCCCCTGCTTCGTGCGCCAGGCTTTATTAAACCTAACACATCTCCTTAAAAATGATTAATATGCAGTACCAAGCTTTTCTCTATTTTTCTAACGTCAGGATATATGAAGTAATTTTCACAAGCTTTTAACATATACTTCAGTACTATGGAGTTCCAGTTCCAATAGGGGCCCTATTTAGCAATGTTCGCAAACCTAGTGTAATCACAAAACACTTTGAGGAAGTCAGCGTTAGTGCTGGACATGAGCTGAACTTTAGGGGAGTGTTCTCATTTACATATAGATGAAGTGATTTAGCAACATGACATATGAAAACCAGATCTAAGCTGTGTGCAGATTTCATGGTCAACTATAAATATGGCTGAAACTACCAGGGAAGCAGGTAAAGAGAGAGAGAAAAAAGAGAAACAAAAGAAACAGAGTGCACACTGGATTTCTATGTGGCCTGACAAAGAAAGAGGAAGAGGAGGAGATGTCCCCAAATATTTAGAAGTCATCTGTTTTTTCTGAAACTGTCTAACACACAATGTATGCAGCAATTTTGCCTCAGTTGACATCTGCCAACTGTTTCAGGCTGACCAGAAAGAAGAGAGCACACTGTTTGCCTGTAGCAAAGGTACCCACTGCACTAACTTTGTATGCCATTGGCTCATTTCAATGTACTGTGGGTTACTGTAAAGCCATAAATATTTGCAACCAAAATATTTGGCGAATCACACCCATAAAACCTATTTTGCCCCAGAAATATTGGCTACCTGTTGCAATATACGAAGTATTCATTGTTAGTGGAATTTGATTTTGTGGCAAAAATGTCTGATTCATTTTTTTCTATGCGAAAAATGCACAATAAAGGCTTGCAAATATTAATGACTTTACAATATACTGCAGACATGAGCCAGTGGGCTGTGCAGTACGAGACGTACCTGAAGCTTTAGTAAAGTGGTTCAGGATAATTCATCCATTTCCCTGTCTCTCTCGAGCTGCAAAAAAATGTGAAGCAGGGTTTTCTTGGGAGGTATGGGATAATATTACTGCCCTTTGCAATTATTTGTAACAATGGTCTTTTAATCACAGTGTCCAGTTCGCATCCCAGATATCAGACTGCTCCCAGCCGGATTGAAAATCTCTGCCCAATTCTGCTCTCAGTGGATCTGTAAAGATAACCATTGGTCATAAAATCCATCTCTGAGCATCCCAAAGTGGGGGTGACAGTTTCAAATGCCTGTTACCTGCAAAAAACTTGAACCCGGCAAGTCAAACTACCATCTGTGCATTCTAATTTTTCCAGATAAAAACCCACTTAAGTGGGTGAACTGCATCACATCCCATACATTCAATTCCCTTTACATAGTTTGGTTCAACATCCAAATGAGAGAATGATACACCTTGTACATCATTGCATTCAAACATCATTTTGCAATGTATGTGCGGGCTGGGCTTGTTTTGGGTTCTGCTTGTGACAGTCTAGTTCTACACTTCTGACAGCCACACTTTAGGATTGGTATGTGCCTGTTCTTTCCCCTTTTCACAGAGATACTTCCACTAGAAGTAAGGGTTCTGGACTGATAACTTATGTTCATGTTTTATTCTTGTCACATAGGGATATTTTATTAGGTATCCCTTCCATCCAAAATATCTGAGTTGGCCAGAATTCACTATTTTTCCTATGAGTGGGTTCCAGTGATGAAACTTCAAAGAAATTAAGTTGGTTCTATCAAAGGACCGTATATTTCTGCAGCATAAGCCTTCATAATCACCTTGTACAAGAGAGAAGGGGTTTTAGGGCCACTTATGACAGGAAAAACGATGATACAGCCTCTTGCAGTTTCAACTGCATAGGGAAGATGATTCCAAAAATGTTTCTCCCTTAAGGGCATGAAAAAAATACTTGACCTAGTGTAAGATCCATTATAAAATAACAAATTAACATTGCTAAAGCAATATACACTAATAAAATGTATATAAGGCCTCAGGTTTTATCTTCTTGATTCCTTATTTTTTTTCATTTGTATTATCCCCACTTTTTATTTATGTTATTCACTAGGAAGAATATTGTTGGAATACAAAATTTTTAAGTGCATGTTAGGAATCAAAACGAGAAAATCGGCAGACGCTTGTATTGCAAACGCTTGTATTAGATAGTCTACCACACGTTTTAATTCCATTTCATTGGTGTATCTTTAGCCTTGTATTTAATGATAGGTGCCTATTTCAATACAAGAAACAAATGGATCAGATAGTGCCAAATCAAGACTGCTATTTGATCCTGTCTAGTCAGACTAATTCTCCTGTCTCTTAAAGACAACAGTCAAATGGTTTGTGTCAAAAATAGATACTTTGCTGCTTTCCTGACTCTGAACACTAAAAAGTCACCTTCCATTGCACCAAATGCCTCTCATTAAACATTAGGGCTTGGTCATGGAATTCGAGGATGCCCATTGAACCTTCAGTTCTCCTGAGCTGTGTGGGGAATCGTTGCGGTAAGGGGAAAAAAATAATTGGACGTTCTAAATTGGGGAGAAAATCTAGGGTAAAATAATTGGGTACACTAAAAAAAAAAAAAAAATACATGAAAACATTTCCACTGTAATTTTTCTAAAAAGTTCTGCCCTTGCTGCACATTTGTTATTGTGCATGCTATCTCAAATTATGCTCTGTTTTCATTTAAAGATTTCTGGCTACATTATTGGTGTTATTAAAGATATTGTAGTGAGATACATAAGAAATAACCCACGACGGGGTTGGAGAAAGACATATCTCACACAAGCCTGGGGATATTGTCTTCAATCACCCAAAAGTGCAGTAAGATATGTCAACCCACCCTGGAGTGTGTTATTGCAATTATAAAATGGCTCAATGTTTATTTTATGAAAATAAAACAAACAAAACTATCAGATTGTAAACTTTAAATTAAGCTTTATTGAATGCATCCTTCTGACATTACAAAAATGTTCCAATACTTTGTCTTTAAAAGTTACGGATCTGCTGAAAAAAAGTATTACTTTAGTACTTTTTATTTTAAAGTACAGTCTGAATGTATTATTTTTCTACAGAGGAAAACAAAAAACATATATAACTGCTTACTTACATGTTTTAAACACTCTGGTTTAAAGTTGACATTTGAAATCATTGTTTCACCTAATGTTAGGTAGGATGCTACACACTTGTAATGTAAATCTGGTGTGTGGCAGGGCAGAAGCCCTGCTGCTGTAAATAGTGTGTGTGGGAATGCAAGGTTGGTAGAGATGAGGTTAAATCTGTCCCTGCCAGCAATCACAGATGTGGCCATTCCCCAGTTATGTAATTGGTGCTGACTGGGGAGCCAATCTGACAGCACCGATCAAGGGGGAGGAGCCAAGCATTGCATTCAAGACACAAGCATTACCTATTAAATGTTACTTAAGGTTCACGTTTTATTTGTACATTGAATTCCTATAATTTGTTTGAGAAAAATCAATATTTTAATTGGTGTGCCGGTACTTTCAGATTTAGAACTACACCACTGCTCCAGAGTTTTCAGTTTCCATAGAAATGTATTACCCTGTTGACATACACTAAAGTTACTAATTCACAACATAAAATACATTAAAGGTAAAAAAAAAAAAAAAAAAAAAAGACAAAATGTATAACAATGAAACATGGGTTAAACATGCATTTTCAGGTATAGAACATGTACAAATGTAATTAGAATTTATAATATGTAACCTTCATATAAAAAAGTGCATTCATAAGAAGACTGCTCCACCGTATTACTGTACCTGTGTTCCCCAAGCAAAACCGTTGCCAAGGATATTAAATCACTACACGGAATGTTGTCAAATTACAACCGACAACAGGAAATGTGTCTTCCTTTCTCAGCAACAGCAAACCAATATATAAGTATGAATTATAAATGATGCCAGATATCAAAAAAGGAATGAACACACTATTTCGGTAAAATATTGTTTTATTTATTTATATATTTGTTTCTTAATGAATTTTTTTTTCTGCCCTCTAAAAAGCTATTACTAATGTGCAATCAAAAGACAGAAGCGACCCTTTCCACCGGAGATGTTCACAATATTCAGTGAAATGTGAACGCAGTAGAAGATTTGTGTGTCAACAGTAAAGGATTTGCACCTGAAAATGATGCTGTAATGCTTTTCAACAACTATCTCAAAGTTATTGATTTTAGAATGTGGGTGCCTCCGACCATGTTAGGCTGAGTCTTAATTGTTTCCAGAGGGCTTCCAGTTCAGACATGTTGGTGCCAAAAGCTGAACATCTATACTGTCAATATTGAAACTTAATAATGTGTAGCAAAACCCAAAGTACCCTTTTTACACAACCCTACAACTTAGCTAAAAACGACAGTATACATTTAATTCAGTCCGTTAACTGTTAACGGAAACAGTGCTATTACCTAAGCTTGTCTCCAATTCTTGATTATAAAATAATCACATTTCATGAAAGGAACATTAGCAATGCTTATTATGCTTATTATGCTGTTCTAGTTTCCTGGTTGCTGGAATCATGGATAAGTTCCTTGGGCTTCTGCTCCCTCCTAGTATCTTTTTCTAACAACAAGCAAGCCCATGTTTAATTTTACTTCCTAGCGTAAGACTTGAAGTGGGGGGGCTGTTATTAAAATAGATACAATGTGACATTTCTGATTTTAAAATAGATTTAGATTAAAGACTCTGTGATAGTTGTTAAGTGGCTCACCGGTGTGAGGCTTGATATGGGTTTACCCATAATGATTAATTCAATACAGCAATTAGTCAGTTTAATACCAATGCTTTATTAAACTTCAATGACAGCATGCAGAACTGCAGCCTTTACTTCATTCTTCCTGCTCTAACAAAGAGCTCTACATAGGCCTATGATATATTGAACTAGCTTCAACAACCCTTTCCTCATTAGCTCTGGTTATATCGTTCTGTTTGCTTCAAATCTTTGCCACTTAAGCTAGTAAAACAATTCTAGTTCACACCAGCATTAGACATTGTGACCTTGCAGGTGTAGCAACTACTTACATGGACTCCCTAAAACTCAATACATTCTCTAACGAACATAGTATTCCATTTAGACCCTTGCCTTCTATTACATCCTGTCACACAATGAAGTCCTGCAACTTCTTACCACAATTATTGTTGTTTCAGTTATGTGTGCAGCTGCTGACTAACACTGCTAAGAGACATTTCAATATAACCCAGACAGCCTTCACATACAATAGCCTATATTTTCAAAGACTTGCCTTTACCTTGTGAAAGGTCAACTCTTGTTTTTTTTTTTTTTACCTCATCCAAATACCACCTTAAGTTAAATAAAAATCGAACAACATTTTGCATAAAACTGACTCAGACACATGGCAAGATAAACACGTGCTTTTTTTTTTTTTAGTACTGCACAAACTACTCATGCACATTAATTGCATCTGAACAAAATAGCACTCCTTCAAATAAGTGTGACCATTTTTTTTTTTGTTTTTAAATTGTCATCAGTGTACAGAATGTTTCTATGGTAAACCAAACCAAAACCCCTAGAAGTGATGCTGCTGACATACTTGATATGCTGCCTGGATTTAAACAAAGGCAAAGTGCTTATACAGTCCTTTTTATCAGCAGAATATTGAATATGTATGATATTATAGCATAGACTTGTCATGTATGGGGCTAGTACAAGATATTTTCCAATTTGTAGTTCAAGAAATGTCACCTTATTACTGGTTACACATTCAGATTCCCCATACAACTAAACCAATTAAAAATAACACATACTGTACTGTATACTGACATAGTTATTCTTTTGTTTAAACCCTTTACTTTGGCCCTTGTGCTGTGTTTAGTTTGTTCCTGTGTTTTTTGTGTTATTTTGTTCAATAAATATGCGCATATGCGCTTAAAACTGCAGCTTTCTGTCTCTGGGTCTAATTCCTGTCAGTAGCCAGCCTGGGTCATAACTGTCACAAGTGAGATACTCACAGAGTAGTACTGCAGTTTAAAATAATATAGAATAGATACACATGTGGTCACTCCCCAGTTAGCATCAGTTACGTAACTGGGGAATGGTGATACCTGTGATTGCTGGCAGGGACAGATCTAACTCCATCTCTGCCAGCCTTACATTCCCTCACACACTATTTACAGCAGCACAGTGACATACAGTTTAAATATCCACTAACCACATTTTCTAAAACTAAAACTATGTGGATAAAACAGATGGTACAATTTTTTGTGAAGTGTTTTTTTGCTTATAATTAAAACATGAAAGAAAGTAATGTTGCTAAATCACTATGATTACATCATGGGTCTTCTTAAGTACTGAAACTCAAGAGAAGACATTCTACCTGGTTTACTGAAGCAGATTATTATATATACATTTTTTTTTTTTAATATTAGCCTAGTACATCTTTTTTTAAGTAACAGCCTCACATACAAATCCAACTGAATTGTTCCCAAACCAAGAAAATAATGATTCACACAAGGGAAAACAAACAGTGATTTAATTCAAAAGGGCACTGGGATCTTACCTATGGAGACATCTGGATTAAGGAGTGAACAAAAGCCATGACAACGTAAGGAAGGTACATTAATTAAGTTGTTGTGCTTTCAAAAGAATTCCCCTGGCAAAGGATTTCAATAAAATGTCAGGATCGACTAGATTGATTTTAACACAGTGCACTGACCCTCAATACCAGTAGGTCGTTAAGTGTGAAAGCTGGCTCAAAGCTTACAGAGTGATATTCAATGGCAATGTTGTGGGCTCAAAATGTCAATCTGTTTTGAACTAAGGGGCGAGGCAAGTTAGAACAGCCATAATGGAACTTACAGTGGAATGAGCCATTGGTAGACCCACCATGATCTGAGAAAAAAATATCTTCAAACTGGGCCCCAAGTTCACCATGGTTCATTTTGGATTTCGTGGTTTGACTTCATGGACACCATAAATACCAAAGAGTGACATTATTTAACAATGGAGTTACACAGTATTTGTGCTTTATAAGTCCTTCTTTCTTAATAAAATACACAGGGAAGATGCAGTGAACATTTCAAATTCTAGCTGGGGAAATTAGATCAGGGTTAATGAAAACCATGACATCGGAATACTCTGTTTAGACTAATTGGCACCTTCTTTTTGATTCTCAGTTCAGGAAAGCCAAAAGTACAGAAACCTGTTTGAAATTAGAATCTGACACTGACACTGAATTGGTCTCAGTGGAAGTCGTGCTGAGGTGTGATGAAATTGTCCCTGTTGTTATGGTACACCTGACCTTGATAATGCTCTGTTGTTCCCAGCTGTCTAGCACTGTGAAGTCTACAAGTTAAAGACCACAACAATGACAGTGTTCAATCACTCTGGTTGGTTTGTGAAGTATATTTCATGTATTGTGTTTTTATGGAAATGTGTGAACACAAATTGCTCAGTGTAGTTAATATTTTAAACTGAGTGGATGTGCAGTAGTATGGATTTGGATTTGATTTAATCAATATTGTGTTTGTTCCATCCAAATTAATCTGTTTAGCAAGACATTACGATGTCCCAAAATGTAATTACATTGTTCTCATTGTCAACCCATTTTTAATAAAGCAAAAGAAACACAATAATGTACTTGTGCACTTGTTTTCGTAAGCTCTGAAACAATTCATGTTTAGAATACAAAGCAGTGCCTTATTAAAATAATGTCAACTTATGATTTTTGTTTCAGTTAATCAATAATAAGGTGTGATTTTAAAAACAAAGCTAATACATTACATAATGCATGTTTTACAATCCACATTTCATTTGTCTCTCAGCCTTAAAATATATCTTTCACTCTTTGATGATGTCCCTGTGTTGATTAGATACTTATAAGTTAACACTGTGTTTATTAGTATAATACACGCAGGCTTGCCAGAATCAAATTGGAATGCAAAGAAACCGAGTTTAATTGTAATTTCTGCAGACACAAAAAGCTAATTGTAGTTTTACTCCCACCTTATATTTAAGATGAGAGAGGGTTATTATCAGGGTATATGCGACCTCATCCTTCCATATATGTATTCATTTACAAAGATATCTTTCTGTAGGAATAATGGTATTTTTATAAGTTGATTAGGATTGTGGGTAGCACATAACCACCTAACACTGTTGCCTTTTATACATTATAACTGATAACATCACTATTGCCTTGTAATTACATCTGTAACAAGATGATGTCCACAAGGCTACTTCTGTGTAATTGTGCATTAGTTACCATGTACTAGCAGGATCCATTGGGAAAAACCCAGTTATTACATAATAATAGCATGACTATGTATGCCATGCAATCTATGATTATATGACTTATAACTACGTTAGTTACATAAGTGTCTTTGCAGGATAGTTCTAGAGTCATTTGTTTAGTGCTATAAGGGAAATAATAATAATAATAATAATAATAATAATAATAATAATAATAATAATAATAATAATAATAATAATAATACTTTATTTATATAAATATACATGTCTGATTATTTGTCTTTCCTCTGCAAATGTCTTTAAGATGTTAAGACCGCAGTGAGTTGGTTAGGCTTCTTAGGTAATTAAGTAATGTTAGAAGCAAAACTAAAAACCTGCATTTGAATTACATTGAAGTGAATGCTTTTATCACCAGAATAGGTTAATGAAATAAATTAGTCTTCAAAGAAAAAAAACCTGCTGGCATTGCAGATAATTGGTATTGGCTTAGCCTTAGACTGATAACACCAGTCAATTTAAACTTAATTATATCATTGTACTGTAGAAATTTCACACTGAATAGAATCATTATTTATTTCATTTAACCAGAAGGGTTATATCAACTTTAAACTATTGTGTAATGATTACCTTATACTGCACATACAAAACATTACACACAATGAAATTACATTTATCAGGTGCAATACCCAATTCAATTGTATCTTCTATTGTAAAACAAGCAAATTTGGTCCACTATATTTTTTTCATAAAACATAGGGCTAGATTCTCAAAGCTCTTGTCATTAGAAACATTCATTTTTCCCAGAAAGTAAATAAGCACCCATTTTACCCGTTTAGGGGCTACAGTAAGTAATTTGAAGTTAATGTTTGTTTAAAAATTGTAATGCATGTTTTTTTTTTTTTTTTTTTTTGTAAACAGCTAACCCATATTATTACTCTAAAATGCAAAGCTAGCCACAACAAATTAACATCATCAAATACCATTTGGATAGAGTAGATTGAGGTTCGTGAAGCACGTGGAAATGACATAAAGATTATCACTGTGGCTATGGGTAGATGCTACTGGAAGAATGGATGATGTCATTAAGCTGTCTCTATGATATAATCTTATCTATTAATTCTTTCATTATTGTAAATGATGCTTCTTGTAGTGACTGAAATACAGAATGAGCAGAAGCTAGATCCCATTTGAATTTCTAGATGTTGATTACCAATGCAGATAACCTGGCTTTCCACATCCTGTTGCAGACTTTATTGTTCACACTTAATAGAGAATCTGAATCTAACATGCATTTACCAAAAATGTGTGATAAACAACAAGTGCCTAGTTAGCAAGAGGTTTTATCTCACTTAATGATTTCCTTAATTGCCCAGTCTGTGAGAGCCTACACTATTTGACAAATGCAGCACAGCGCTACTTTGAAAAATTCTATTCATATTTAAATAATCAAAAACTGTCAACACTGAGTGCAGCTGTAAATCCAGTTCAACTCATTTAAACTAAAGTTTTCCAGGTGGTCAAATAAGGGGTGTGTTCTCTCAGCAGACTGGTGGTGGTAGTAAGTGTTGCAAGACCCTCAGGTTTTAGAGCATTATAAATATAACTTCTGGAGTAAACCAAACCATTTCACCATATTTACACTACTTAAAAATGCCCAAATAACACACTTTAAAAGACATGGAACTGTCTCTTAGGAATGTATTTCTTTCAATGCAGATGTGATGTGGGAGGAATGTAGATTGCTAATGCCGCTATCAAAAACCCAAAACGCATGATCCCAGACCCCCGTGGGAACATGAATGCCATATGTAATGTGGATTTTTAAGACAATGTTTACAGTATGCCATGCTGCACCAGAGAATCAACCGGGCGCAGGGGTTGTGGGGTACTGGTTAACAGTGCTAATAGAGGAATGAAAAATATAATACCTGCGCATATTTCTAGGGAAGGAAGTATACAGACTTATTTTTATTTTTGTACTCTTGTCCTGTTGGAAACAGCTGATAAATCATATGCAATGGAAAATATGTTTCTAATAACATATAGACAATGGCAGTATATTAAACAACAGCATACCTCACAGAACAGAGTTCATATGCATATTGCTTATCCAACCATGGAAAATACATTGTATCCAGTGTGCACCATAAAATATAATTTGGGTATATTATTCAGCTTGGAATGATACAAATGTTAAAAAAAGAAGAAGAATTCTGTGTCAAGCATGATATTACTACCCCTGGGCAAATGACCATACAAAGATTCACATGTATAGTTTTATGTTGGATATGTGATCTGAAAAGGATTCAAATACGATTCCATTTGACTAAATTCAGTATAATTTATGGCACAACAAACAGATGATGAAGATACAATTTCCTACACGATTAAGTTAGATTATAAAAAAATAAATACACCACAAAAAACTACACAATCCTAGAAAGAATAAGTGATTGCATTAATGCAGTATCTGTAAGGTTTTATTTATTTATGTATTTATTTATTTATTCACAGTTGTTACTTTGACTGGTCATAGATATATTAGCACAACCTTCTTCCTTGAAAATAAACACAATGGAAACTGTGATTAGCAACATTTCATGCTTGTAATATCGCATTTCCTTTGCTCAAATAACTACAAAAACACAACACAGTCTTATTTTTTTTTTAAAGAAAATGTTTATCATGTCAAAAACACTATATTCACTGAAAATATTTTACAGATTCCTCTTATTATAGAGCCATTTTCTTATCAAGTTCCAGCTGTGTTCCCAAATACACTTATTTAATATTATATCCTCATCACTTTGACTACCTTGGGAAATAACTGTAGATTTACTTTTGTCTTTTTTGGTTCTTATGCAACTTTTGTTTGTAACCATTTTTTTCCCCCCCCCCCCCCCCCCCCCCCCCCCCCCCCCCCCCCCCCAAAAAAAAAAAAAAAAAAAAAAAACATGCTTTATTGTAGCCCCTCTGACATTTATGTAATGCGTTATTGTCACTTTCACAATGAAAAATATTGGCTTATAATCTTTTAAATAACTTTAAGAAACAGACAGTGGAAAATGTTATTCAGCTTTAGCATGGGTGGTTGCTAAGCATGAGAAATGACTGCTAGAATACATAATGTCAAGGAGATTTATAGTGTAAAGGTGGCAAGAATGCTTACCTTTACCATATGCTAGTACCAATAGAAAAACATTAATGAGGCAGGTCTAGGTCAGCACATACACACACATAAACAGTGGCATAAACAGTGGAAGGCAATCAATGTATGGCTCTGATACCCAGCAGATAATGGAGATAATCAAACATCCTAGTCCACTGCAGTTCTATTGTGTTCTACATTCCTTTTCAGAATTGAAGGTGCATGTCAATGTGTGAGGATGTACTGCTCTGAAAGTGTTTTTAGAATCTTCTAAATCACAGTCACCTACATAAGTGCAAGGCTGTCAAGAGTGGAGAAAAGTTTCACTTGCTATCACGTCATTTTTTAACATGTTCCAAGCGCTGCATAATCTCAAATGGGTGTATGTGCTTAGGTATGGGGAGGCGTAGGTATGAGATTTTTTCTTTATGTGAATAATAGCACTTCTCCCATGAAAGTTGCCAACCATGTGATTAGGATGAACATGTCTGGTTTAATGTATAATATTTATGTGAATCTTCTCTGTGATTAGTCAGATGGAAACTTAGGACTTATTGTATTTGATATGGTAAAACATGACATGTGCTGATTGAGAAAGGGACAGTTCCTGTACTGCATGTATGTATGTATGTATGTACAGTGGTGGAATTAGGGACATGGTAGATTTTGTTTTATAAGCAGAAAAGCATATCTTATTTTATTTGTATGGATGCTGTTATGTTGTATGCATCGCCATAACACAAATCATGGGTGCAATCAATGTACTTGTGTTTGCCAGTTATTGAATAGTGTGGAGTTATTATTATGCTTATTATTGCTAAGATTCAAGGTGGGGGAGAGGTAGATATTTGCCACAGACACTGTGTTTTAAAGTGAGTTGAAAGCTGCAATAAACAAGCTTCCTTCGTTCGACTGTATAAAAATGTCTACATGTTTAATAGGAGGAATATGAAAAGAAAAAAAAAAGCCAGGAGAGATGTGTTTTATTGCTTCATTTTCCAGCGTCTGCTTCTCATGCAGGAGTCTTGTTTCTGATGTTGGTGTGTTTGGTTGACCTGGACAGTTTGTAATTGTGGTGCTTGTAACTTTTAAGTTTTACGTATGTATGCATCTATGTATGGATGGATGGATGGATGTGTTTGTTATGTATGTTTTTGATTGATAATAATTTACCCAGGATGGCCTAAAATAGGATGCAATTGATATCATGTTTCTCTCCCATGACATACGGCTGATTTCTATTGAGTGGGTCTGAGGCACAAGGAGTTAAAGTGACCTGTGCAAGGTCATACTCTTAGTGAATGGCTGATTGGAATCCAAACCCATGATCTCCTGGGTGTCCGTCTTCGCTTCTAATTACTCGGTTACACTGCCTGTCTCCTGATCCATGTAATAAGGTGCACATTAATATTTTTTGTGGTGCAATAATATTAGTGTGATGACGGATCACATACATTTCCATGCATACAGTATGTGCTCTGTAGAAAGTTTGCTTTTATTTATAATAATTGGACCTATTAGAAAACAGGTATCTGAAGACCAATAGTTTATATATATATATATTGTGTACTTCAACAAGTATGGTTATACTAAGAACAATAAATCCACATTAGCTTTTCCAAATGATGTGCCTACAGCTTGTGAGAAATGCTATATAGATACAATGCCTCTTCCTATGAAAGGTTTATATGAAATTATATAAAATTAAACAACCCTTTCTTTTGAATCCATCACCGGGTTATAACGTTTTCTTTTTTTTTATCACCTATACAAAATGAAAAAACAAAACAAAAAACATATTAACTCATAGTTGTTAGTCAAGATTGGAAAAAAGAACATTTTTCTGTTCTGTCATTTCAGTGCAAACGACACTCCTAAATGATGGCCAGTCATACTTTCAGAATCTATTAAGAACTTGAAAATAACTGTGAAGGGATGCAGAAACCCAAAGGAGTCTTAAAGTGGCATTTGTCAGGCATGTCAAATCAGTGCTAGTGGTAATGAAAGCATTTTTGTTTTATGCTGCTGTGTCCATAGAGAATAATTTTTGTGCAAAACACGAATAAAAATGATGTTGATACATTCATCATGCTACTTGATGTAAAGTAACAGTCACTAAAAGCCTCAGAATTTGACTTTTTTTTCTGTAAATTAAACATTTTAATATTGCAGCAGTAGTGCATTTTAAAATGTAACCATTTGTATGATTATATAGGTCTTTACCTACATTATGCCATTTATGTCCAAACAGAACAGACGTCAGTGCTGTCAGATGTACAGTTTGAGATCCCAGTTACAGTAAAGCCTTGACCTGTACAAACCCCAATTGAAATCTCTGCAGGCAGGATTTCAGATTCCACCAGTAAATCGCTCAATTAAAATTTGTACTGGTAGGTATTTTACCAAGTTTATACAGTAATTAACAATTCTACAGAAGAAAACCTTTAAACCACTTTATTAAGACATACCTGCATTGGTAATGCATTCCACAATATGATAATTATAATAATAACAGCACCAGGTTTGACTTCATTCTTAAATAGGTAAAGCAAGTAACATTGTGAAAAAGCCATAACAGTGATACAGGATTTTAAAATTTGGGGATGATTCAACATTTTATGCTCATGTTCACTGATAAATGCACACAACACTTCAATAGGGGGCAAGGCTCAACATCTTTCTATCTTTTGGCTTCCACTCTGTAGATGATCATAGGCACATTGCAAGGTTATTATACTTCTTTGGTGTGCCCTTTTATAAAACGGTCTTTCTGATTAGCAAAGGACATTTCAAGTGATAGATATCACAGGCACAGCATTCAGGCACTGAATAAAAGGGCAGGTAGATATTAAATATAAATGTCTGGGTCAAACTACGTATTTGGGGCCTTGTCCAGTGAGACTGCATCAGATCAATCTGGAGGAGCATCATTTTGCCATTCATCAGTGAGTTTATTGATTTATTTGCAGTGGAGCCCTGGCTGTGATCTCTAAAAAAACAACAAAAGAGCACAGTATGAAACCTGTTTGCCACTAAATAAACCCCTAATTATACAACTGTATACACCTATAGTTATACAACAGTAGCACAGACTGCTCCCTAATTACTGCAATAAATTCAACATCAGAAAGGCTTTACTTTTCAAACCTCAGCACAGCTCAGCCTCAAGCCTCATTGCTTTTATTTTTTATTTAACTGGTCTCCAGTACCTTTTTTTAAAACCCAAAACTGTAAAGGTATGTTGAAACAGTTGACTCAACCATCTCGCAGACTCAACCATCCCTAAAGTTATCGCTTATTTATAGTTCCTCAAGCTTTTATGGTATCATCGCCTATGTTCAAATTTATAAATATTCTGATTAACGGATTATCTGTCTGTGATATCTTATCGGTCTCTGTCATGGGGATCAGTATACATTCTAAAGGAGCTCAACCTCAGCCACTAATATAGATGTAATCAAATTTAATGGAACTTGAGTCAGTTTAACATTTTGCAAGGAGCTTAATTATGCTCATTGAGTCGTGATTAAACCATGCATTGTTCATGATATGTTTTACTGTACCACATGAGACCTTAATGGCATACTGAACAAATATGTAAGAAATGTGTTTTAAAAACACTGTCTTTGGCAGTAAACACTGCAGAAAGCCAATGTTTGGTGTAAATAAAGGAACAAATATACCAAACAGTTGTTTTGCACTGGTGGTGTATTGATAATTGTGATATATAACTATTTAAAAGATGTTTTCAATATATGTTGATAATCTGTGTAGGGATACCAAGATTTTATAGAACAAGGAATCTTTGGAATAACCCTAGACTTCAATTCCCTAATTCCTTAATATTCCCTAAATTGATCCTAGAGTATTGTTTTTTTTTCATTAACCCTGAAAATGCCACAGGAGGTAGGATCTGTTAACATTGTTATTTGATCCAAAAGTGCCATGAATTTAAGTTGATTGTATACGTACACAGGGATATTTTCTACTTGAATAAAAGAGCAGCATTGTAGACTATACTCCTACTTGTCCCCACCTAGCTCAGTGATACTATGTCATATTTCTCCAAAGGTGCAATGTACAAAACTACTGCAATTCTACTTCCACTTCCAATTTATTCTCTATCAAGTTTAAATACAGCAAATCATCCTTGAATTATAATGTGCTTGTGCATTATAATGTGCTGCCTACAGCTGAAGTTACAACATACTGTAATAGATGAATCTGATATGCATTTACTTAAGAGATCAACAAATACAGTCTATTGCTCAGAGCTGGTGCATGGCGCTGAATCAAGAACTCTTGCATATGCTGTTGATCCTCTATAAATATGTTATGATAAAAGATGATGCTTTATTCAATTAATATCAAAAACCTTTTATACAATAAAACGGGTATAAATGAGCTTATTTTGCTGTTAACACAGACAGCAAAAGTACCAGTCCAAAGCTGACATATAACTGGCTGCCTTGTCCCTTGAGACATCATTTTTTGCAGACAGGTTGATTTCACAGTTATCCAGTTATATAAAATACAGTGTAATGAGATTTCCAGGCATGCTGGTTGTCATCAAAACAGCAATATTTCTTTGTCTAATGGGCACTTACGGTCTCAACAGTATTGGGCTGTCAGTAACCATAAAACTATGTAGTCTATAAAATGTAAAATATTTCCAGAAAATTGCATTTACATCATTCATTTCACAAATAATGCTATCGAAGGTCTAGTGTCTTTTGTGAGGTAGCTTAACAATAGCTAGTGGATGTACATACACCACCCCTTAACTGAAATAATTCATCTGTATCATGCTGTACGTATTATTCAAAATGCCTATTTTCACAAAGATTTTATAAACATTGCATTTTGTTTTGTATCCCCCAAGATAGATTTAGCCATCTTCAGTAAGAGACGCTCAGACAAGACAACACCATCAATACTTTCTACCATTTCTCCATCTAATGGAAATGTCAGTTATTTCTGTGTCCACTTTCTAGATAGTGTTTAGGGGGGTTTATAGACAGCAAAAGCTATAGAGTTTAAAATAGTCTGTCTTAAAGCCAAATGTCATTAATAAGCTACTTCAGTGCCATGCATACAAATTATACTGTGCTCTTTGGACCACCATTATTTTCTGGAACAAATAAGACAAGTTTAGTGCTAACTAATAAATGAGTTGCACATACAGTCATTGGGCCACAGATAAAACTCAGATAGTACGAATAAAAGCATAGGATTATTGTTTCGTGAGAAAAATGTGATTGCATTACATTTTTGTCACATAATTATTTGGGGTGTGCTGATATTTTCTGAGCAATTACCATTAAGAAGTATTTGTCGGCAGGTAATAAATGTTGTTGTGCTTAGGATTCTTGTTCTTTGCTTGTTTTTTTTTATGTATTAAGTGATAGTAAGATTTTCAAATACCACGCCATATATTTGAAACGTTTTCACTGCTTCTTCTTGCCACCATCACTTCCTGTTCGGAAAGTTATTTCCACTATCACTCCTCACCTCCATGTTTACTAATGCTACTAAAAGATTTGGGAATGGATTTTGTCTTGGTGATTACACCTTTAGTCCGTTCAAAACTTAGTACAATAGATACATCAGGATTTTCAGATTGATTTTGTTTGGTTTTGGACACACAAAAACAAAAGTGTAAAACACACCTTTAGTGTTAAACACATGAGATACCATTCCCTGAATACATGATACCTGTTCTAGCACTCAGCAA
Source organism: Polyodon spathula (assembly GCF_017654505.1). Classification (NCBI taxonomy): domain Eukaryota; kingdom Metazoa; phylum Chordata; class Actinopteri; order Acipenseriformes; family Polyodontidae; genus Polyodon; species Polyodon spathula. Next base: position 32,151,305 of record NC_054549.1, on the reverse strand, counting down.
ACACAAACATGAAGCCAATGCATGACTTTTGAATCATACCGAGGGGGGGGGTTCTAATTGATATCATGGGGGTAACCAAAATGCATCTGGCAGCCGCTTGTTGTGACTCATGAGTCATTATCCTATAGTTATTTTTACATATTATTTATGCAAGCTCTGGTTTACAACACTTCCTCACATGCTGCATGTGTAATAATTATGGAATTTACATGTATTGTGTCTGACACACTCCTGAATATTATTTTAGGAAATCCTCAGCCACCTGTAATTAACACTGGGTTTCCATAGGCTTGATTTGATTCAAATTATGCATAATACAACTCATGGTTTTTACACTCTGTACTTCACCTGCTGTTATATATAAATGGGGAACTAATCCTTCCAGAATTCCACGGTTTCTAAAATGTAAGTAGTACATAAAGAATGTTTGCTTTTGTTCTAAAAAGAAGAAATGTCTATACCATACAGTACTAGAGGTACAATATATATATATATAGATATATATATATAGCTATATATATATAGATTATAGATATTATAGAATATTAGTACTATAGTTCATGAACTGTGTTTTCTTCGGTAAATTTGTAAACAAAATTTAAAGAGCAATCTTCGTTTTGGCTGGATATTCACCCATATTAAGAGCAAACCATTAATTGGGACCTAGAACCCTTATGGAAAAAAAACATATATTTTTATATATGGTAGAAAAGTATGATTCTTATACTTTTCATATATAGAAATTGGCTCATTTTTTATATATTTAAAATATAATGGATATATTTTAAATATATTTTAGTCTGTAATCCATATATTTATTTGATATGTTGAAAATATATGGTGCACCATATATTTTCATTAGTCTGCAATCCAAATAAAATAAATATGGTTTACAGACTAAAATATATTTTAAATTAACCCATATATTTTAAACATATAAAAATGGGCTGATTTCTATATATGAAAAGTATAAGGATCATACTTTTCTACCTTATATGACAAATATATGTTTGTTCCATAAGAGTTCATTTATTTCCAACTAAGAAAGGTCCAACTAAAATAGTTTCAGTTCCGTAATGAGTAATGTGAAACAGGATGATACTGGACTTTCTAATACAGATCCAAGAAGTCATCTGCTAGAAACATATTTAAGGTATTTTTGGCATTGAATTCAAGACAGTGCCACACAAAGAACTAGATTGAGTTTAGTTCTACAATCCCTGAACATCACAGTGACGTTTGATGGGCAGAGGGATTTTTTTTTTAATCCTACTTTTACAATAAGTGTCTGATCTCATCAAATGAAAGAGTATCCATTTCAAGGAATTAAGGACCTTGCCTGTCATCTTGAGGGTTTAAGTTCAAATTGTAAAGATCTGCTTGTACTGTGTATGAGAATTCCTACTGGCTGAGACACAGTTTTAGTGCACAGTGCAGGGTTTTCTCTTGGTGATTGTAGAGTTGTGGTTTCCTTGCCTTTCTGCTCTAATTTGGTGAGTTTTACATGATCTAGTGACATTGATCACAGCAACACAAAAAAAGGGAGAAACTCATGTTCTGATTGTCCCTCTTGTCACATTTATGAGTGTCCTCAAACCGTTTCATTATTTGAAGATATTTGTAAAAGATATAGCCACAGAGATGGAACATTTCATTTTTAGAGTCACTATTTTGCAGTAGCAGTGAAAAGGAAAATATTTAGAGAACAATTGATCACCTGCACAAATTAAGATGTCATTATTTGAGGAAGATCAACCTAAAGTATAATTATTCTTCTATGGTTTCAAGCTACCAAAGACCTGAAATATGAGCTGAAAATGTCTCTGAAAAAAAAAAAAAAAGCTTATAAAATCTCTAATAGGCATGTTCGATAAACAGGTCAGGTATCGGCTGCTAATTGGTCTAAAAAGCTAAATGTAAAGTCATTTAATCAGACTGGTTTCCTTGTTTTATAAGATTGTACAGCCATTTACAAGCATTTAAACAATTGTTTTTCATTTTCTGAAGCATTTCATTCGCAGGCACCACTTACACTGCGTTTTTTTTTTTTTTTTTTTTTTTTTTTTTTTTTTAAATATACATAGATATGCAGTTAACCTTTGTCATTGTGATCATAGGCGCCGCAATAGTACAACCTTAATAAGTTTAAGATGCATTTCTGTGGCATGTGACTGTTATTAATTGACCTTTCATTACTTAAAATTGTTTTGAAAGATTAATAAGATTATTTTCTTCTTGAAAGAAGGCTATCTATTGATTTCAGTCCTTCAGTGCACTCATATTTAAAAGCTTTATCAAAATCTTGGTTATGAAAAACAATTGTGTTACCATAGGCCAAGTACTATAGCACCCAGAAAGTAAACACGGACAAGGGGAACATACTGGATGTTGTGCTTTGATTGTGTGTTCCATATTTAATTGTGTTGAACATTCAGCATTGTCGGTGAATATAACTAAACAATCAGCTGAAAATCAAGTGGAAATATTACCTTATATAGTATTTGCTAAACAACTATTAAGGAGAATATTGGGGCTAATAAGTATAGCACAACCCAGCATTGAAACAGGGGTCTGCCATTTCTACAGAGCTATCTACCACTGTTAGTACTTTTAGAAATGATCTGTTATATTGTTGCATGGTAAAGCATAGCATACCACATGATACCACAGATAGACTATGACATATTACAGTTTGAGTGGAATAACATGAAAAAGCAGCCAAGGAGGTCAAATGTGTTTTAAACCGCCCCACTGTCACTGTCTAATAAAATCAATAAGTTATGAACTGATTTATTACAGCATACTGTACTTTGTTGATAATACGTAAAACATAATTTACTATTCCCACTGCAAGAAACATACATATTTACAATAAATGTAATTTATGATTAAGTTAGAATAGGAGGTGACAGCTTTAATTATAAAAGGAGGTGACATATTAAAAGATAAATAAAATAACTCCTTCACAACTAAATCATTGTAATTGCATTATGTACTTTTCAGTTGTGTATTAGCATATTCAACAGAAATGAACACATTCCATAACACTAATTGTTTAATTAATATGATATCTTTCCACCTTGGCAGTCGAAACGCCACTGGAGGGCCCCTTTCAGGACAGGGCAATAGTAGATTAAGGCATTATTGGGGTGTCACCAAAATAACTTCTAAATAGTCAGAATGTCATAGGCTACTAACATTATAAACTATTTTTGCAAACTATTTCACCAGTCAGTGTGGTGGCTTGCAGTACATATGTGCACACCGCATTTTCCATATATCTGGAGACCCACTTATCCAATTGTCGTGGAACTCAGTAGCAACATTATTTAGTTACAGTTATGACAATATCAGATCCTGGGGATATAGGGGGTGGCGGTATGTTCGTCCATCTGTACTGTATATTACAGTTTCATGGCTTATCAAACTGTGATGAAATATTTAATTGCTAATTCTTAATCTATACTCCTCTATATGTAGTTGTTCATCAACCTTTTTATCATACTGATAGCTTTAATTTAGAAATTAGAGCCATGGGGGGATTACTAACATACTTTTTTTTTTTTTTTTTTTTTTTTACATCCATGCTGCATTTGTACAAATGTAATCCCTCTGTTGCTCCCTCTCTCACACAAGGAACACGGATTCAGACCTTTGGTCTTAACCTACTAAGCAAACATGCTGCCCCTCCAGAAATGAGCTCTCAACACCCCGAACCATTTCAGACATTAGTACATAAATGCATTTTTATTCAAAGTTTTGTATACACTGATTAACCCTAATCCTTTTTAAACTTTTCATCTCTAATCTGAACTGTATGCATCTGTGGCTCGAGGCACCTTATGTGCCCCTGTGATAAAACAACATGTAAAAAAATTCCCTTGCCGGAACACTCTCCCTGTCTGTCACTGAATCAAATTTAATAGCTTCTCCATTGCAGTTTTGGCCAATTTACTTGCAATGACATATTTTTGCACAAGCACTGTGCTCTCCATGCCCTACAGCAATCTATGAATAACTGCCCAACAGATGCTGCTTATGAACTGAACCAATGGCTTCCATGTTTCTCTTTTACTCACTTCAGCAATGTTCAGTTACCTTACAATGAAGATTTTTGTTCCTACAAAAGTGCATAAAAATTGGGAACAGCCTCTTCTATGCATTGTGTCCAGTGTGTGTGCAGTCCTAATGGGTTCTGACTCACTGGATTTCATAATGTCCTGCTGATGGACTGAAAGGAGGTTGTAAATTGTCAATCAGTCTATGCTATAATTCATGCCGTAATTTAGCAGTGTCGGCACAATGGTAGGAGGCAGCTTCACAAAAGCAAGGGAAAACGTTGTACAACAGTTCCTCGCTAAACCAGACATGTTAATGTATTTTTTGCTCGCCTCTCTTAGTAGAATCTGTGTTTCCCTTCATTAGTTGCTATAAATAAATAGTCTTATGTAACCTACTTCTTGCTTGAGATGTATGTCTTAAAACTGAATTATCTTAGACTATTATCATCATGACCTTTTCATAAATTGTTTAGAGTCCAAAGCCCTTCAGGGATTATTAGACAATCACTAGGGAGCTTACCATATTTATGATGCTCCATAGGCACAAACATGACTTCTTTCACTCCACTTTGATATATTGTATTGCTTTTTCGTAAAAAGGCGGATAAATGAATCCTGTTTTAAATACATTATACACAGCTGTAACAATTACTATATTCCCACAATTATTGTTTTGAGAGTAAGCTTTTATTAGGGAGCTCCCCTAAATCCCTTGTTTAGAAAGATACAGGGTATTAGTGCTTGTGACAGGGTGGCTGTCTGCCGTGTGGGTGGGTGTATTCGCTGCTGAGTGACAGGCAGGCGATTGAGACGGAGGTTGAAGTTGATACGCCCCCCGCAGGCTGGTTCCAAACCAAACAACTCTCTTCTTGTTTTATTTCACCTTTCTCTCGTGTACTCACGCCACACCCAAACCCAAACCCAAACTCTCTCTTTCTCCAGCTCCGCAACCAGTGGAAAAGTCTTGTGGCCTGTTTTATTCACTACCGCGATCAGTCGCAACCAATTAGCATTTTCTCATTCTCATTCATTATCCAATAAATGAAACAATGTAGGAGGCCTTTATCAAGACGGCTAGCTGGTAACTTCAGTTTTATTAAGATAGAATGTCCACCCCTAACCCTCAGGGTCCTAAAACCTCCAAATTCTTGATAGAAGAGTCCATCACAATACTACTAATAATAATGCTAATAATATATTTTTATATAGGGCCTTTCACAGCGGACCACCATCACAAAGCGCTCAGGGTCACACAATGAGTCAGTGGCTGAGCTGGGATTTGAACTGGGTATTTGCTGGTTACAAGCCTCTTTTACCACTGGGCCACACAGCCTCCTAACATACACACATACAAGAATTAAGACAATACATTTCTAATAACAATGTGACTATTTTTTGACTACTGATGTACTGGAATAATGATGGAGGAAAAGACACTTTCCCATATTAATCTTACATTATTGATTTTTTTTTTTTTTTTAATATCTGAAGCAACATCTAAATATCAAACCATCAGTGTCAGGAGAGAATGTATTGAAAAACAACAAAGAGTCTATTTCCACTCTGGTCCTCAGAGACTCCGACACAAGATTGTAAATATCCTGGAAACTGAGCAGAGGAGAAGACCCAGTGCAAAATATTTCTTTCATATCTATTCAGTATATATATATATAGTTATTTAGCACAGTGTATTTTCTGTGTATTAATTACTTTTATATAACTTAAATGCAGTCATACTTGAAGATGTTCAGCCAAATGCAGGAAACTGCTAGCTGATAGAAATACAATAACATGAATTTAACTAAATAAAATAAGGTGTCAAATTCATGCTTGTCAAAGCTCCTTGTCATATGTTACTCTCTAGTTATGACCCAGGGGATATTAACAATGGAGGACCAGGGAGCTACATAATGAAAAGCTATAGTATTTTTATACTGGTCCTTTTACAAAACTAAAAATAGGATATACTGGTTAAGAAAGAATAACTATACTCCATCCACTGGGGTTCTTTAACAGTGCTCTGATCAGTTTCAATGTCATAATACTGAATTCTACAGCCGTGGCTCAAGAGATTGATTGTTTGACAGACAGCTTCGATTGGTGTCTAAAGGAAGAAAAAAAAAAAGAGTGCATGTCGCATACATGACAAATGCAACAGAACTGACACAAATGTAAGCAAAGCAACTGATGTTTAAATTTGAGAGGACTGAGTTTGCCACAAAAAATATCTATTTTGTGTAAAATTGTATCTTTGTCTTTGACCAGAAAGCAAACTCATCAAGGCTTGAATTCTTTAAAAACTTGACAATACCTTCTACAGTATATCTACGGGTCCAATAAGGGTTTGGATTAGTGTGGGGCCTCCAAGCTTACTGTCACCATTAAGCATGATTATGTAGTTCATTGCAGCACTGTACCGGGGGAGACATTTCAGAACAAATAACTGGTTCAACTGAGCACAAATTTAGACTACACAAAACAA